>NW_024070187.1:43339124-43705798 GCF_014754425.2 Oryx dammah | reverse complement strand
TTAGAATTCCCTTCCCGGGACGGGCTTCCCTTCCCGGGACGGAGCTCCCTCCCCACCTCCTTTGTCTCTTTTCTCGTCTTTTATATTTTTTCCTACCTGTTTTTGAAGACAATGATCTGCTTTTCTGGTTGCCTGATGTCCTCTGCCTGCATTCAGAGGTTGTTTTGTGGAGTTTGCTCCGCGTTGAAATGATCTTTTGAGGAATTTGTGAGGGAGAAAGTGGTCTTCCCTTCCTATTCCTCCGCCACCTTAGGACCGCCCCTCTGAATATTTCATCTCATTTCAGTTTTTATTTACTGTTTTCCTAATCAGAATGAAATATTACTTATCTTTAAATGTCCTTTTATTAAACATAAAACATACATATACATTTGAAATGGAATGTTGGAAGCAGTTCAGAGTTCATCTGGCTTACTTGAATATGGAATTAATGAACTCTTGGTGATTTTCTTATGGTCATCTCATTCTAGACTCTTTGAATGAGCCTGGCCTGTGCAGTCTCACCCACGCTGGACCTCAGAAATCAGCACTCCATCCTGGAAGCTGCTCCAGGCTCCATCTAGTTTCACCTCCACCACCTCGAGTTTCCCCTTGCCTGCTCATATACCTTCCTCTCTGCCCTCCACTTAGCCCAACATCCCAGGTCCTGATTCTCTTCCTAATCAGGAAGAAGCCAACCCAGCTTTGTACCTGCCATCCCAGCTAATCACTGATAGACAAGAGAGAAGGGGGGCCAGGAAAAAAGACCATTACCTGTGTTTATATCTTAACAATAGGGAAATGGATACTTTGAAGTGGGGTACTACTGTTAACATTCCTTAACTAATACAGTAATTCCCCTACACATGAACGAGTTCTGTTCTGAGAGCAAATTCATAAGTCCAACAAAGTTAGCCTAGGTACCCAACTAACACAATTGGCTTATAGCACTGTACTGTAGGTGGTTTATAGGAGAGAAGGTGGGAGATGGTAGAGCTGAAGGGTCATCAACGATAGGAGATGGTAGGGGAAGCTGCAATTTCTTTCATGCCTGACATTGATGGAAGGCACACATTCGAATCTTTGAAATTTCACAACTTAAAAGTTTGTTTGTAAGGGACTTGTTGAACCAAAGTTTACAGTTTAACTTCGGTTAAACTGAAGTTTACCTTGAAGTGGCATGCTGCCATGATATAAACCTGAAACATGTGGCTCTGTTTTGGCTGTTTGCCTTTTGAACTATCACAGGGCCTTTTGTCAACATGAGTCTTTCCAACCTCCAGTATCGGTTTTCTTGCTGCCCACTGCCCAACTATTAATAATTAGTGTTGAGTGACAAGTGGCAAGAAAAATGCTTTTAGAAGCTAAAGCAATGAAGACTATGTTATGCAGTAGAAAAAAAATACTTGGATGCAAAGAAATAAATCACTCATGAACATTTTTGTTTAGGAAAGAGCTTCAGCCTTTGTTATGTTCATGGAATTAATTGGGCACATGTAGATCAGAATCCTACTAAGATTGTGAGAGGACAGACTCGCTCAAAAAACCGTAATACAGGACTTTGTTCACACCTAAAACCATTAGTTCCTATAGGACATTTGGCAATGTCTGGAAACACTTTTTAAATTTTTATTTGTTTGGCTGTGTTGGGTCTTGCTTTGGCCTCACGGGCTCAGTAGTCCCATGGCCTGTAGGATCTTAGTTCCCCGACCAGGGATCAAACCCATGTCTCCTGCACTGGAAGGTGGACTCTCAACCACCTGGTCACCAGCAGAGTCCTGGAGACATTTTTGATTGTCACACCTGGGGCAGAGATGCCTCTGCCCACTGGTACCTAATGGATAGAGGCCAGGAAATTTGGTAAACATGTTACACTCATAAGATTGACCCCACAACAAACGGCCCACAATGTCAATAGAATAACAGACCTTAGAGAACAATGGATGAGGGAATTTTCCCCAAGGAGTTTAATTCTGGTCTGATCAAGAAAATCCCCCTGCTACCTGGCAGAATCTCTTGCTTGGCTGGATTGTACAGTCTGTGGACTATGGGCCAGCGACTTCTACTCTGCGCTTTTCTGAATGGGACTGCTTGTTTCCTTGTCCCATCCTTGTTCCATCAAAGCACGTGGGGTACATGGAGGGTGGTGACAGATAACTTGTCCTTTTAGTTCACAGGTCAATGAACATGAAATTCTGCGTCTGGATTTTGTGGAGACATTACATATCCCCGCAGAGACTTGGAATACTGAGCTGGATACAGTAACTAGACTGGGTTTTCAACTGTCCCCCTTACAGAGTTGGTCAGTATAGTCTCTCGTGGGAAAAAGTGGTGTGAGGGTTATTTGGTGATCAGAAGGGCTGATTGCCACGGAGGTTCCCAAATCCCAGGCCAGGTGACATTCCTCAGCCTCCACTGTGGTTTGGTGTGACCACACGCAGAACAGGATAAAAAATTCACATCCTCATGTTGCCTATGTTCTAAAGGATTTAAACACAGCGCTTCCCTTTTATACATGAAATGCTGCCTACATTGTCTGAGGACTTATAGTGTGGAGGGAGGAAGTGCATGGAGCCCAAAGTCCAGGTATTAACAGGAAGAATGACTAACAGGCAATATAGATGCCTCTCTTGGGGAGAGCTGTAACGAGACTAGAGTGCTATCTGTCTGGGCTACTTTGTTATGGTGAATCCTGTGGTCTCACTTGAGCTCCCATGGTTTGGGGAGATGATTGGGTCAAGACGGGGGAGTACTTATGAATGGGGTTAGCGCCCTTATAAAAGAGACAGAACCAGGAAGCGGACCCTCACCAGGCACTGGATTTGCTGATGCCCGGGTTTTGGAGAGTCTCAGTCATCAGACGCGATTCCAAAGTATGAGCTCTTTAAGTAAAATGCGAGGCTGCCTTGGAAAAGAGAGGCTGCTGCTGTTCAAAACCAGCCCCATAGCCCTGTACAACCCCTCTGATGGTATCAGCCTGCTCCTGCCACTTGCCTTTCACTCCTCCAGCTCATACCCATGTCACCATGGCCTGGCTACCCAAGCTCTGCACTGGATCCACAGAGTGTCTCATCATCACATACACCACACCTGACTTAAGTTATCTCTGAACCAGAAGTCCAAAGGAATCAGTTCTGCTTGGAACAGGGAAGAAGATTGGGTCTCAGAGGTTAAGGGCCTCCTTTGGGGAAGCACTGGCAATTCTTTTCAGGTGATGATGCCAACAGGGTCTGGAGAGTATGGCTGAGTCACTGAGACACACCCCCTACTCACCCTGGAGCTCCCAAGCCCAGGCGTGACCAGTCAAGATCAGGCCTGGGTGAAGCACAAGCCCACTCACACCAAGTGGGAGCCCTGATGGGCAAGGGTTGGCTGGTTTGACTCTGGCTCGGGCTGGGGAGAGGAGGTGGCTGGCTCAGTGAGGAAGATTCCACCCTCTTCCAGACCACCAGAACTCCCAGAACCGCTTTGTGACACAGCTGATCCTGGCCTCACAGACTATTCTATTTGGAAGAACCACAGAGAATATCGAAGCCAGCTCCATTGTTACCTGTCTCCTCCACAAAGTCTGTGTCAGCCTTGGCCATGAGGGGTTGTGGGCTACAAGATAGCTACAAGATTTGGAAGATGAAAATTTGAAGAAAAAGAGTACTAATTCAAATACTCTGCATTTTGAAAAGCTTAGATCAGTAAAAATGACTCTATGCTTTCCGAAGACTCTGAGTTCTTTGAGTACCGAGGATGTTTTTCACCCACCTCTGAATCCTCTGGAGACCAGCCATCTGCCTTGTACACAGCAGGTGCTCAATTGAATCTAAGTAGAGGAAGATGGAGGTTGGGAGTTTAGGTGGATGTCAACAACCTGATTTTCCATTGTAAGGATTTCTTCCTCCCCACAATGTGTTTTCCAAATATAATATGCTTTTATTCTCAATACACTTTTTAATTTTTTACCACCTTTTTTTGGGGGGGGGCTTTGGACTTTGAAGACCTGCACCCTGCTCCTACTACCTTAAGCAAGATAATACATGTGGTCCCTGATCTGTAGCGTCAATATCCTTAGATGGAAACAATAAACACATCCCATGTGTGACTTGACTATCAGATCGAAGGGGCTAATATTTGTGAAAACATCTTATACACTGTAGAGCCCTCTATAAAGTCTTGCTTCTTTCCTGCTTCTATTTTTCTTCTTCCTAATATTAATTGAACATTATTTTGTGACAAAAACTATGCTTGGCATCTTATATTTATCTTATCATTTAGTTTCATGGAAATCCCACCTTACTTCCATTTTACAAGTCAGGAAACCCAAGCTTAGACATGCCTGGGGTCATGCCAGGAACACACACCTAGGAAATGGCAAAGCTGGGATTGAAACCAGAGTCTGTTTGATTCCAAAACTGCTACTCTTCCTTATCCTCCTCCCTGCTTTTCTCTTTCCTCCTCTTTTTTTCTCCTCTTCTTCTTTCCTCCCTCCCAGCCCCAAGGTAGAGACGAGGAAGGTAAAGAAAAGAGATGCTATTGGTAGTCTTTCTAACAATCATGTCCCCTGTTCTCCTTTTTTGAATTCTGACCCTGATTTTGTTCAGGTATAGGGCCTCTGCACTCTGGAGGAGGCAGGGCCTCACCCCTGCTCAGGGTGAATCAGGACTGTTGGATTCTAAACAAAGGACAGTAATTTCACTTCCCTGTTAATGATTGGTCTTAAGCACAGGCATGAGACTCATTTCTGGACATTGTGACTTTAAAAGAAATATTGGGGGATTGCCTTACTAGAAAATGAAAGATACACAAAAAAGGAACTTTGATGTGCAAAGACATGATACCTGGTACCGTGGCAGCCATTGCATTGCAATGAGGAGAATTGCCTTGACACAAAATAGAAATATCAATGAGATTTGGGACTTTAATGACGTCAATGAGTTGATGATTTATCCATTCCTGGAGCTGCTGGTATAACACTAGGATTCTTTTTATATTAGTTAAATCCTCCTCTTATCATTTAACCCGCTGTGATTTACTTTTCTGTTATTCGTGACCACAGGTCTAACTCACACACCTTTTTCCCTCTTCTTTTCCTTTTTTGTGTTCTGAAGGGTTAAGAAGTACTGATCAGGACACCTGATTACATGAGCTTGACACTCTCTGCTCCTGAAACTGTGCCAGAAGTGAGAGAGGAAAAGTCAGTGGTGAGGGGCCTCTGCTCCAGGCTTACCTGGGATCCATGGATGCCTCAGGTCCACCTTAAGCCTGCACTACACGTTACACCAGACTTCCCAACCACCTGCTTAAGGCGACTCTGCAGAAGAGCAGAGCCAAGGTCATTCCCACGCCTAAAGGTGAGGCCAAGAGGCCGCTGCCCACCATCTGAAGCACCAGAAACAATGCTAAAGGAGAAGACAGGAGAGATTTCGCCTCTCCTGCCTCCTGGGGGATCAAAGATAACGAGTATTGTTAATGGTGCAGGAGATCTAAGATATCCAAGTTCATTCCCGTTATTCTACAGCTGGAGACGAGAGGCTCAGAGAGGGGAAATGATTGCCCAAGATCTCGTGGTTGGTTAATGCCAGAGGCAGGCCTACACCCCCACTCAGGTTCCTAACTGAGGGCTTCTGCGTGACTCCAAGGGCCTCTATCTGTCGAGAAAGCTGGTCCAGGATGGCTGAGCACTTCCCGCATTGTCCCTAAAAGTGTAAAGGAAATCTTTTTCATTTGGATAAGGTTCAAATTAAGAAGCAGGAAACGAAATGGGGGTGGGGGAAGGGAGAAGGGGGGCGTGTTTGTGTGTGTGTGTGTGTGTGTGTGTGTTGCAAAGAGGAAGATGTTTGAATGTTCAGGAGAGCTACTGTCCCACAACTCGCCTCTGATGTCCCTACCACTGGGCTTACTGGTCACACCAGCTGCGTTTCCCAAAGCTCATCCCTTGCTGGCCTGCCACCAACAAACTGCATTGATTTATGAAACAGACAACTCTGCAATTGCCTGAGCACATTTAATCTTTTCAAATTAAGCCAACTTCACATTCGGCATACCATATGGAATTCTTTAGGGTGTTTATAAACACAGTTACACTTAAGCCCTCGTCCACTCTGCTTAAACTGGAGCAGAAATAGACCAGGGAGCCAAACACACACGAATTGAAGAAACAATCTACCACCAGGCCAAATCCTTCCAGATTGGAAAGGACTTCAGACATCATCTGGTCCAGAGGCTTCACCCTGGAGGTCCATGGGCTGATTTCAGCACACAGATGTGTTGAGTTTGGCTCATTTTGTGTTTCTGAAAAATTTTGTGCCAACATTTAAGAACTGGAAGCTTTCACATAAAAATCCAGATTTTCCACATCTTTTGGAAAAAAGCCCTCATTCCCATATAATAATCAGCTGGAGGGACTTCCCTGGTGGGACAGTGGTTAAGACTCTGAGCTCCCAGTGCAGGGGGCCCAGGTTCAATCCTTGGTCAGGGAACTAGATCCCACATGCCACACACACACACACACAAAATCCTTAAAACAAAAATCAACTGAAGATGAATTATAGCTTCTTTCTCTGTCTTGGGGACCCTTCCTTATTGGCCATTGTGGTTACTACTCCTAATTGTCTTACAGCAAATATCTGCATCACTTACTTTCTGTACTTGTCTAACCCTTGAAGGCATTTGTCTGTCATCCTTCCCTAAATCAAAACATCCATTTACAAGAGAAGAAACTGAGTCTCATAATCCAGATGTGACTTTTATAAAATTTCTAGACATCCAGAGACAGCTTTGGACTTCCTTGGCCCATGAAGTAGAATGGGGAGGGGCAGGGGGAGGATGAGCAATGTTGCCTATATTCTGAGAGCCTGAGAGACTCGGGATTAGATGAGAGGATGAGATACCTGAGATATTTGACTCTTGGCCTATAACTAATTGCAGATGTCCATTCATTCATGCAGCAAACTTTTACTGATCTCTCCAACTACTTTAGGCTCTGGAGATACCAAGATACTAAATCTTGATGCTGGGCCTCAAGAGCTTTTAGTCAAGCAGAGAAGAACAGACATGTAAGCACAGGAATTCCGACAGCTGTCCTCCTAGCCTTTTAGTCAGATCTGCAGGTGGAAGGCAGTACAGTGCAGTTAAGTGTGAGATAGTAGAAAGTATGTGTTGGTCTCTGCCCCTGGCTGCTGGCACAGAGCTCCTGAAACTCTTGTAATTTCCTAAGTGATAAAAGCACTAGAAACATCCTTTGTTCTAATATTTGTCTCTGACCGCAGATCCTGAAACAGTACTCTTGAAACCCTTGTAATCTGCTGGGTGATAAGGGCATCTTCTGTTCAAAAGAGGTGACTTTTGGGTCCACTCCTGGATGAGGGCTGGTCACAAGCAACAGCAAGCCACCATTAGAAGCTTGGAATTTTCAGCCACATCTTCCATTCTCTTGATAAAGGAGAAGGGCTGAAAATGGAGCTTATGATTGATCATATGTATGTGATGAGTCTTCCATAAAATTTCAGTCGTGTGGGGTTCTGAGAGCATCCAGGTTGTTGAACAGGTGGAGGTGCGAGGAGAGTGGTACACCTGAGAGGTCATGGAAGCTCCACCCACCTCCCCGCACACCTTGCCTCATACATCTCTTCCATCTGGTTGTTCATCTGTTTCCTTTATCATATCCTTTTGGAATAAACTGGTAAGCCTAAATAAATGTCTCCCTGAGCTCTGTGAACCACTCTAGCAAATTAATCAGATCTAAGGAGGAAGAAGTCACGAGACTTCACGGGCTTCCCTGGTGGCTTCCCAGGCTTCCCTGGTGGCTCAGACAGTAAAGAATCCACCTGCAATGCAGGAGGCCTGGGTTCGGTCCCTGGGTTGGGAATATCCCCTAGAGGAGGGCATGGCAACCCACCTCAGTATTCTTGAATAGAGAATGCCCATGAACAGAGGCGCCTGGTGGGCTGCAGTCCACAGGGTCAAAAAGAGTCGGAAATGATTGAGTGACTAAGCACAGCACAGCACAAGGGGGAAGAAGTCATGAAAACCTCTGATTTGTAGCCAAACAGGATAGAAGTTGTGAGTGACGTGGAGACCTACTACTTGAGGTTGGCATCTAACGTGGGTATCGGTCTCAAGGAGCTGAACCCTGAACCTGTGGGATCTAACCCTCTCTCCAGGTAGGCAGTGTTGGAACTGAATTAAATTAGAGGATACCCAGCTGATGTCAGAGAATTGCTTGGTGCAGGAAATACCCGCACACGTTTGGTGGCCAGAGTGTTAGAGGTGCAGGAATCCATGTGCATGGTAAAGAAAGACACACAAGAGATGGACAGGACTCAGTTGTTTTGTTTTCTGAGGGTATGGAGGGTTTGTTTTTTGTTTTTAACACATTAAGGTAACAGGCTGACTTGCCAACTTGGATTCCAATACTGGTCCTGTTCTTTATTTATTTTTTTTTAAATTATTTATTTTTTAATTGAAGTATAATTGCTTAACAGAATTCTATAGTCTTCTGTCAAACATCAACATGAATCAGCCATAGGTATACCCATGTCCCCTCCTCCCTCCCGAACCTCCCTCCCATCCCACCCTTCTAGATTGTCACAGAGCCCTTGTTTGAGTTCCCTGAGCCATATAGCTAATTCCCATTAGCTATCTATTTTACACGTAACTTGGACAAGATGGTTTCCATCTCAGTCTCAGTTTTCACACTGATATAAAGTAATTAAATGCCTATCACATGCAGTTCTTGTGCAAAACATTTGAAAACCTCCTTGCACAGCATTCAGTGATGGGTGAATTCAATAGTTAGAAAGCTTTTTCCTCCTCCTTTGTTACTTCTTCTTTTCCCCCCACTTTGATCTCTTTCAGTCTAGCTTGTTCTGGATGTTGCTTTAAATTTTTAAGATCTCCAAATATTTTCTGGCATCACAAGTCACTGGGTGATGGACAGAACTTATAATGAGAAGTGCCAGCACTTATTAAATAAACCCACATGAACCCACATGAACCCACATGGCCTTGATGCTCAGAAGCAGCACACTGTTTGTGTTACTTCTTTGAAGGGCAGAAAATTACTAAGGAGTGAATCCTTAATTATTTGGTCTCTCACTTGCAAAGGATCTTTTGATGGTCCTGCTCTGGGGTTCTCACACACACAAAAATTCTTCTGGGCCTTGAACATTCCAGACTCAAAAGTGAAACAAAGGATCAAGAACCAGAAAATCATACATTTTAATCCCAGGACAGATACTGTTTCCCTTGTTGGCCATGGGTGAATTACTTCCCCCAACCACTTTCCCATCAGCAATGCAGAAATCAATTATTTCCTTGTCTCACTTGAGGGCTGAGAGACTTAATTAAGCTTTTGGAAGATGGTTGTTAGTTAACCTAATTCTCTCTGTAAACTAACAACCCTTTGCTTTCCTAATCATACCTCCCAAACTTTTCATAAATTAGTCCCCTTTTCCTAAAGTCAGAATCTAGGATGATTGCTATTTTTACACCTGGTCACTTCTATACTTCTGTATGGGAGCTGCATGCTCAGTCATGCCCAACTGTACCCTGCCAGGTCCCTCTGTCCACAGAATTTTCCAGGCAAGAATACTGGAGTGGTTTGCCATTTCCTCCTCCAGGAGATCTTCCCGGCCCAGGGATTGAACCTCTGTCCCTTGTATTTCCTGCATTGGCAGGCAGATTCTTTACCACTGCGCCACCTGGGAAGCCCATTCACTTCTATAAATAGTTTTCAATGATGTTATTATCTCTTCCCAGTAACAGGCCCAAGACAGGGAAAATCTATGGAGAGAGAGTATCTCAGGCATGACCAAGACCAAAGGTGCGAGTGAGAAAAGTACCCTTCTCCAGAAGGGAAATGCCCTCTGGTTCCTGTGGGCCAGAGGATTGCATAGACAGGGGATTAAACTTGCTTCTTTTGCAGTAGCTTGAATCAAGAGTCCTTCCTGGCATAAGGAAAAGTCTCTGAGAGTTTTGGAGGTGTGATTAGGAAAGCTGTTTCAGACACAGGTTTAACCTTGGCTCCAACACCTCCTAGCTGAGAAACCTGAGCCTTTATTTGCATAATTTACAACCTCTTTATCTGTAAATAACAAAGATAAAGTCTTCTTCACAGGCTTATTGTAAGGAGGAAGTGAAGCCACGTGAATTTCCCTCTTCATATTTCCTTGTACATCTGATCAGTTTCTACAACTAGATTATAATAAACCCCTTGAGGACAAGGATTGCTCAAGTGTATGCAGCCTGTCTCAACAGAGGTTCCACAAGAGGACTAAACTCCATGGAACATTGTGTGAGCAACTATTCTCTCAATTCTCCTAAGGAAGATGTAGAACTTGTACCATTTTAGATGCACAAGAGAGATTAATTCATTCCCTACAATGGATGCCTTAGGGCATTAGGTCTCAATTCTTTCCTACAACCTGGTTAAGAAGTGCTGATAACACTAATCTCTGTAAAAGGTCAACTCCAAACTTCCAGTGGTGTAATGTAATAGAAATATATGTCTAAGGGTGTTCCAAACTGGCAGGAATAAAATAATTCAGAGCTTTCAAGCTCTCCATGCTTATCTGCATTAACGGGAAAGAGCAGGAAGCGAGAGGTTTTCTAGTCACATTCCATTAGCTAGACCACAGGCAAGGAGTACAAGGCAGATTGGGAAATGTAGTCCAGCCGTGGAGCCAGGGAGAAGAGAATGCTAGTAGGTCTCTGCCAAATATAAGGATTCTCCTCCTGTATTTAGGCTTTCTTGTAGTATCTTACAATAGGTGATACTGCTCAGTAAAAGACTGTGAAATTTACATGCGAATGAGTGAGTCAGTCCTTCACAGTTAATCAGTCCTCACCTGCTAAATTCCTCCCTTTACCCTACATCCTCCTTCCTCTGAATCCTTTCTCCAGTCAGATGCCACAATAAGACCCAGATAAATTGATCTGCAGTGTTAAACTGTTTGGAAGGAGCACTTGGCCTCAACTTCCAAAGCCTTGGACTTGAGTCTCAGTTGGATCAATTACCAGCTGGGTGACCTGGTACCAGTTGCAATTTACCTATCAATACAGACAGACATTATATGCTCCTTTGACTGTATTGGAAACAATGGCTTATGGCCCAACTCATGGTTTTGGAGGAAACCATAGGGCTTAATATAAGATAAGGTACTTTGGGAAATGCCATATAAATATAAATGCTATTGATATTCATTCATCCATGTTGTTATTAACTGGAAATACTCCAGGCATTTCTCCTAAAAGGGCACCTGTATTATAACAGAAAACTGATGAGACTTCTAATGGTGAAATATTAGGCACTTCCCTGAAAAACCATGCTTCCCACTCAATGTTCCTGCGTCCTGGCAGTGGCATAAGAATTTCCATAGTTGCCATCTCAGGGGGACCAGAGTATGCGGCTATTGTTTGGATCTGTAATGATGGTGTGCTCCAGGACAAGGAGGGATGTGAAAACTTGAGACAATTATGTCAATTTAATTCAAATTAGCATGGGACATGGAAAGAAGAAAATAAGGGAGAGAGGCAGGGAGCAGGCAGAGATGGGGTACCACCCTCACCGTTGTTGCATCTCTGACAACACAAGTGAGCATCGGTTAGCTCAACTGGATTATTTCTTCCAAAGGAAAGGATTATAGAGAATCAGGGAGAAAGTTGAGGTTCACAGAATCTTTGAAATGGGGCAAAAGAAAAAAATCCTTTGTCATTTGCATGGAAACAGGTCTAGGTGGGTAAATTCTATATTAAGCTACTCATCATCTGTGGAATAAGGGTTTGAGGGCAACCTGCTGTCAGAGGCCTCTTCTCAGGAAGGGAGGGGATGTGGTGTTATAGAAAAGACATAGATTATAGAGCAAAGTAGAGCTGGGTTCAGATTTTTGTTCTGCTGTTATTTCTAGTATGACTTTGGGAAAACCTCTCTGCCTTTCTGGAAAACAGTAATTCCTATGCCAAAGATTTGCCATGAAGACTAGATACAACAAAATGTTGTTAGCCTGCCTACCACGTAGTAGGCTTTCAATACATGTAGGTTGTTATTATTATTAAAACAGACCAAAGCATCCACTGCCTCTGTGATGTAGTGATTGACATGCTCATTTCTGGACATCCAAGAAATCGCAAAGATTGAAAGGGGGCTAAATATCACTGCCTCTTGGGGAGAGGGGTCTTTCCTGACCATCCTACCCCGAGTAAATTCCCTCAGCGACTCCATCACTGGGCACGCATTTGTGTACTTGGGTTTTGTCTATCTTTTCACCCAAAAGTAAGCTCAAAGAGGGCAGAGAGCTTGTCTGTCTTGTCCATAGCGCTTCAGTGTAGGACACATTCTGGAATACCATGTGCTCAATAATGGCTGCTGGAGGGAAAGCAGGAGAGGAAGCAGGGCCGCCTGAATGATTAGTAAACATTTTAACACCGACAACCCTCGCATCCCACAGAGAGCGCTGCATCCTGAGATGCAGATACCCCTGGGAAAGGCAGCAGTTGACTGAAATGCATCCTGATGTGTAAAGGACTCCTAGGAGATCCCTGCCTGGGAAAGTCTCCAGAAAAGGTGGCAGGGGAGATGGAGGCAGGCAAAGAGCTTGTCTGGCTGTCACCTGGCACCTGAACCCAGGTGTGCACGTGGGTCAGGAGGAAGCCCTCCCCAACCCAACCTGCCCATGCAGAACCCAGTTTGCATGCTCCACCCACACCCTTGGTGTATCACCCATCTTCCTTTTCATCAGTGCTTGTGGGGCAAGGGAAAAAAATACCTTTCAAGACCAGACATGAATCTTGCAAGTAAACAAGCTTTACTCTGCCCTGTTGTGTGGGTTTTAACCTTTGATAATACCCAAAGGGCAGATAGAAATGCTGAAGTAACGCACTGTAAAGCTTCTGTGCTGGGTGGGGGAAACTCTAGCCGTGAAAAATAAACAAAGAAAAAAGCATGAAAGCTACAATGAGTCTTTTCTTCCAAAAAGAGGCATGCAGACACACGTTCTGCGTTTGCTAGGCCCCTTCTCCCTTCTCTTAATCCCTCCTTCCCGCCCATCTCTGCTCTTCCCTCTCTCCTTCCTCCTTTCCTCCGTCTCCTCCTCGCCTTTCATCTTCTTCTTCATCCCTCCTCTCTTCCTGCTCTCTCTCTCTCTCTCTGTGTGTGAGTCTGAGCTTCATCCTAGGTGGGGACAAGGCAGGCAATGACTTGACATTTATGAAACACCTGATATGTGCCGGTCACTGTGCTGACAACACCTACACCTGTTATTTCATTGAACCGTCCTCACAGCCACAGGGCAGCTGTTCTCCCCACCGCGTGACCCTCAGCAGTTAACTTGTCTGAGATCACACAGCTAATCAGACCTCTGTCAGACTTCACCAGATATACTACTTAGGTATTTTGAATTTCATTCAAACTGAGGAATGTTTCTCATAAATGCACATGCTATGCTCTTTCATCCATCAGTATCATTTCCTGTGGAAATAAAAGATGTAGACAAACAGGCAACAATGAGACCATTGATTATAACATTGCTTTGGGTGGAAAAAAATTATCCAATAGTTGGGGTTGGTCAACTAAATTATGGGATACCTGTGTATAAGAAGGCTCATAGATATTGTGATTTTTTCATTTATTACCATAGAAACATGTTGCTGATTAATTATTACGAGGAAGGGACTCTTCCGTGGCACCTTGGAGTCAGTCCACTGCCTCAGAATAAAGCTGAAAATCTCTTCCCCGGCCACTGGCTGCTGGAAGCTCACTGAGGTGGACAATGAACAAAAACTTCATATCTTCTATAAGAAGCATATGGCCACAGAAGCTGCTGCTGATCCCCTGGGTGAAGAATGGAAGGGTTATGTGTGTCTGAATTAGCGGCAATAGCAACAAACAGGGCTTCCCCAGGAAGCAAGGTGTCTTGACCCATGGCCAAGTCCACCTGTTGCTGAGTAAGGGGCATTCCTATTACAGACCAAGGAGGACAGGAGAAAGAAAGACATAATCTGTTCAGGGTTGCATTGTGGATGCCAATCTGAGTGTTGACAATTTGGTCATCCTAAAAAAAGGGGATAAGGATATTCCTGGACTCACTGATACTACTATGCCTCATTGCCTGGGGTCCAAAAGAGCTTCCAGAATCCGCAAACCTTTCAGTCTCTCTAAAGAAGATGGCATCCACTCAGATGTTGTAAGAAAGCCCCTAAACAAAGAAGGTAAGAAACCAGGACCAGAGTGTCCAAGATTCATTGTCTTGTTACTGCAGGTGTTCTGGACATATTGCGCTGAAGAAACAGCATACTAAGAAAAATAAGGAAGAGGCTTCAGAACATGCTAAACTTTTGGCCAAGAGAATAAAGAGGCAAAAGAAAAATGCCAGGAGTAAATCGCCAAGAGACAAGGCTGTCCTCCCTAAGAGCTCCTACTTCTAAGTCTAAATCCAGTCAAAAATGCAATGTAACAAATAAACAAGATCAGACCTCAAAAAAAAAAAAAAAAAAAGAGAGAGAGAGAGAAGGGTAGACAGGTTTCAAACAATGTGTAAAATACTATCTGGGGCACTTACCTGGAGATCCAGTAGTTAAGACTGCCCTTCCAATGCAGATCCTTAGTTAGGGAACAAAGATCCTGCATGCTGTGCTACAGCAAAAAGAAAGAGAACAAAAAACAAACAAAAATTTTTAAATAAAATATTATTTGGGGGAAAAATATATATAAGTGAACACATGCAATAAAAATTTTAAAAGAATGTAAACAAAGTAACACTTTATCTTTGAATAGAAGGATTATAGGTAATTTTTATCTTATTTTGCTTCTGTGTAGTCTTACATGCTTTTTTTTATGATCAGCCTGCATCTCTTGAGCAATTAGTTTGTTCTGGTTTTTTCTTCTTAAGAGTAATTTTTAGAATGATTAGAAAGCTGCTTTCTAAAGCATTTTGCTGGAGGGCCCAGAATTTGGAAATGTCTCTATTCTTTTGTTGCTACTACTAAAAGGAGAAATAAAAATCCTAGCCAAATCCTGACATTTGGCCAATATAGTTTCTTTTTTTAATTACATTGTCAGCCGCTGATTAAAATGTAAGCGCCTGAAAACAGAAAACATGTCCTTTTTTCCTCTTTAATCCATGTCCCTTTGTGATGTTCAGTGACTATTCATGGTTCTTTGATTTCTTCCTGTTACTTCTTTGGTTTTAGGTTGGTTTTTTTTTTTTTTTTTTTTCCTATTTTATACCAGAAGCTTCTTCATTTGGACTCTTTTAAAATCTAGTTTTTGAAAAATGAAAATGAAGACAAGATTGAAACTTACTTTTTTTCTTTGAATAAAATTCAAGATTGTTGATTGAAGTACCCACATAAGCAAATGAGGCAGGAGGGGTATATTTAACCTACACGGGAAAACACTTCTGAACTCTTTACAACCTCCTTTGTGCCCAGTTAATTAATGGACTGATTATAAATGATTATAACTCATTGAGTCGATTTGGCAGAATCTTCTCCTGGCAGCACTGCATCTCCTGTTAGTGTGTGTTACTTGTCAGTATTGAATATGACACATCTACCTTCCTGACAAATGGCACGGATATTCACTAACTCAGAACTGTTTAGTAACCTGAGCGCATCTTCATATTCTAATTTTTTACTGCGTTATGGAACTGAGCAGATCCCTCTTTAAAATAAAACTGTGCTTTTAAAAATGGAAAAGTTTTTCCCTTTTGGAAAAATGCAGCTATAGCATCCAGGGTATATGTGGAAGTATTCATTACCCTCATGGAATAAAAAAATAAGGTAAACTGGGACTTCCTTGGTGGTCCAGTGGTTAAGATTACAATCTTCCAATGCAGGAGGCTCTGGTCTGTGGTCCAGGAACTAAGCTCCCTGGTTGAGAAACTAAGATCTCGCATCCCACATCACCTTCCCAACCCAGGGATGAAACCCACGTCTCTTGAGTCTCCTGCATTGGCAGGTGGATTTTTTACCACTAGTGCCCACGTGGGACAGAGAAGGCAATGGCACCCCACTCCAGTACTCTTGCCTGGAAAATCCCATGGATGGAGGAGCCTGGTGGGCTGCAGTCCGTGGGGTCGCTAAGAATTGAACATGACTGAGCAATTTCATTTTCACTTTTCACTTCCATGCATTGGAGAAGGAAATGGCAACCCATTCTAGTGTTCTTGCCTGGAGAATCCCAGGGACGGGGGAGCCTGGTGGGCTGCTGTCTATGGGGTCACACAGAGTCGGACACGACTGAAGCGACTTAGCAGCAGCAGCAGCAGCTACGTGGGAAGCCTAGACACCTTTTATTCTGGTTCCTATTGCTATGAAACCAGTCCTCCCATACTTAGTGTCTTAAAGCAACAACAAGCATTGTTGCCTCTCCAGACTGGGGAGGCTGGGCTGGGTGAGGTGGGGCTTGGGTCTGCGTTGGCTGCAGGGGTGGCCAGGTCTGCAATGAGCCTCCTTTCTCGAGTATTGGCAGCTGATGTGACTGTCAGCTGGGACGCATCCTGGAGGAAACAGTAACACCTCTCACTTCTCAGGAGCTGGCCTAGGAAGCTGCATCAATCATCACATTCCCTCCATCGTTACTCAAGAGGAGAAAGAACAGACAGCCCCTTCAATCCGAAGGATAGTCCGCCTCACATTTGGAAGGCATGGGATGGGCCAGCTTGGGAATTACCATCTGCTGCACCTTCTCAGGACAGACCAAGCGTCCACTGTCACGTCCCTACCCTCCTGGTCACTGGCTCTGACTACAGGTGGAAGCACCAGCTGGGAATTGATCGTGTTAAAGAATAACTAATTGCATAACTTCCGCAGTGCTTTTTTTCTACCAAAGGACAAATTCTAAATCTATATTGTGCCATAGATCCCTTCGGCAATGGGGTGAAATCTTTGGACTCCTCAGGGTAATGTCTCCAAAGTGCATAAAATGAAAACATAGGATCTCAAAGGAAATCAGTTATATGGAAACACAGTTACCAAAATAGTGAAATAACAATTTAGTAATATCTAGCAGCAGGTCTAGTACTGTAGTTTCAAAGTTCCGGTGAATCTTAATGATATTTTGGGATATCTGTAACAATTATATACGTGTGATATGGAAATATCTATAAGTTCTATTAATGACACTTTGACAAGTTCTGCTGAAACTTTTGTGGTTGGTTACCTTGCCTGGAAAATCCCATGGATGGAGGTGCCTGGTGGGCTGCAGTCCATGGGGTCCCTAAGAGTCGGACATGACTGAGCGAATTCCTTTTCACTTTTCACTTTCATGCATTGGAGAAGGAAATGGCAACCCACTCCAGTGTTCTTGCCTGGAGAATCCCAGGGATGGGGGAGCCTGGTGGGCTGCAGTCGGTCACGACTGAAGTGACTTAGCAGCAGCAGCACCTACATTCATAATTAAAGGAAATGCTAAATCTGCATTAAAGGCTAGTAACAATAAGGATATGATCTTCTTTCTCATCCAGCTTTGCCAGTCCCTGACTCTGCCCTGCTGAAGAGCCACAGGAGGGAGGCTACAGCAGGGCAAGAGGAAGAGCTATGAGTACAGACTTGGCTCAGGGTGGCCAGAGGGTGAGAAAGCAGGGGCTGAACTGCTCAGGGAGAGAAAGGAACAGGAATTTAGGTAGAGAAGAAAAAGTTTCTGGAAGGACAGAAAGTGAGAGAGGATGCTCAAAGGTGGAGGCCTGAGGAAAAAATTCCCCTAGTGAGGAAATTTTCTCTGGCTAGGATGACCAAGGACAGGTTTGCCCTTCCCCACCCCACAAATTGGAACTCCCTCCCCTGGATAGCAGTGATGCAAAAATGGACTTCCATACTGGAGTGATTACATCTGAGGATGGAGAGGGCTGTCTGGACTAAGCCATCTTATATCAGGGACTTGGGCATCGGGATTCTGGCATTCACAGAAAGCAAATCCCCCAGGGATACTGAGGGTCAACTGTACTTGATTTTGCCTGCCCAGCCACCCCCAGCCAAAGACATGAAATGACTTACTATGGCCACACTGAGCCACCTCCTTTTCCTGCCAGGCTAGACTTTCTTTCAACACATCCAAGCAGGTTTTTGCCACAACATCTTCCTGGGGGTACTGGCCCAGTCCCTTCTGTGGAGGCCGAGGGAACTAATTAACTACACTGCTCTCCACTCTGTCCAATTCTCAATCAAATGAGAGAGCCAGGAATAAGGAGACAGATATCAAAACATCTGCTTTGTTGCTACTAAAATCTGGATTGCAGGGTAGGACTTAAATGTGGGATTCCTCCTTCTACTGACTCTACTCCTGCACAGCCCATTTTAAAGCTGGGTATGGGCAGGGGGAGGGTGAGTCTATAGAACAGATGTCTGGTGAAGGATGGCTGCCTGGCATTGGTCTAGGGCAGGATGATGAAAGACGAGGAGGGCAGAGAGAGCTGCAAACACACATGTGTGTGTGTTAGTCACTCAGTTGTGTCTGACCCTTTGTGATTCCATGGACTAACAGAGTTTAGCCTGCCAAACTCTGTCCATGGGATTCTGCAGACAAGGATACTAGAGTGGGTTGACATTCCCTTCTCCAGGGGTTCTTCCCAACCCTGGGATTGAACCCAGGTCTCCTGCATTGCAGGAGATTCTTCACCAGCTGAGCCACTAGGGAAGCCCTGCATACCTCTGGTCCATGTTTTTTGGTGGAGTGGAACTAACCCAATGAGAAAACTAGAGGCACACACATACACACCTCTAGTTTTCTCGTTGAATTCGCTCCTCCCCATTGAAAAACATGGACCACTGACTATCACTCACGAGCCAGGTGAATCACTCCACCTCCAAGGGGAAGATTGAGGGGTGTGACAGGAGACCAGGAGCACTCAGAGAAGCTGGAGAAGCAGCCGCTCAGCACCCACATCCCAAACTGTCCTCTCCAAGTGTAAATAATAATTTTATTTTCATTTATTTTATTATCATTGTTATTTTTTTATTATTATAAAAAGAGTAGGCCAAGAGGACTCCCTACCTTGTGACAGGGTCTAGATGAAAAATGTTAATACATAATCTCATATAATCCTTACAACAACCTTCTATCAGAGGTGGTCAAATCATCTGAAATTGTCAACTTGGGGCTTACAAAAGTGGTAATTTGGGGTCCTTTGACCTCAGGGCTCCTCCATTTGATAGGTGACATCACTGAGATTTACAGAAGTAAAGTGACTTGCCAAGCTCGCAAGTGAACCATGGGGAAATTGCATTCAGGTCTGATACAGGAGCCCATGGCTTTAACCTCTGCAGTAAGACAGAGGTGAGCCGTGAATGTAGAGATGCTCCTGGAGGGTTCCGTGACTCTTCATAGTACGGCAACACCCAGCTTCTCTCCCTCAGGCCTGTGCCAGAGACTGAGGATAAACAAATAATGTACAGGTTGTGCCTCTGATGGTGCCTTACATAGAATAGGCGGAGATCAGCCCTGGGATTTCTTTGGAAGGAATGATGCTAAAGCTGAAACACCAGTATTTTGGCCACCTCATGTGAAGAGTTGACTCCTCGGAAAAGACTCTGAAGCTGGGAGGGATTGGGGGCAGGAGGAGAAGGGGACGACAGAGGATGAGATGGCTGGATGGCATCACTGACTCAATGTATGTGAGTCTGAGTGAACTCTGGGAGTTGGCGATGGACAGAGAGGCCTGGTGTGCTGCGATTCATGGGGTCGCAAAGAGTCGGACATGACTGAGCGACTGAACTGAACTGATACTGAACTGAATACATTAAAAAAAATTTTGTTTGTGCCACCTGGCATGTGAGCTGTTAGTTTCCTCACTAGGTGTCAAACCTGCGTCCTTTGCACTGGCAGCACAGAGTTTTAACCACAGGACTGCCAGGGAAGTCCTCCATAATATATTTTTAATAGGCTAAATACTGAAGCTCACTTTCTTACACACGTGTAAGAGGAACGGCTTATCTAGCTGGGAGAAGCCTCCAGTCGTACATCGTGTAGCCCTTGACTGTTTACAAAGCTCATTCACACACATCCTCAGAGCTGAGGTGCTTCTTCATTAAGCACCTAATGAGGGTTGCACCTGAAACCAGTGGCTGGGCCTGCTTAAGAAGAAGATTCTCCCTGCTCTGAATAAAAGGGACTTACAACAGAAATCAAGGTCAGAGTGGGACCAGCTCAGAGATCAGGGTGGTCGGTCAGCGTGGGCCAACTTAGAGTTCAGATGCCAAGCAATTTACGATTCTGGTTTGCATTTTTCCTGAGCAAGAATTCACCCTGGAGATCTCATCCTCATTTCAAGTCACTCCCGGAAAACAAGTCCTTCATCAGGGACAATGCAATAGGTGATCAAGCTCCACGGGGACTCACAGCAACAGGACCCCAGCCCCTCACTCCTGAATCCTCAGTACTAGGGTCCGGCTGGAAGACCACCCCAGCCTGGACGTGCTGCCTCCTAACCACCTTTGGAGGACATCTGCTTCTTTGGCTGCTGTCGCCACGTGAGTCCAAGTGGCAATAATCTCTTGCCCAGATTAGTGATCTGGTAAAAACAAAAATCTGATTGTGTTATCATATTACTCCAGACCTTTCAAAATGGCATCTCACTGACCCCATGACAAAGCCCAGACTGCTCCTCTTGCGCCTGCCTGACTCCTCAGCTCCCCTGTCTCCATCCCTCCCCTTCTCTCACACTTGGGGCCCCAGCCACCTGGACTTCTCCACAAACACCTCATTCTCCAGAGAGCCTTTCTCCAGGCTTTCGTGCACACTGTTCCTCTACCTGGAACATTTTTTTCATCTCCATTCCTCTTAGACGTAATTTCCTCTGGTATATTCCCTGCTTCTCCTTTGGGCTCCTGTATTACCCCACGTGTCCTTCATCCTAATACTTTTCACACTCCATTCTCTTTTCCCATTCAATTCTTCACCAACCTCACTAGATGTGCCTGAGTCATAGTAAGGTTTCAATAAATAGTTTTAGAATGAATAGATGAGAAAATAAACAAAAAACAAAATTAATACTGGCCTGGAGTGGTGCTCACCCCGCCACCACGCACCTCCTTCCTGTTCCCTTGCTGGCCCTCCTTCCTCCAACTGCGACACCAAGGTGTTGCCTACGGCAACTCCAGCTTTTGCTGTGGCCGCCTTCCTGCTATTTCCTTCACATAATCTTCTAAATTTCTCCTTAAACAAAAGATCAAATTAAAGATCCATGTTCCAGAGAATGGAAGGGTATTCATGTAGCCTGTTGTGGATCTGAGAGAATTTTAGCTCTGCTCTGAGAAAGACACTAGTTTCTGAGTCCAGTGGCACGTGTATATCTTGGTGGATCCAGAACCCGATGGCAACCTCAGTACCCACTAGGCCAGAGCACGTCAGGAGTAGATTCCCAAAAGCCCAGCCTATAGCAGTGGCTATAAATTAGAACTCACTCTTCATTTTACAATTTTAATCTCATTCAACTGCACCAGGTTTCAGTTCAGTTCAGTTCATTTCAGTCGCTCACTCGTGTCCGACTCTTTGCGACCCCATGAATCACAGCACGCCAGGCCTCCCTGTCCATCACCAACTCCCGGAGTTCACTCAGACTCACATCCATTGAGTCAGTGATGCCATCCAGCCATCTCATCCTCTGTCATCTCCTTCTCCTCCTGCCCCCAATCCCTCCCAGCTTCAGAGTCTTTTCCGAGGAGTCAACTCTTCGCATGAGGTGGCCAAAGTATTGGAGCTTCAGCTTCAGCATCATTCCCTCCAAACCAGGTTTAAGTCCCATCAAAAAACATCATACAGGTGGATATGTATGTATGTATGGTTGATTCACTCTGCTGTACACCTGAAATACAACATTATAAATCAACTATATTTCAAAAAATTTATCACACAACTTCTTCATTTGCTTTTAATATTCATCTCAAACATGATGAGGGCTTCCCTGGTGGCTCAGTGGTAAAGAACCTGCCTGCCAGTGCAGGAGACACGAGTTCCAATCTTTGATCTGGGAAGACCCCTCATGTCACAAGGCAACAAAGCCCATGTGCCACAACTATGGAGCCTGTGCCCTGATGCCCAGGAGCCTCAACTACTGAACCAACATGCCACAACTACGGAGGCCCTCACCCTAGAGCCCGTGTTCTGCAACAAGAGAAGCCACCGCAATGAGAGGCCCAAGCTCTGCAACTAGAGAGGCGCCCCTCCTTGCCACAACTAGAGAAAGCCTGTGCAGCAGCAAAGAGCCAGCACAGCCAAAACTCAATGTGAAAAATGATGAAAGCAAGTTTTCTCCAGACTTAAATGGAGGAAGACTTCAATTTCTTGGCCGCCTGAATGAACACTGAGTTGGTGAGCAGACTTTTTCAAAGACAGTTTTGCTTTAAGAACATTGTTGTTGCTATCTCCTCAAGGACAGAGGCTAAGGTCACCTGTAACCCTCCAGAGACCAGTGCTGCCCACCCTACAGAGACCAGGGGACCTGAAGAAGTTGTTGTTCACACCAAAAGGTCTTGATGTTAGCATTTTCAAAGCAGAATCAATAAGCAATGGCTGAAAATATTTAGTTATGCCTTAAGGACTGCAACAGTGCTTTTAAGACCTATATTTAATATATAAACTAAATCCTGGAAATAAAAGTGCATTACATAAAATTCACACAAGTAGGACTTATAAAGAATGCTTCCAACTGCCTAAAGATATCTTTGTTGAGCCAAAAAAGGGCTTCCCTGGTGGCTCAGACGGTAAAGCATCTGCCTGCAATGCGGGAGACCCAGGTTCAATCCCTGAGTCGGGAAGATCTCCAGGAGAAGGAAATGGAAACCCTCACCAGTACTCTTGCCTGGAAAATCCCATGGACTGAAGAGCCTGGTAGTCTACAGTCCATGGGGTTGCAAAGAGTCGGACATGACTGAGCGACTTCACTCACTCACTGAGCCAAAAAAGAACATTCCAAGGTGAAGACATCCCATTAAAGACCCCAGAATAATTCTGCTGATCTCATCCTTTTAGCCTTGATGTCATAGAATGAGAGTCAATGTCAGTGAGATTGTATACCAACCACCAAGTGTTGAGAGAAGATAATGAACTTACAGTATATATGTGTTCATAGTTGGCCTTGTTCCACAGAGCTCAGAGAAGCTTTCAGAGATACATCAAAATAGTATGACATAAATAAATGCTAAAATATAAGAATCAGGGAAACTGCACATTAGAATATTAGAATAACAGAAAACTACACATTAGAAAGAGATATCAACTAGTTTGATGGTAGGAGGCAGAGAGCATATTCGTGAAGCTCCCAAAGCTCTATGCGTTAATGCAGATGAGGTGCCAATTACGTCTGCATTTTCTAGCATCCAAAGAAGAAGGAAATTAACAAGCAGCGTTCAACACAGTACCACGAGTTGTCTTGGAACTACACATCGTAGGGGTAGACCTTGCTGAGGATTGCCTCCATTGCCCAGGAACCTTGAGAAATTCCAGATACTAGAGAGGCAGAAAAGAATGGAGTTTTATTTTACCTTGGGTGAACTTATCTCAACATGAAGAAAACTTAGATCATGGCATCTGGTCCCATCACTTCATGGCAAATAGATGGGGAAACAATAGAAACAGTGAGAGACTTTATTTTTGGGGCTCCAAAATCACTGCAGATGGCGACTGCAGCCATGAAATTAAAAGATGCTTGCTCCTTGGAAGAAAAGCTATGACCAACCTAGACAGCATGTTAAAAAGCAGAGGCATTACTTTACCAACAAAGGTCTGTCTAGTCAAAGCTATGGTTTTTCTAGTAGTCATGTATGGATGTGAAAGTTGGAGTATAAAGAAAGCTGAGCGCCAAAGAATTGATGCTTTTGAACTGTGGTGTTGGAGAAGACTCTTAAGAGTCCCTTGGACTACAAGGAGATCCAACCAGTCAATCCTAACTGAAATCAGTCCTGAATGTTCATTGCAACGACTCATGCTGAAGCTGAAACTCCAATACTTTGGCCACCTGATGCAAAGAACTGACTCATTGAAAAAGACCCTGATGCTGAGAAAGATTGAAGACCGGAGGAGAAGGGAAATACAGAGGATAAGATGGTTGGATGGCATCACTGACGCGATGGACATGAGTTTGAACAAGCTCCGGGAGTTGGTGATGGACAGGGAAGCCTAGTGTGCTGCAGTCCATGGGGTCGCAAAGAGTCAGACACGACTGAGCGACTGAACAGAGCTGAACTGAATTCTTCTCCTCTTGTACCTCTAAAGCACACTGTAAAGGTGATAGACCATTCCATCCCTTGCAGTTCTGTTCTGAGCCCTTGCAGTTCTGTTCTGAGCCTCTAGGTGGGTTCATTCATCCAACAGACATTTCCTGAAGGCTTACTCCGTACCAGACACTGTCCTGGTGTGATGGCACTGTGATGTGCTGCCAACAACTCCTTTAGGCACGGAGGGCTCTCCTTGGATTCTGAGAATGCTATTGCACCTAGCCCTCAGCTATCAGCTCACTTTAGGAACCACCTGAACAGAAGGGAACCACCTCACCTGCAGTGACTCACATCTAATGACCGACCAATGTGGACTATAAAGGCCCCGTCCCCTTATCTCAGCTTGGGACAATCTGAAGGGACACCCTGGCTTCTGAACATTCCAAAGAGTTGTCTGGAGGCTTCCTGGGGGCATCATGGCTCATCTTCTCCCTCTGTCTTTCCCTTCTACAGGTTCTTCTTCCCCTTTATGATAATCCTTCTTAATAAACCACAAGTACATCGTTTCCATCTTAGAAGCAGAGAAGCTACACCTAGTTAGGAGGTATACCCCCTGCTTCCTCTGCAGGAAGTCACTGCAGAAAAGAGGAGGGAGGCAGGATGCTCCGGAGCCAGAGTGGTCCAGCTTCCACTGACCTTCACCTCTCTCCCCCATTTCCCTCCTTGCTGGGTATCCAGGGTGCTTGGCTCACACCCTATTCTCTCCCTCTCATTAGCAAAAATTAATCTTGAACTAAGTTTTCCTACACTTTAAATGAGGGAAACGAACTAAAGGATTTGTAAGCTCTATAATTATGAGTCTTTGAACATTTAAAAACATACCATGTTCTTTTAAATCTCAACCACTTATTTCAGAGAGTGCCAATTTATGCAAACGCAAACTAAAGGACATCACAATATACTATTTATTTTTTCAATACACTATATTTTAGTAAATACATTTGCGTCACCATCATTGAAGAGCATTCAATGAGCGCCCGCCAGATGCATAGTATAGCACTTGAAAAATCAGCAATTGTTGAGATGTTGACATGTTTAAATTTGGCTCATATTACATGAGAGTGCATAACTCAAATTGGGAATTACATTCATGCTACATGGCTGCTGTTTCTTCTTTCTCTTCTGCTTTTTCTTCTTGTTACAAGCTGCCAGATGGTGTGGATCAAATTATTCTAGAAGGCAGAGAGCCTGGATTTCTGCAGATAAGCATAGCAGTCGGTGCTGACTTTTGCCTCCATTGTGGCCACTCACAGTGGTGTCATCCGCTCTCTGCATCTAGCCCAGCCATCCGTGCTGTGCAGGTAAGAGGGTGGTTCCAGCCACTTTTTCAAGTGCACTTGGAGAATTTCTGAACTACAACTTGTGATTTATCTCTTTCACTTATTTTCTTAGAGCCTTAGATGTATAAATGTTATTTTTATTTCTAAAAATGAACTGGACTAATAGGATACAGGAAAATGCACTGACGAAAATTCCAGCTTGAAGAGTCAAACAGATGTTCTTCAAAATTTACTGAGCATTTTCTGTCTTTTAACTCATCTAATCTTCACAACAATGTCTCCATTTCACAGAAGAAACTGAAGTAACAGAGAGGAAGGGCAACTTGTCTATAGCTCCCCAGCTAAAAAGAGGGCAAGCCAGGATTTAAACTGGGCCAGTTTGGGTTACCGGAGAAGGCAATGGCACCCTGTTCAAGTACTCCTGCCTGGAAAATCCCATGGATGGAGGAGCATGGAAGGCTGCAGTCCATGGGGTCGCTGAGGGTCAGACACAACTGAGCAACTTCACTTTCACTTTTCACTTTCGTGCATTGGAAAAGGAAATGGCAACCCACTCCAGTGTTCTTGCCTGGAGAATCTCAGGGACGGGGGAGCCTGTTGGGCTGCCGTCTATGGGGTCACACAGAGTCGGACACGACTGAAGTGACTTAGCAGCAGTAGCAGTAGCAGTTTGGGTTACAGAGACCATGATTTGAATTGCTTCCCTCTACTGATATGGAGTTAATTGCTATCTCTGTGACTCAGTCTCCTTTTAGAAAAAAAACAAAAAACAGGCATAAGAGCATGATCATCAACAAAGCTTGTGAAGTGGCAACTGGACACAAGGAAGACATTTGACTCTGCCAGGCACATAGTGCTCCAAACGCATTTGAATTTATTACATTTTAAGGGGGTGCTGTCACAGGAAAGGCATATGTTCTCTCAATATCTTATTATTGAATCTGACTTAGAAACCTCACTGAGCATGGGAATTGTGGTGTGTGTGTGTGTCTGTGTGTCTGTGCATTTTTATGTGTGCATGTGAGCATCACACTTTCAGATGCACTACCTGTGTGCTGCCAGGCTGCATTCATTCCCCTATGATTCCACAGCCTGGGCATTCCAAGCTCATGTCCTCCTCTAATGTACAGAATAGAGGAAAATGCTTTGGGCAGTGACTAAAGCATGGACAAGGGTTGTACTAACATTTGGCTCCATCTTTTCAGCACTGAGTTCCTACTCTTACACTTTGTTAATGAGAAGATAAAAATTGGTATAGGCTTTACGGAGAAAAAGTTGCCAATGTCGATCAAAATTTTAAATGCACATGCCACATGGCCCAGCAGTCCCACTGGAAGAGATTATATCAAATATATGATAGTCACTTCAGCACCATTTATAAAAACAGAACATTAAAAACTATCCAGATGTCCATACATTATGATACAATGAAATACAAATGCTTCCAATAAAAGCATGAGATAGCTCTCTATGCTAACAAGGAACATGATGCATAATTAAGTGAAAAAGCAAGATGAAGAATATCATTATCCATGTAAAAAATATATATATTTATTTATATGTATGTATGTATGAGAACTTTCCTGGTGGCTCAGCAGTAAGAGTTCCTTTGCAATGCAGAAGATGCTGGAGACCCAGGTTCTATCCCTGGGTTGGGAAGATCCCCTGGAGGAGGGCATGATAACCCACTCCAGTATTCTTGCCTGGAGAATCCCGTGCACAGAGGAGCCTGACAGGCTGTATGGGTCTGCTGCTTCTGCTGCTGCTAAGTCACTTCAGTCATGTCCGACTCTATGCTACCCCACAGATGGCAGCTCCTCCGTCCCTGGGATTCTCCAGGCAGGAATACTGGAGTGGGTTGCCATTTCCTTCTTCCTATGTGGGTCTCCAGGGTCACAAAGAGTTGGGTGTGACTGAAGCGACTGAGCACTCACACACACGTCCATAGGTATGTCTGTTTATGTATATATTTAAGTATGTATACATACATATTATCTTGGTCTGTTCAGACTGCTGCAACAAACATAACCATAGGCTGGGTGGCTCACAGTTTTGGGGGCTGGAAATCCTAGATCAGGGTGCCAGCATGTTCGGGTTCTGATGTGGGCCCTCTTCTCACTTGCTGATTTCTTGTACCTTTACTTGTGGAAAGAGGCTGTGAGGGCTCTCTATGGTCTCTTTTATAAGGGCATTAATCCCATTCGTATGGGCTCCATTCTTATGACCTAATCACCTTCCAAAGATCCCACCTCCTAATACCATCACACTGGGGGTTAGTTTTCAACATATAAATATGAGAGGGACACAAACATTTAGTATGTATAATGTAATATATATGTATGCAGACATCATAGCACATGTATATGATAAATTTAATATGTAATATGTTTGCATATGATATGCATGTGCAATGTAATGTATAATATACAGATATGTAGTGGATTTCCCAGGTGGCTCAGGGGTGAAAGAATCTATCTGCCAATGCGGGAGATGCAGAGATGTGGGTTGATCCCTGAATCAGGAATGACTACCCTGGAGGAAGAAATGGGAACTCGTTCCAGTAATCTTGCCTGGAAAATCTCATGGACAGAGGAGCCTGGCGGACTACAGTCCAAGGGGTTGCAAACAGATAGACATAACTGAGCATGCAGCTTGAATGTGCACAATAGGCAATATATAATCTATATGAATCTATTACATTATATGCATATATATTACATTACATATGTATATTACATATATGTTTATGTATACATATTTACAGCCATCTTAATTTGTGTTCCTCCAGAGTCATACTTTAAGAGAAGAATATAACTATATGTCATTTTCTGGGCTCCCAGGAAACTCCAACAGGAAGTAGAAAGGCAAGGAATGTCTGGGTAGTCAGAGAAGGAAAGGGAGTCAGTTAAGAGCATCATCACTAGCTCCCACTGAAGAACAGCAGTGCAGCTCTACTGGGAGAGTCCAGGAAAGGGCATGAATTTCACCTCACGGTGATCTCACCGGCGGGGTCAGGGGTCGGGCTATTTATCTGCCAATGTTCCATCTGTCTTTGGTTGAGGGCTCCTTCTGGGACAGTCACTCTAGCTTCCTAAAGCTGCTCTCAGGGCCAGAGAAAATAGTCCCTGAGGGAAAACTCAGGGGTCACAGAGAGCAATTTTTGGGGGGTCTAGGAGAGCAGAGGGGGGACTTTAGGAGAAGGCTGACAGAGTCTGTTCAAACAGCCCAGAGGCTGTCTGGAAGGGGCTGCTTAAGGAAGCAGGCTGAGTGGTGGGGAGGAGCAGGGGACACCCTTTTACCGTGGACCCTACTGTACTCTCTGAATTTTGTGATGTGCATGTATCCCCTGCCTCAAGGAAAACAAGGTGGTATCTAGTCAGTAAATCAAGTCCTTGCAGAAATGACTGTAAGGCCAACAAGCATCTCCCTAGAGCCTGTGGGTGCTAGGGACATTCTGAGCCAGATACTTCTGTCCTGTGGGTTGCAGGGTGTTTAGCTGCATCCCTGGCCCTTACACACTAGGGGCCAGTAGCACTCCCTCTCCAAACTAGGCATCAGAAATGCCTCCAGATATTGCCAAGTGTCCCCTGGAAGCAAAATCACCCCTGTCCCCACGGAGAACCTTGGCTTTAGAGAACAGGCAAGGTGGGACTCTCTCAGGTGGCACTCTCTCAGGTGGCACATCCGTTTTTCTGCTCTGAAGCTGTTGCTTGCAGAGGGATGTCAGACCACCCAGTCTGCCCCATAGAAGGCGTGGCGGGAGCTGCTATGGTTCTCCTTCCCCCCCTTTTCTGTGCCCCCACCTCCTCACATCCCTCATCCCTCATCCCCTTCACATGTTATCCACAGAACCATACAAGGCACTGGGAGTCAGGACGTCTTACTGACAAAGACACCACATAAGCGTGTGCTGAATCAAATGTGGCCTCTGACTGAAGCAGAGCAGTTCACAGCTTCATGGAACCAGCCTGTGAAAGGGGTTCCCCTAGTAAAGGGCTAATATGCTACCAAGAGGCCTGGAGCTCCCTCCTCTCCTGTCCTTCCTTTTCTCTGCTCCCCTCTCCACCCTGTCTGTCCTGAGGAGCACCCTGCCCCTCTGCAGTGACCACCTTCATTTTATTTACTTGTTTGTTAACCTGTCTGCTCCTGCTAAATGTTAAGCTCCACAAAAAGGGGGATCAGACCAGTCCTGTTCTCCCCATGTCTCCAGCATCATGAACAGTGCTTGCTACAAAAAAGGTGTCAATTAATGCCTATTGATGAAGTGATAGAGTGACAGAATCTTCCAGAATGTTGGAGAAGGAGGAAGGAAAACCTGAATGATGATAAGGGGAGAAGAGAGATGAGGCAGGAACCAGGGCAGGAGATGCTGGGGAAGGCCCTGGGTATAGCTTCCACCACTCCAAACTGGAATGAGATGAGAGCTCTTCCCTGGAAAAGAAACTGGGATATCTTCCCACCGACTCCTCCCCACCTTCTGCCAGTGGCCTCCCGGAAGCTGGAGATGGACCATAATTTGCCAGGCTTAACATCATCGGAGGGTGATGACAGCGCTGAAATGAACTGGTTTTAGATGAGTTTGGATGGCTTTGTGCCCCTTTTTCCAGGTCCGTGCACCATGTGTCAGTGTTGCAAACAGGCAACTGGAACAAAAGGAGTTCTTGTTTCATCACAATAAGGCAGCTTCTCCTAGCACTGTACGGCACAACTGCCATTGTTTGAATCGCCACTGAGCAATACTTACCCTCCCTCCCGCTGGGGGCTCAGCCTGTGTTCCTGCTCCTTCCCGGCTTGGTTTCAAAACATATTTTGGCCAATGGAACACCAGTCATGACACTGCTCGAGGCCTTCCATGTACAGACCATTTGGCTTAGTTCTTAACTCTGGTGTCCCCCGCTGCAAGGCCACTGCCCTTTCACCTGGGCCCCGGGATCCACACACTAGGAGTCAACCTGAACCTGACTCCTAGCCTGGAGTCTGTCCCACCAAACCCACAGCCTGAAGTAGACCCCACCACAGTCAACCCACAAACCTGGAAGCATGAGAATAAAGTGTGAGAGTCGCTCAGTCATGTCCAACTCTTTGTGACCCCATGGACTCCATGGAATTCTCCAGGCCAGAATACTGGACTGGGTAGCCTTTCCCTTCTCCAGGGGATCTTCCCAACCCAGGGATCGAACCCAGGTCTCCTACATTGCAGGTAGATTCTTTACCAGCTGAGTCACAAGGGAAGTTCAAGAATACTTGAGTGGGTAGCCTATCCCTTTTCCAGCAGATCTTCCTGACCCAGGAGTTGAGCCACAATCTCCCGCATTGCAGGTGGATTCTTTATCAGCTGCGCTATCAGGGAAGCCAGGAAGCATGAGAATAGAGGCTGATTGTAATCCAGTCGAGTGTGGGGCAATTCATTAAGCAGCGTACCATGGTAACAGATGATTGATTCAATAGTTATTACCAATGCCTGCTCCAAAGATAGATCTGAGCTTTCATCATGGTTCTTTCTCTTCTAGCTCTATAGCCTTGGATAAGTTAACCTATGAGTCTCAGTTTCCTCTTTTATATAACGGAAGCAAAAATAGCGTCACTACCAACACTGTTGCAAAGATTAAATGAAATAATCTATATAGCCTGTTTGGCATCATTCTTGCTACTTTTGCTGCTGCTAAGTCGCTTCAGTCGTGTCTGACTCTGTGCGACCCCATAGACGGCAGCCCACCAGGCTTCCCCGTCCCTGGGATTCTCCAGGCAAGAACCCTGGAGTGGGTTACCATTTCCTTCTCCAGGCATCATACTTGACCCAGAACAAATACTCTATAAATCAGAGGTCACAAAACTGAAATTGTATGTGCAAATAATTCAATTAATTCTCCCTATTGAGATCTAGTCCCAACCACCAACTGGGAAATTACATTTAGACTTACAATCTAGAATTACATCTTCTCTTGAAAAATCAAATCTGACCACAATGGACCATCACTGCTACATGGCAACAATGGATAGAGCTAAGGAGCAGTATATCAATGTGTGAATAAAAGAAAATCTGCCCACCAGGGCTTAATCAAGTAAGGGTTGAGTTTTTCTCATGCAGCAAGATGTTCAGGAGTCAGAGGTCCAAGGCTGACACTGAGGCTGAGCAATGCGGTCAGGAACCTGGGCTCCTCTGACTGCTCTGTCACTTTATCATGTGATGTTAAAGCGTGGTTCAAAGGTCCTCACAATCTCAGGATGGCTGCTGCACATCCAGCCAGAGCACGTGTGTTTCAGACAAGAAAAGAGGATGGAGGACAGAAAGGGGCAAAGGACAAAATCTCTTCAGGCAAAGGACTGTCCTTTCAGCTGAGACAGGAAGACTCCCCATGGTCTTCCACTAATATCTTAAAGGTCAGAAGTGAATCGTATCAGCCATGCCTTGCTCCAAGTTTGGTTGGGAAATGGAACGCTCATTACTGCTGCTATTACTAAGAAAGAAGGCAGTGGAAAATGTGTTGTATAACGCAAGTTAGAGTATCTGCATTCAGAACAGACCCTTCCCAGTCTGGTTTATCATTTACCTGCCCTCCATGGCCCCATATCTGTATTTGTGTTTGCAACTCCTCTTGTTTTTCTCAGCCAAGTCACGGCATAGATTTTGGAGTATGTTCTGGCCTTTCTAAGCTCAGGACAGAACTGAATTTTCAAGGCTCCACCCTCCTCAGCTTCATTCTTCATCTTTAGCTTCTTATCAAGGGCAAGAGTAATAGACATTATGCTCAAAGAAGCAAGGGAAAGTTTTGGGCCAACCTCTTAAAAGTAGCTCTGACTGTACTGACCATATTCTTGCCGTGGCCTTGGCTGAAAGTGAGAAAATATTCTTTCCCTTCTACTCTATTTGTCCTATTTTTCCTTTTGATGGACTTTGATAGTTTCATACCATTTTTCAAGGCAGGCTATTGAAGTTCCAGGAGGTGACCTCTATTTACTACAATAAAATTAGTGATTTATAGAAAGTCAGAATTCCACAATCCCCCAAACTCTCCTTTTATCCCTAACTACTATGTCAACAAAGCACCCAGCATCCAGCGTGGTTCAAAGGTCTGAATTGTGTAGCAAAATAAATCATTTTTAAAATCCCAATAGTAATGTATGGTAGGAGCATTCTTAACTTGAATTGAGTAGGGGGGAAGAGAGCAGATGCAGCCAACCTTGGCTGTAGTATATTACTCAAGTTGATGTGGGGCTGAGGAGATTGGATATTTAATGTCAATAATACGGTGAGAGGAGGATGAAAAAATTCTCAGTTCTGCTAGAAAATAAGAAGGTAAAATTTAGGTCCCATAAGCCCTGGCCTATTTTTTCTTCCCTTCTCCTCCCACTCTGTCATTCTCTTGGTTTCTTACCATCCTCCTCCTCCTTCTCCCTTCCTTCCTGCCTGCTGATCTATTTCTATGTCCACTGCTGAAAGTCTAGCAAGTTTTTCCACTAGGACCCTAATTTAGTTCAGTGTTGACATTCTAATATATGCAGGATGCTGGTCCCAAACTTGCTTATTCAAAAGCCCTTGATGTGGTGATTCACATCTCGATGTTCCAACCTAAATCTCTGGTGTGTGCAGAGCTGGCCCAGAGCCCATGCAGAATTTACTTTGTTTGGGCAAATTTGCACACTCAAGGTGGCATCCACTCCAGGAGACTTGGATTCCTGGAGAGAAAAGGTACATCTGTAAGTAGTGGAATAAACTGGAGGGCTCTGACTGCCCGGGGACATCAATGCACTTCAGTTCAGTAAATTTGTTTTGAGCTCCTATATATTCAAGCCTTCCCAGGTAGCTCAGATGGTAAAGAATCTGCCTGCAATGCAGGAGATCTGGGTTCAACCCCTAGGATGGAAAGATCCCCTGGAGAAGGGAATGGCAACCCACTCCAGTATTCTTGCCTGGACAGAGGAACCTAGTGGGCTTCAGCCCATGGGGTCGCAAAGAGTCAGACACAACTTAGCAACTCACACACACACATACCTACTATATTTAAACACAGTATGAGGTGCTGGGGATACAAAGATTCAGAAGATATGACTCTGCTTTCAAGAAGCCCACCACTGGGACTTCCCTGGTGGTCAAGTTGGTAAGACTGCACTTCCAGGGCAGGGGGACCTGCCAATCCTTGGTCAGGGAACTAGATCCCACCAGCCACAACTAAGACCCAGTACAGCCTAAAGAAATCAAATTTAAAAAAAAAAGAAGAAGAAGACCACCATGAAGAAGAGGCAGCTGACCCCAAAAGAAACTACTTACTCCTTTTGGAAAGTGTGAAATTCCATAGGGCAGGGCTTCTCACACTTGAACGTGCATATGGCACCCTTGGGGTTCTTGAAAAAATATTAATATAAACTCAGTGGATCTGGGAGGGGCCCAGGATCCTGCCTAAGAGGCTCAAGCCTTCCCTGATGTTCCTAGCAAGGTCCTAGGGTGGGGGATAAGTTGTGAAGAGGAAGACTTAGAGGGGTCCTGGCGGAGAAAGGACCCAGGGAGAAATTAGAGACTGCTTCTTCCACCTTTTAGAAGCCTGTGGCTTCCCCTCAGGAAGTCTAAACAGTAGCAACAGAGCTTCACCAGGCTTGGCCCATCCCACTCAGGCCACCTATCACTAGGATGCCAGAAACCAAAGGAACATTTTTCGACCATAGGCTGAATATTGGGGCAGTTTCAGGAGGTAAATATTTAAAAAGATGCAAGGAACCATTGTTTAGGGTTGAGGGGGAGTAAGCACACTCTTGCTCTTCTTGGGACAGCCTTCATTTCTCTTTTCCGTCTTCACTGGAAAAAGGAGTCTCTCAGTGCACTGCAGATTTTGTAGCTCTCAGAGCCCCTCCCTGCATAAAAGTGACTATACTTGTCAGAGTTCGTAGGACATGCCATGCATAGTACCTGTGCCTGCTTTAACCATCTTGAGCTGAAAATGCATGGAAGTCATATTCTGGTTTTTGCTTTTTAAAGCCTGAAGCCAGATGCTAGGATCTATTTTGTACTTCTGCATCTCTACTTAGAAAACTTTTCCTTCTCCTTTCTTATAAAAAATGGTGTTGAGAGCACCCTATGTAGAAAACCACTAGATGGTCAGTGCGTTTTCCAGGCCACAAGACTCCCCATGTGTGCTTCTGTATTAGCTATCTATTAACACAGTTACTGCTGTGTAACAACCAACCACAAAACCTCCTAAGCAATATACTTATTGTCCACACATCTGGCAGTCAGGTAGGAGGTTTTGCTGATCTAACCCTGGGCCCATATGCATGTGTGGAGGTTACCAGTTGTCCTAACGGTACAACTGGGGAGACTGGGCTCTTGTCTCTGTGTCCTATATTCCAACAGGCTCTCCCGGGCCTGTTTTCACTGCATTTATGGAAGGTGTAAGAATGCAGGCAGAGAGATGCAAGTGACTGTTAAATCCCTTCTGTCAAAGGAAGTCGCATGGCTGGGTCAGAATTAGATTGGAAGGGGACTCTGGCAGGGTTTCATAGGGAGGGCATGGATGCAGGAAAGGGAGAAAAACTAAGGTTAGAAATGCAATCCATTAGCACAGTCTTTACAACTAACAGAGCATCTTTCTAGTTCCTAGTTAGGCTGATCCAAGCAACATCTTTGCAGACAGCAACCATCTACCCTTCTCCGCTCTAGTGAAGACAGAACAGCTGCAGAAAGTCCAGGGAAAACAAAGGCATCTGAGAGGAGAGAGAGCAACCAAGTATTTACTGACAATGCTCTATTCATAATCCAACATTTCATTCAAACTCAGAAAGATGTGTTGACACTCTGCCTGGTTTTATAAACCCCACTTTAAAGTGGCATCTCTGCAGCAGTAGAAATATCAAGTTTTCTGCCTCTTTGAGAAGCAAGGGCCTGGGCTCATGAGGTAAACAAAGGGTAATGAAACAGCAAATGGCAGGGTGTCAAGTTGTTGGAAGGTGTCTAGCGGGATGCCACGGGGACATGGTTTCATTCTGGTCTCATTTAACATCTTCATTAATGATCTGGAAGAGAGAGTAAACAGCACATTAATTATAATCACAAGTGATGCTAAATTGGGATTTGTTGCCTGCACCAGAGGAAGGGACTCTGAAAGACCAGGCAGGAGATGGATCCAGCTTAGAAAAGGCCAACAGCACCTAAGAAAACACTACTACACATGTCATGGGAGGGAGCAAGTCATGTGGAAGCAACGAAGTTAAAGGCAAGGAAGCTGGCAGTTGCTTATGTAAAATAGTCTTTAAATATCTAAAAATACCAATGATATCATGTCCAGGGGTATACTTTCAAGTAAATAGTATTCTTATTTAAAAAAAGAAAAAAGGAAGCTGCCTAAAGCTTTTTCTAGGACTTTCTTGGGTATTCACACATAAACCAAAAGGGGGGAAAGTTTACATCAAGAAATTAGAGGCAAGCAAGCTGGAGCAGATGAGGGGAGAAAGACAGTATCATTTGGATTACAAACTTGAAAATTTCCCCTTCGTAGTATCTTTCTCCCATTGGGATATCAGCTCCTGAGGGCAGGGATTCATGTTGATTTGCTTTCTGCTGTATCTCCAGCACCTGGAATTACGCCTGAGACAGAGAAGCCACTTAATAAATATGTTTTAAATGAATGAATGAATAAGAAATGGAGCGGAACTCCTAAGCAAAGAATCAAAAGAGGTTTTCTCTCCATAAAGTGCAAACCAGTCAAAGATGGGTTTAAAAGGAAAACGAACAAGCAAAATAAACAGTGGGGATTGGAGGAAATGAATAAAGCGGACATCAGTAAAGGTTCCCAGAGAACTGAGACCCTCTTGGCTTTATCATACAGTACAAACAGCAGTCACAGTAGTAGTGACCATGAGAGCGCTGATAAGTGTCTGTCACTGTTCTAGGCGCTCTGCGTGCACTACCTTATTGAATCGTCACAGTAACACCCCGAGACATGTTCTATCATTTATGTGTGAGGTATAGAAAGACTAAGTAACTTTTCCAAGGTCCCATAGTGACAGTGTATTGCTGTGTGCTGTGCTTAAGTCTCTCAGTCCTGTCTGACTCTTTGCGACCTCAGGCACTGTAGCCCACCAGGATCCTCTTGTCTATGGGATTCTCCAGGCAAGAATACTGGAGTGGGTAGCCATTCCCTTCTCCAGGGGATCTTCCCGACCCAGGGGTCGGACCTGGGCCTCCTGCACTGCAGGCAGATTTTTAACCATCTAAGCCACCAGGGAAGCCCCCCTTAGTGACAGTGGTCAGATTTAAATTAATGCACCAGTATCTTACGTTTTTTACTACTAGATTACATTGCCTGCTACACTGGCTTAAGAGAAAGGGGGATAGATGGAAGGGAGAGAGAAAGAGGGCTAAGGAGAAGGGGAGAGAAGGAAGAAAACCAAAGGAAAAGTAAGCAGAGTCAAAACAGGGCAGGTGACACTTCCCCATCTTCCCTCAGGGAACCAAGTTCAGTGTGAGCATTAGACTGAAGACAGTGCAGCTCTACTCCCTGTGTTTCATGGGCCTCTGCCCTATCAGCTAGTGTTGAAAGATCCTGCACAAAATACCCCTTAGTTCTAGGGCCTCCCCCCTGGCTCAGTGGTAAAGAATGCGCCTGCAACACAGGAAATACAGGAGCCACAGGCCCAATCTCTTGGTTGGGAAGATCCCCAGGAGGAGGGCATGGCAACCCACTCCAGGATTCTTGCCTGGAGAATCCCAAGGACAGAGGAGCCTGGAGGGCTCCCTGCAGTCCATGGGGTCACAAAGAGTCGGATGCGACTGAGCACAGCACAGAGAACCACATTTCTTAATTCTAAACTGAGCACTTGATCCATTGAAGAAACCACCTGTAGTTTTTCTTTATTTGCTTCTTTATTCTTCCATTTCTCAGGTCCCTTTTATAAAAGTAAAAAGTCTGGAAGTTTATGTTTTGCATATATACTATTTTTCTGTTCATTATTCATTTTCTGCACATTACTACATGCCTCTGTCATTTGTACATATCAAGAGCTGAGGATGTAAAACTATACATATTGTACTTTATCTGGGATTCAAGGGATTTCCAAGGTAATTATTTACAAGAACTGATTTTTGTCCTACATTTTGACTTTACAATATTGTCTGGAGCTTCTTCTCCTTTGAAATCACTCTACATTGCTTAACGTTTTTTTTCTCATGGTTCTAATTTTTGAATGATTGTTTTGTCTGATGTTTATTATGTAAATACTTGTGGGTCATAAATTAGTCTTCTCTAATCACCAGCATTTACAGAGGCAGCATGGTCTCAGGAGGGACAGATTGACGCTAAGGCAGAGACAAACCATGATTGGAGAAAGAATCCTGGAAACAGCAAGTAAATGGTCCAGCCCCCAAGGGACACGAAGGTGTACTGGTTCCTGAATTTTGTTCTCTGCTTCTAGAAGTTTCTTCCCTAAATTTATTATGTTATTTTTGGCTGTTCTGTTGGAGTTTCTGTCTCTTACAAACAAACAATGCCTTAATAATGCAGTGACCTTAGGGTCCGTCTAATTTTAAAAGTCTGTGCTTTGATTCTGGGATTCTAATGCTAACATTGATTGGAGGGGTCAATTTAGTGTTCTAAATTGTGTTCTGGAGGGACAATAGGAAATGATTGCTCCCAATAATTTTTATACTATGCTCATCTATAGAGAACTAAGCATCTAAGTTTGATACCCAAGTAGTGAAAAATATTCCAGCAGAGAAGAAATCTAAAGGCTGATATAAAAGGATATAAAAAGTTGTTCTCTCCATATTAAGATGACAGTAGGAAAGGGTTTGCAAAGTGTGTTTCTGTTAGAATAGGGTGACCATAGAATTTACTCTCCAAACTGGTACACTTTGGGGAATGGAAGTAGATGCCTATAGCAATTATGCAAGGACAGCAGGTGTGAAACAGGACTGGTCATCCTGTGTAAAATACGTCTCAACAAAGGGGGCTCCTTGACCCCCAAAGTTCGGAAAGTCTATATACTGTATAGTTTCTTCTTAAGAATCACACCACACTCATTCCATTAAAAGCTATGAGTCTTACAGTAAAGAACCCACTAAATGTTGTCTACACCAGAATTTCCCAACTGAGTTGATTTCGGAATCTTTATTTTCAATAATACCTTCTACCATCCTAGGGACTCAGTGTTCTTTAGAATATATCTCAAAATATGTTGACCTTGAACGTGCCTAATTCAGTTACAGTCTAACCTGCTACCTGCTTGAATGACCCAAATCTGGAGGACACCAAAACAAAAATATCTTCCCACCAAGCTCCCATTTGCTTGAAATTTCTGCCGTTATTTCCTCCTTTAAGGACCTTTTAAAGGATATGCACATTGTAATGAGGTTGGGCATTGTGTCATCTGGAAAGAATAACTCATTAGCTACCTACACATTAGCAAGAATTAGTTTATCTGAATTGCCACTTACCACCCATAGATTCTGAGCAAGAACACGTCCCCCAGGAATTGTGTTCATTGGAGGAATTGGGAAAAAGGGCTTGAAATGGGGAATACTAGCCTGGCTTGTGCAGTATTTTAGTGAAGGTTTTGGTATTTAATATGTTTCCCAGTCTTCACTCCACCAAAGTCCACTTGTCTTTACTGGCTTCCCCATAGCCTCTTGGATTGCCTAAGCTGTTGGATGTGGGCCTTGGAGCAGCCAGCAGCCAGGTTCAACTATACAGAGGAAGCTGGTCTTCAACCAGGGTTTCCCAACTACTATTGACATTTTGGGTTGATTAATTTTTTATTTTTTTGAGAGGGGGGCGCTGTTCTGTGCATTGTAGAACATTTAGCAGCATCCTTGGCCTCTACCCACTAGATGCCAGTAGCATCTCCACTCAGATATTGCCAAGTGTCCCCTGGTGCAGGGGACTGGGGGGGGAGTAGGGTAAAGTCACACTCCGTCACTGGTCGAGAACCACTGACCCAGAGAAGGAATCCCATATTTAGGGGAGAGCACAGGTGAGAGCTGGGGAAATGCAAGAAGTCCTGGTGACATTTAAGGCACTGGTCCCAGCTGTCCCCGAGGCTCAGCACACCCCAGTTCTTCCTGTATATTGATTTCAAGAGCTAATTAATTCCACTTTTTTTTTTTTTTTTACCCCTAAGCTGGCTCAAGTTGAATTTCTCTAGATCCACACAAGGGTGCTGTGTTCATCTATAATTTCCATTTGGATTCTTGACAAACTGAAAATAGCTCACTTCCTTTCTCTCCTCCTCCTGTCCTTCCCCTTGCCCCCAGCCAGGTCTGTGATTCCACCCAAAGATCCCAAGTGTCAAGGTTCCTCTACCTCTGTCCTGATGCATAAATGAGGACAGATGTAGTAAAACTGAGCCTTAAGCTGGATCTAAAGTGCATGCAACTAAAACAGCGCCTTTCCTTGCTCTAGCAAGCTGCAGAACTGAGTTTGCCTTAAAAAAAAACACAAATGTTTTCATGGGGATGAGAGCTGTAGGGAAGGGGAAGTCTTTTGTTTCTTCAATAGTAGGGATCAGCAAGGCAAAAAACAGAATAGAACACTGATGTCTTAGTGTCACAGGAAGCCTTTCCCTGGAGCTGTTATAGGCCACAGGAAATTGGGCACCAAAGACTGTGACCAAGCCTGCTGGGCCTCAGGAAAGGCTGTGGCCTGTCCTGCCGGCTCAGGGTTATATAGACACTGCCTTTTTTTTTTTTTTTTTGATGTTTTATTTTTTTATTTATGGCTGTGCTGGGTCTTCACTGCTACTCAAGCTTTCTTAGTTGTGGTGAGTGGGGCCTACTCTTCAGTTGCGGCACACAGGTTTCTCATTGCAGTGACTTCTCTTGTTGCAGAGCACAGGCTCTCAGGCACATGGGCTTCAGTCGTGGTGTGCGGGCTCAATAATTGCGACTCCTGGGCTCTACAGTACAGGCTCAGTAGTTGTGGTGTACGGGCTTTGTTGCTCTGCGGCATGTGGGATCTCCCTGGATCAGGGATCACACCTGTGTCTCCTGCATTGGCAGGGGGATTCTTTACCAGTGCACCATCAGGGAAGCCCCCAGACACTGCCTTTTGAGCCACCAAGCCCTGGTCGTCTTCAGAATGACCCTCACACCTTCCCTAGGACTGAGCCCACTGACAACTCCTCCCCCACCAAAGTGCACAGGCCAGTGCAAGGTAGAACTTTCATTGGCCCAGCTTCATCCCAGCTTTGGGTCCGAAAGCAGAGTGCCTGGAAAGGGGCAGGGGCTGGCACTCAGGCAGGACACACCAGGATAGCCATAAAGTTGTTAAAATATTAGAATGCTTCTGGAACTGAGCAGAACCCTACTGGGCCTTCCCAGGACAGGCCTTCCACCATATCCTCTGCTTTAGCTCCTCTCTGAAGTACCTAGATAATATCTGATGCAAATTTCCTGGGTTGTTTTGGAGATGTGAACCCCCCGACCACCACCAAATGGGAAAACTACTTGATGATCGTGAGCACATAGCCTCAGGCCTCCAGGAGTCTAACAAGTGATAATGTTAACCACTATAACTCCATCATGCTGTGTGTCGGGCACACATACCTATGTTAACATTTCCACATTGGTGGATCCAGTATTCTTGCCTGGAGAACCCCAGGGATGGGAGAGCCCAGTGGGCTGCCGTCTATGGGGTCACACAGAGTCGGACACGACTGACGCGACTTAGCAGCAGCAGCAGCAGCATTCTGAGCTAACTAGGCAAATCTTGCCCTGTCCTGTCTCTCTCTTGGAACTTGATGCTCCAGGAACTTGTTGCTGGGCCAGTGGCCCAGGACCCAGCTTCAGAACAAGCCTGCTTCTATTCTTATTTGTTGGTGCTGGTGCCTTCCTGGTTGTTATATATTGTAATATTACCACTGAAAGGGAAAACAGAATCCTGGAGGAAAGGAATATTTCCACATTCTGCTTTGGAATGATCTTGCATTGCTGCCACTTCTTCATGAATGAGCTTATTCTGGAAGCATTTTGGATTTGCTCTTGAAGATGAAGCAGCCTTGGCTCCTGCTGAAGATGCTCACAAGCTAGCAGGGGAGAGCAGATATGCGCTGTAGGTAGAGAGCACACAGGTGATGGAAAAGGTCCTCAAGCAGGAAGGCAGCTGGGGACTCAGCTCATGATGCCTCATGTCCTCTGGAGGTGTGTGCAGCTTTCTGCGGTTTCCCAGGAGCTGGGATGATTGGCAGTGTGCGTCCACAGCTCTCATTTGATCCTTCCTAATGTGCACAGGTTGGCAAGTCCACTGGTAGGAATTTGGCTTACCTCCTACCACAGAGGAAGCACACCCATCATCCGGGCCACGTCCAGTCTTTGCTGCCACCCACCAGCCCCCAAGCCAAACGTTTGCCATAGCACTGATGCCATCAAACAGAGCTAAATTTAAACTGGAAGGGGGCACCGTTGTAGCTATTTCCTTGGATTACTTTGACTCTTTCTTATTCAGGCATGACAGACGAGAGAGGCTCCAGCATCCCTCCTTAATTCAACTTACTCTCAAGTCAAGGGGAAACGAACCAACCATTTAAAAATGGCTCCTTTTGAGAAGGCAAAGGAAAAGACTACAGATAAGTGTGAGCAGAGTTCATTCTGGGCAAAATATAAGACCCCAAATGACCCCTTTGATAAATATTCTCTCCCCTTCTTTCTGAATCTATTCATCCTTCCACAAAATCACCCCATTCCTCTGCCATCCTGGCCCCATTAAAGCAGGATCCTATGCTTATGCAAGAGTCAACTATTAACTGATAAGGCTTAACAACTCCCAGTAGGTATTTGCATTTTAATAGAGAATTATTGAAGACCAAAAAGCTTTCAGAGTCCAAAAGAACAAAGCACAGAATTAGAGGTTGTGAGTTGGATATTTTGGAGAGCCGAAAATAGTCCAGATTATTCTCAAACTTACTATGTTTATTTTGTCCCCTTCACAAGGGACACCTTTGTCAACCCCACTTCCTGTGTTCTCCCCTCCCAGTCCCATTGCCACCCCATCTCTACAAATACATTAGTTGTGGGGTATCTGAAAGAGAGAACTGTCTTATTTAGTGAAAATTTGGATAAGCCATTCTGGTTATGGAAGGCTAGCACTCAGGGTGGGGCCTGCCTGGAGACAGTAGCTAGGGGAGTGAACTGCTTGACCTAGGAAAATATAAAGGGAGATGGCTGGATTTGGAGACTATCCTCTAAAATGGAGGAAATAAGAAAAAAGAGATTAAAAAAAAAAAGAATGGAGAATATGAGGGTAGATCATGTTTTTAAATGGAAGATCGTGTGTGTGTTAGTCGCTCAGTCATGTCCAACTCTTTGCAACCCCATGGACTGTGGCCCACCAGGCTCCCATGTCCATGGAATTCTCCAGGCAAGAATAGGAGTGAGTTGCCATTCCGTTCTCCAGGGGATCTTCCCAATCCATGGATAGAACCCGAGCCCCCTGCATTGCAGGCAGATTCTTTACCATCTGAGCCACCAGAGAATCCAGTATGCAAGATTGGCCAAGAACTTCATGGTACAAGAAAGGCTAATGGACATAATAGAGATGTTTAGTGTTTAAGCTGTGACGTCTAGGTAGGTATATGCACTTGCATGGGCTACATTGAGTTAACAGCAACCCTCATACACTCAAAATTTCAATAAAAATTTGCTATGCCTGTGTCAACATGGAATTTTAGGAAAGCTCATGTACTTGAGTAAGCAATTCTGGCTGCAAATGCAGTTGAACCTAAATGTCATGGGGGTTCATTTCTCCCTCTAGCCACAATGAGAATGTGGCATTTGAAACATGGCCTTCAAAGTCAAGGACCTGCCTGATGTTAAGAATAGACAGCAACTGGATGATGTAGAAAAGAAACAGGACAGAGGATGTACAATGGAGACTGAGAATCAAATGGCAACATGAGACTGAGGTGACTGGGAGGCACTTAAAGCCACAGAGAATAGAGCTGTTGGTTGGGAGCGATGTTGAATTCCAGCAAAAGTGAGACAGGAAATTGAGTTGATCTTTAATTCTTTAAAGACATGGTGAGTGCAGGCTAAGAGAACTGAACTGGGGACTTCTAGATCGCTGACACTTAGTCACTATAGGCAGTGGTTGGGAAACAGCAACTAAACCAGAGAGAGGGTGAGAAGTGCATGATTAGCATCCTGAAAGGTACATTCATGATATAAACACTAATGCAGAAACCATGCAGGTCTTCAAGGGAGTCTGCTTGGCTGCAGAAACCACGGCTGACCCAGGTCAGCTTGAAAGGAATCATGGCCAACAGAGGGCTCAGAATAGAGACAGAGCCATGGGCCCAAGAATCTAGACCAAAAATTTACGAAAAGGACAGGAGAGAGGCCAAGCCTCCCTAGACATAATACATAGAGGGAATTCTAAACATTGTGGATGCAAATGCCAAGATCTTTCTGCAGATAGCTATAAGGGCATAGCAGTGGCCATCCTAAGATCCACTTTGCATCCTTTCCCTGCTCGCCTGTACATCCCACAAGTTGTGTGTGTTAAGAGAATGAGAGATCGGCTGACCCTGGGTTCAGCCACAGAGAGACAGTCCTGGGCTACAGTAACTGAAGGAAGGGAGAGGCAGGGACTGTACTTGCTGCCAGCTCTTGTCAGATGTGGTTCCTGTCAGACGTGGTTCCTGTCAGACGTGGTTCCTGTCAGACGTGGTTCCTGTGTCCGTCAAGAACCCCAGCCTCTGGACTCCAGCAACATTACCTTCCCCTTTGTTCCTCTAGCTCAGAAGTGGCCGTGACTTTCTGCCATTGCAAATCTCTGGGCAGCCTCAATCTCCCATTTATCTTCTCAACTCTTCCATCACCCAGGTAACCAATTCCCCACATTAAGCTCCCTCTGTTTTAAATACTGAGAAGGTTTTCATTATCCTTGTTGGAACCTGGCTAACATAGCCATGAAACAAGAAATATCACCAGGCAGAGTAGGGTGATGAGACGTTATAGGCATAACCAGGAAGTGGGGCACAGGTGGAGGACCTTCCCATCCCCACTGGTTAAGGACCTCATCCCAGTCTAGAGACAGGGTATCAGAAGGTGATGCTTGAAGGCTGGCTATCTATGCTTAACTGCATGTTGAGTAAAGTGTTTGAACATAGTTTTCATTCCAGTGTGTGGACTCATGATTCGAACCCAATCTTCTTGTAATCTTAATGAATGTGGGCTCTATGAGATCAAAATTTTTATTTGGAAAATAATTGTAAACTCAGAAAAGTGGTAAACATAAAGCAAGGACAAAGAATCCCCATGACCCCTATCCCCAGGTTGACCTATTGTCAGCATTTTATCCAGATGCATTATAATTTACTCCCTCCCTCTCACATATAAAACCTATGTGATTATTTTAATTGTACAACCATACTAGGTGATTATATAATACTTTTCTGAACATTTGAGAGTAGGTTGCCTGCATCATTCTCTATTATACCTAATTATTTCAGTATGTATTTCCTAAGAATTGGGATATTATAAATCACTCTAACATAGTTACCAACTTCAGCAAATTTAACTTTGATAAAATGCTCTAATCTAATGTGTTTAGGGTATTCCAATTGATAAGTGACACAATAATGTCAATAGACTTAGTACTGTTCTTTATAGCTTGTCTTCTCCAAGACAGCCTTTCTTTGTATTTTATGACGTTGAAACTTCTGAAGGCTATAGTGTTTTTTTCTCACCCCCTGCCTCTCTCTCAATAAAACTTTCCTCATTTGGGAATGATTGGTCTGCTTATTTCTTCACAGTTATATCCATGTTAGGTATTCTCAACCAGAGTACATCATTAATGACATGTGTCCTTTTCAATGAGTGGCATTTGGAAGCACACACTGTTGTCTCTCGTGGGCGATATCAGTTTTTATCATCTGGTCAAGATGTTGTTCAGTTTCTGCACTGAGCAGTTACTGTTCTTTCCTTTGCAGCTGATGACCAGTCTTTAGAGAGACACCTAAGACCATGAAGATCTCCTGTTCCATATGAAAATTAGCTCCTAGATGTATAATCTCTTGATGATTCTTGCTTAAGCCAATCTTTATTATGATAGTAATAAAATGGTAGTTTCCAACTGTAGCATTTGCAGCCCACTGACCAACAGGAACTTGGCATTTTACTATAAGCAAGAGCTGTCCCTTCTCCCTTGTGTGTTTGTTTATCTGCCTATCATTACAGTGGATTCATCAATTTCTATTTCTTTAATAATTTATAATTCACTATTTTCTTTCATTATTTGGTATTCACATTACCCCAGATTTTGCTGGTGGGAATTCTTTCAAGCAGGCTCTTGGGTCCTCGTGACATGCACTCATCATTTTTTAAGCATGTCCTTACCCTCTAGTACTCATTAGAAAATGTCTGGGACTTTTACTCACCCAAGGTAGGGATTTGTGTGTGTTTTGTTCACTGGTATCTCTAGTACCGAGAACCATACCCAATCATAACAGGTGTTCAATAAATACACATTGCTTATATGAATAAGGTTTTGGAAAAAAAAAAACCCTTCAGGTACTAAGATAGATATCTGTACTGGGCAAAATCTAAATGTTAAAGTTAAAATTTTGGTGGCCAGAAGCCTGTGAAAATGCTTAAACCCTGTAACCTACTAATTGTATTTCTAGAAATCTATTCCTCAAAGGAATAATCTGAAATTAACATAAAATGTGATTACACAGTGATGTAAATATAGTATTATTTGCACAAAGAAAATTTAAACACAGTGTCCAGAACTGGGGGACTGATTAGGTAAAACTATGCCACATTCACGAGCTGTAATATAATGCAGTCATTAGAATTCAGATTTCTGGAGATGTATTAATAATGCTTAAAATGCTTTTGTTCTAATAACAACTGGAAAAGAAGAATCCAAAACTGAAGAAAATAGTATACATGAAACATTAAAATATGCATAGAAGAAAAATCAAAAGAAAATACAGAAAAAAAATTAGGAAGGAGTTGCCTATATGTAGGATGATGTGTCTTTCTTCTTTTTACTTCTTTTGGTATTTCCTGTTTTTCCACAATGTGCCTGCATTTCCTTTATGACTGGGAAAGCTAATTTTTTGAGAAAGAAAAAAATTTACGGTGACTAATGAGTAACTAGGTCATCGGTATCCCTCATGTTTGCTTTGTGCACTACATGTTACAAAATCGGCCTGGGTTCTGAAAAGCACTTCTGGACAAACAAAATAGATGAGCTCAGAACAGCTTCAAGACCTTATCAAATGAAATCTTCTGCCTGGAACACTGCACAGGGCTTCCCCTATCTGTCAATATCTTGTCCGTCCTTCAAAGTGTCTTCCTTTGATTCCCTACAAAAGCAGATCCTAAGACAAGGGTTTGGGTGCAGGTGGCTTCCTTGAAAGAGGAGGGTGATATGGTGTGTGTTAATGAGTAGGTTACTCCTGAGAGTAACCTGGGGCAAGGTCCCCAGGGGGATCATCTCAAGCACTGTGTAAAATATGCCATGGAATTATTCCACCCAGGATGGGGAAGCTGGGTTGTTGGCTCCTCAGCTCCTACCCCACGCTGGCTGAGGGTTGCCCCTGAGAGGGCATTAACTCTGACACTCGCTGGCTCCCCTGCAAGGAGAAGAGTGAACTTTGATGACCTTGGAGAAAGCCTCAAGCAGAGGAGCTAAGAGTCCTTTGAGGTGAGAAGCCTGTGAGCTACTCCCAACAGCTTCCGGTGTGCTCAGAGGTGATCCTTGTGTGAACTGGGGTGAGGCATCAGCAGCATCTGTTACAGTGCCCCAGTTCTGATTCATCCTCATATGAAAGATTTCAAGTCTTTCTTAAAAGCATTAATCTCTTTCTTCATCTGTGCTTTCATAGCCCTTTTGTTTAAGATGCCACTACTTTCTGTGGTGGCTCTAGCAGTAAAGAACGCACCTGCCAATTTAGGAGACATAAGAGACGTGGGTTCCATCCCTAGGTCTGGAAGATCCCCTGGAGGAGGGCATGGCAACCCACTCCAGTATTCTTGCCTAAAGAATCCCGTAGATGGAGGAGCCTGGTGGGCTACAGTCCATGGGGTCACACAAAGTTAGATATTACGAAGCAACTTAGCCTGCATGCACTTTCTGTGGGAACTTAGGTACCTCTTTATGCATCAGTTTCTTCATCTGTAAAATGGGGATGATAGTAGTCCCTATGGTAGATTACAAAAGTGTCTACTACAATTCTTCACTGCTCTGGCACCCATGCTCTTTACAGAGTAACTTCACAGCTCCTCTCATTAAGAGGTGGAGCCTCTCCTCCATTCCCTGAATCTAGGTTACCCTTGTAAATTTACTTTGGCCAAGTGCAAGTACAGCAGAACTGACTGTGGGCCAGTTTCAAGTTTCAGCCTCTAGAGGTTTGTGAGCTTCCATGATCTTGGAATCCTGCCTTTACCATAAGGATAAGCCAGAGCTGCCCTGGTAAAGGAGGAAAGACAGAGTAAAACGGAGGCAAAGCGTCTCATCTGAGAGTTTCTCAGACCAGCCAACCCCCAGATGCACGAGAGCACTCAGCCAAAATGCCTTGGCCAACAACCGGCTGCCCCAGAAGCAGAAGCTCCCAGCCAATGCTCAGATTTGTGAGCAAAAATAAATGTTGCTGCATGTCACTGAGGTTTTATGGTCGTTACGCAGCCTTACTAAGATAGCAGATAACTGCTACAGCACTGATTTCACTAAGGATTAAAGATATACAGAAACACGTGCTGGATTTAGCACAGTGCCAGGACCATGATACCCTGTCCTTAAATGTAATCATCGTTATTATAATATTATTGCACTATCACAGGGTGCCATGTTTTCAAATTATTTATATATATGTCAGTTTCTCCTACTAAACTAGAGACTCCTGGATGACACAAAATCAGATCCAATTCATCCCTGATGACTTATTTCCCTACACTCAGGAACCCATAATTCAGCAGGGGGACAGATGGGTACAGAAAGTGAGCTGTGGGGCCCGGAGATAGCAAGCATCCAAAAGTGCTGAATGCAGAGCTAAACTCGGAGAAGATGCCCAAAGATGATAGAATAATGAAAACCAAGCATCCTCCACGCCAGGGCATTTTTGTGCAAGGTGAGATTTGTAAGGACTGGACCAGCCCTCACCTCCACTTCACAGAAGCACAGCCAAGGCAATGACGAGTTTATTTGGTGCTTTTATAGCCATGGCTGCTGCTTATGCTTTCAAACTCTCTCTTCCTCCAGAGACCAACCGCCACATGATGAAAAAACTAATTAGAGCAAGTATGATGCCCAGAATAAGCAGCCTATTAAGGAAATTTGAGTCAAATGAATTCAAGAAGACATCTATCATAAATATATCCTCAAAAAATATTTATTTGTGTGTATGTGTTTTCCCCCAACTTTTCTAGAAGAGTTTATTATTTGAGAAAAACCCTGGTAAAAATCAGAATATTTTTACAACTGGCTTCCTGATCCCCAGAGAGGAACTCTCAGTGGTCAGCAGGTTGCAAGGAGCCAGGTCCCAGCAAGAATGTGCAGGCAGCATGTGCTGAGCCTAGACAGCAGGTTAACACAGCCTCGGACAGATTCATCTTCATTTCATGTCCTCGACAGCCTCTCAACTCAGGTCAAGTCCAAGGCAAACCAAAGGATTTTACAAGAGGCAGGGAGGGGTGGTGGAGAGCCTATGAACTAACTCAGATTCCATTCCCAGCTCCATGACCCACAAGTAGGGGGGCCTCGACCTAGTTACTTAATTTCTCTGAGTCTCAATTCCCTCATCTATAAAATAGGGATAACGAGAGTCATCTTGTGGGGCAGTTTGAAGGTCAGAGAAGACATGTCACTTGCCTGGCTCTTCATGGCAGGAGTTTCGGGGCAGGGAAGACTCATGGGTAAGCAAATGAGCTTGAGAGCCAGATGGCCTGTGTTTATTCCAGCTCTGCCACTTACGGATGGTCCTCAACCTCTCTGTGCCTCAGATTCTGCAAAATCTGTAAAGTGGAGGAAATTACCACTAGTTTTTAAGGTTGTCATGAGGATTAATTGAGTTCAAATACGTAAAGTCCTTAGAATAGTACCCGGTACATGGCAAGCTCTCGGTGTCAGCTATTATTGTTCTTCAGATGGAATTATTAACAGAAATCTCTCATGACCGGAGACCTCCTAATCATCTCGCCTTAGTCCAGCTATCAGCTGCAATACATTAGGTCCTACACACAAATGGCGAGAGTGTGGATTTAAGCAAATCATAATTCAGAGAGTCACAGTTCCCGTTTATAAGCAGAGAAACACAAGTCAATTGTATAGGCAGCTGGGCTGCTAATTAAGAAAAAGCCCTTAATTATAGCACCTGATGTAGGAGTTGTGTCTTGTGCTTGCTCCTTTATTTTGCCCACCTCTCTTCCCTCCATCTATCAACCACCTATATATTTCTCTGCATCCAATTTATTTCCCTGTCTCCTCAGGGGGTAGGTCAGTTGTCTATAGACCTAAATTCTAAAACTGCTTCCTTACTCTGGAACTCGCACATCCCTACTTGAAGTGAAAATGGTGCTCAGCCCCTCCAAACTGGGGCTTTGAGGATTATGCAGGCAGGCGTGAGGCAGCCACAGGAGTTTGGGGGGCTGAGAAAAAGGCACACAGGACTGACCCAAGGGAGATGAAAACCTACGTTCATATAGAAATCTGTATGCAGCTATTTACAGTGGCTTGATTCATGATCACCCAAACCTGGAAACAACCCAAATGTCCTGCAACTGTGAATGGATAAACAAGCCGCCGGTACATGCACACAATGCGATAGTGTTCAGCAAAAAACAAAGAACAAGCCACCGGTACCGGCACTTCGTGGGTGCATCTCGAATGCATTCACTGAGTAAAAGGAGCCAGACTCAAAAGGCTATGTAGTATAATGTTTCATTAACACAACTTTCTGAAAAAGACAAAACTTTAGAGGCTGTAAACCAATCTGTGATTGCCAGGGCCTGGGGGTGGGAGAGGGGGGTTAGCATCATGGGGCCCTAGGGAATTTGGAGGAGGCCTGGGGATGTTTTACACCTTGATTGTGGTGATTACACAGAACACATGTTTGTCAGAACTCATAGAACTCTACACCAAAAAAGGTACATTTTCCTGCATGTAAATTACACCTCAGTAAACCTAACTTTAAATTCAAACAGTCCACTGGGACCATGAAGCAGCAAATAAAAGGACCTTGACACTTTCTAAAGTCAAACAAATAATTGATATTTTCCCCTGCTTTATAGTTTTACTTCATGTATTTCTTGACGTACTTGTTGGCCATCAAAATACGCATTTTTAAAGCTCGGGGGCAATTAATCTCATCAAATGTAATAACCCTAGGATTAAAAAAAAATGTCTTTTCCAAATGAAATTAGCCTTGCAGAAAGAAGCAGCTATGAATTCCATTGGGCAAAACATGTTAACAGCCACTACCCATATCAGAGGATGTGTAGGATGGCACATGTGTGTTTCAGACCCTGGAGAAGAGGGGACAACATGCTTTGCCCAAATGATTCATATCTGACCTTAATGCACAATGACCTCAACACAAAGGGAAGCTGGTCCTACAAAATTATTGAATATAGACACGTGCCAGCTGGGTATTTCAGAAAAACAGCTTTGTCCAACTGAAAGAATGACAATATGGATAACAATCCAAGAATTCACATTCAGAATCCCCTCAAAATGCTCAGGGTTTAGTGTTGCAGAACAAGACCTGGTTTTCACAGTTCATCACAGAAGTACAAACGAACGTGGATTGTTGTGAACTTTTCCCACCAGTATAAAGATTTCCATCAGCTTAAAACATACTTCACTGATGAGTCACTAGTGCCAGCTTTTCATAGAACAAGAGAGCTCCAAAAACTATCACTGGATAAAGGAGTAACCTGAGTCTGAAAGGGGTGGGGACCAGCAGAGAGATAAGAGCCAGAGTATCTAGTGTTTGCTGAGCCTAGACTGGCGTGACCCAGTCTTGTCCCATCACGACTTGGAGGAAGATGTTATCACCACTTTACTTTTCAGACAGGGTTTAGAGAACGTGAAGCCACTTGGTCTTAACAATTTTATATTTTCAAATGCAAATGTTTTGTGACTCCATAGCGAGTGGAAATAGTGATTTCTGATTTAAATTCAGGCAGAGGTAAGAAAATAAAATCATTTCATAAGTGAGCAATCATGTGCTGGTAAGTATTTAACAACAGTTCTGGTATAGGGAGGGCTGGTTTATAGTCACTCTATCGTGGCCAAGTTGAAACTATCCATGTGAAATCAACCAGCTGGCAAATTTCCTGACAATTCAACAATTTACTATTCTGAGAGTTACTGGTGGGGAAATCTGGGGTGAAAAATATCAGTTCAGAGAAAGCCTTAAGAAAACCCTGAATGAACTGGAACATGAAGATGGGAACAGAAGGGTAACTGGAATAGGAAAGAGACGGAGGATATGCATGAAATAATAAAGGTAAGACAGAATTCAGGGCATACATATAAAAGATCTGCTGATGAAGACGGAAGTCCTTCTGGGTGTTCAAAGAAGCCAGAGAAGCCCCAGATCTGTCCATGGCCCTCTGCCTATGGCCCCCAAGGTTAAGCTAGTCAGGGATCAGGGAACTCAACAGAAGCCTTTGTCTAAGGAAAGGCCGGAAAACAGTGATCCCTGGTCAGGGTTTAAAAAAGGGATCTGTGGAACAGAAAAAGGACTGAGTTGTTGACAAGAGGAAATGCTGATTTCCAGTGACCACACTGTCAAGCTTGCTCAGATGTCTGAGCATAAAATAGCGACTATCTGGTCATGAGTTCCTCTGATGGCCACTATCAGGGATACCACACACTATTAAACTCCAGCATCTCTTGCTGCTCATGGATCTTCAGAATATGTGATGCCAACAGTTCCTCTTATCAAGTAGTGTCTGACTCTCCTGCTTTGATTCTGACCTTATTTCTCATCCTTCCACTTGCAGCCTCACCATGCCCTTCAGGCTTGATGGGAATACAGTCTTTTCCCCTACACACTGGGCTTCCTGTTGGAGTCTCCCCACCGCCACCCTCATGGCAGTTTTAAAACAAGGTTGCAAAATCTTTGAAACTCCTTCCATCCAGAGGCAGGACCTATGTTTCCTGCCTCTTGAATCTGGGTAGGCTTGTGCTTACCTGCTCAGTTCTGTCTGACTCTTTGTGACCCCATATACTGTAGCCCACCAGGCTCTTCTATCCATGGGATTTCCCAAGCAGGAATACTGGAGTGGATTGCCATTTCCTTCTCCAGTAGGTAAGCTTGAACCAAGAGAATAGGGTGGAAGTGCCACCATATAGCTGTGGGCTGTCAAGTAAGAAGACCAGTAATCCTGAGGCCACCTTGAATAGGAAAAGGAGTACGTCAAGGCTGTGTATTGTCACCCTGCTCATTTAACTTCTATGCAGAGTACATCATGAGAAATGCTGGGCTGGAAGAAGCACAAGCTGGAATCAAGATTGCTGGAAGAAATATCAATAAACTCAGATACGCAGATGACACCACCCTTATGGCAGAGAGTGAAGAGGAACTAAAGAGCCTCTTGATGCAAGTGAAAGAGGAGAGTGAAAAAGTTGGCTTAAAGCTCAACATTCAGAAAACTAAGATCGTGGCATCTGGTCCCATCGCTTCATGGCAAATAGATGGGGAAACAGTGGAAACAGTGACAGACTTGATTTTTCTGGGCTCCAAAATCATTGCAGATGATGACTGCAGCTATGAAATTAAAAGATGCTTACTCCTTGGAAGGAAAGTTATGACCAACCTAGATAGCATATTAAAAAGCAGAGACATTACTTTGTCAACAAATGTCCATCTAGTCAAGGCTATGGCTTTTCCAGTGGTCATGTATGGATGTAAGGGTTGGACTATAAAGAAAGCTGAGCGCCAAAGAATTGATGCTTTTGAACTGTGGTGTTGGAGAAGACTCTTGAGAGTCTTTGGACTGCAAGGATATCCAACCAGTCCATCCTAAAGGAGATCAGTCCTGAATGTTCATTGGAAGGACTGATGTTGAAGCTGAAACTCCAATACTTTGGCCACCTGATGCAAAGAGCTCACTCATTTGAAAAGACCCTGATGCTGGGAAAGATTGAGGGCAGGAGGAGAAGTGGACGACAGAGGATGAGATGTTTGGATGGCATCACCGACTCGATGAAGATGGGTTTGGGTGGACTCCGGGAGTTGGTGATGGACAGGGAGGCCTGGCGTGCTGCAATTCGTGAGGTCGCAAAGAGTTGGACACGACCAAGTGGGTGAACTGAACTGAACCTTGATAGAAAAACCACACATAGGCATTTCAATGGATAGTCATAGCTGAGTTGAGCCTTTCATCTGACTCACAAAGCCACCAGACAAGTGAGCAAAGCCATTGGTACCCTCCTGGCCAGCCCAGCTCCAGCCAAATATTGTCAAGGGATCTTATATGATGCCACATGGAGCACTGTTGCTGACTCCAGCCTAATTCTTCATGTACAAAATTGTGAGATATAATTAGATGATTAATGATTAAAGCCAATATATTCAAGATAGCTTGTTAGAGCAATGTACAACTAGAACACCCTGCTTACACCCAGGCTTTTTATGCCTCCCTCTTTGGAGAGCTTTTGGGTAGACAATGCATCTAGTCCTAAAAGCTGAACAGTTGAGAAAGTTCTTTGAATAGCATCATGAAATATTGGTTTATTTAGTTCCATTATATGAACCAAAAAAACAGTTTAACCAACCTAGATACGACATGAGTACCTGTGTGCAATAAAAAAAACATAGACTTCAGCACATGTTTCCTTGAAAAATCATCTCTGGACCTAATGATATCAGATATTTCTAAAATGTCCTATTAATATTGGTTTGCTACTTGGTTATTTGCTTGTTTGTGAACCGTTCCCTATCAGAGAAATAGAAGCAGATTCCAAAGAGTCAGGGACAGTCTAAGTGAGGAAATTCTACCCATTTATGTGACTTTTTCCTCTTGCACTGGAGAAAAACATTCTTCAAATTGAGGAACAAAACATCTCTATCACAAGTCATAAAATAAAGAAGGATAGATTGATAATCACCCCTTTCAAACCTATGTCAGTGCAACTAAATAACTGATATATGAACACATATTATTAGTTATCTGACTGGTTGATAGTTTGCATTTTCCCATTCATTCCATGGTATTTATTGAGCACATATTACATACCAAGTACCATACTGGACACTAGGAACACAGATAAGAAGGAGAAAATAGCAGAACTAAGGGGTTCATAGTTTTGTGAAGGACACAAACACATAAACAACAACCTTAATTTTGTGATGATAGATGCAAATATTTGTTAAGTTTTGCTATTTCTGGAATTGAAATGTGCCTTTATAATCAGTGCCAATTCTTGTTCTCCTACCAGCCACCAGGTAGAAGAGTGGATTGCCCCTTCCTGGGATAATACAAGTGAGAAGGCCTGAACACAGGAGCGTTTAGTGAAGCACAGTGAGTATATTACTTTTTTCTTACCATTATTTGTATTGACAATAAAATTTTAACTGAACTTCAAATTCCCAACTGTTGCTTAAGTGTCTTCCAAAAAATTATGTTATGATGAAGTAGTAAAATAAATGAACAAAACAACAACAACAAAAATCCTCTCTTCATTAAGCAATGCAGTTAAGGACTGTAGAAACGGCCAAGTCTCTCAGAAATAGCTGATAGACCTTTCAAACCCAGGAGAGACAGGTGTAACCAGTTCACACAGCACTCAGGCTTTACAAGTTTCTGTTCAAAGCTTCTTCTCACTTAAAATGAAATCATTTAACTTCCAGCAATAAGCAATATATTATTTAATTAATGGCAACCAAGACTCTGAGTTTAACCAAATAAGAAACAATGACAGAACTTTGATAATGTCTAATATACTTTCATACTTAATGATCTTACCTAAGGATGCTAAAGAGGTCACTATCACCAGCACAGATTACAAAATGATCATGATACACCCACGATGCCATGCAAACTGTACGTGATGAGATGTGATTCAGATTCTCTCATTATGTTGAAGACATACACTCAGATTCTGTAACACTAAACAAAAAAAGTAAAATGTAATTATCTGGATAAATTTGTTTAAAAAATGTAGATTGATGTAGATTAATAGCCTTTTAAAAAATGTATTACTAAGTAAATATAGCATCTTAAAATCAACAGTGTCTTAAAATCAAGATGACATTATACCATCAAGTGTGCTTATGGAGGGCATGATTTAAGAATATTTGAATATATTGTAATTACAATATATTGTCAAATGTGCTATGTCATCTTAATTAAGTATTTTGTCTGATTGTCCTCATTAGTATAATTAAATTTATCAGAAAATGTGTTAACTTATGGATTAAGAAGATAAGGTCACAGGTGAAAGAGTAAAGGACTATGGGACAGGACAAAGGGAGTGAGACATTTTTTGTGAAACAAGAGGAGGAGGAAAGTAATTGGCTTTCTGAAGTGGTGACTTTTAAAGTTTGTCTTTAAAAATAGGTACATTTTTGTCATTGGAGTAATGAAGGTAGAAATTAGAGGAAAATTACATGAGTGAACAAAAACACTTGACTTATTCAGGAAACTCAGAGTAGTTCAATGGCTAGAGTTTGGTGTTATGAGGATGGAGATAGAAAAAGTACACTGGTTGGAGTGACTGGGCCTATGAAGGGTCTTGTGTTTTACTTTACACACGAGGGGATCACAAAAGGCTTTAAACAGGGAAGTCTCATAAGAAAATGTGTGTATTTTTAAAAACTGTAATAGATGTGTGAAAATGAATGGGAAGAGAATGAGGCTGGAGGCAGGGAGGCCAATTGGAGGCTGTTCCAATATCCCCAGGGAGAGGTGATGGGGGCCTCAACCAGGTAAGTGGCTGTACAGATGGCTGAGGGAAGTGCCTCACTTGGGTTTCATCCCGTTGTCACTCCATTTCCTCACCCTAAACTTGAATTCTGTGTGTAGGGCCAGAGCAGACAAGAAGGGGAAATATTACCATTTGAGGTAAAGAAGATAAAGTAGAAAAAGTATATGAATCCAGAGATTTATTCTTTGGAGAGAAAATTCCCCTTTTTGATTCATTTTGATTTCTTCTACAGGCAAAAGAAAGTTACCAGAAGTTGATAAGAATTTATTATAGCTACTGAAGCCATTTCCTCAAGGATGGTGTAGATGGGAAAGTGCCTTTTTTATTACACAGTTGTGTTGAGTTGCAAAAGTCCAGTCATATTTCTGCTATATTTTGGAATAGTAAAATAATTACTAAAGTTGTAAAAAAAAACTAAATGCATTTACTTTTAAAACATTACTATGAAAGTATCAAAAATGTTTTAGTTAAGAAAAAAGTTACCTATAATCTAAACTCTCTCATAAAATTTTCATAATTTTACACAATTTAAGCACAGTGCAGCATATATGTAAACATACTTTTTCTTCCCTTCTGAATAATTTCCTCAGAATGACATTTCACAGGTGGGATGGTTGGGTTAAATGTAACTTTTTTATGGCTCATGTGCTTGGAGTAGGGTGAGGAAGTGAGGCACTCTCCCTGGGTGCAAAATTAAAGGTGACACCAAAAACTCAGTAATCAAGACAAATAATATTAAAATGAAATATTTAAAAAGATCACTAATGCAAAAAAATCAAGGCAAGGAGAACACTGGTGCCCACAGTTTCTTCCAGAAAATATAAAAGAGTACACACTTCCCAATTCATCCCATGAAGGTAGTATTATCCTGACACCAAAACCAACCACAGTACAAGAAAAAAAGGAAAAGAAAACTGCAAAGATCTCTCATGAATATTGATGCAAATTTTAAAAATAAATATTAGCAAATAAAACCCAGATATATGTAAGAAGGATTGCACACGACGAACAAGTGGAGCTATTAAGTGGCTAAAAGAGAAAAGTGATGCTGAAAAAACTTTCAACATAATTGAGCACCCATTCATGATAAAAACTCTCCTGAAATTAACAGTATATAGGAGAATTTCCTCCACTGGATAAAGGATATCTACAAAAAACTACAGCTAACATCACACTTAGTAATGAAAGACTAAATGTTTTTCCCAAAAAGTTGAGGAAGAAGATAACACTATTTGACATAGCGCCGGATATTTTAGACTCTGTAGCAGGGGGAAAGGAACAGTCGGACAGGAAGAAATAAAACTGCTATTATATGCAGATCATGTGATGATCTACAAAAAAAAAAAAATCACAAGAATTCGACAAAAACTCCTAGAACTAATAAGCAATGTTAGCAAAGTTGAAGGATACAAGATCAGCATACCCAAATGAATTACATGCTAGTAGTGGAGAAGGCAATGGCTCCCCACTCCAGGACTCTTGCCTGGAAAATCCCATGGATGGAGGAGCCTGGTGGGCTGCAATCCATGGGGTCGCGAAGAGTCGGGCACGACTGAGCGACTTCACTTTCACTTTTCACTTTGATGCATTGGAGGAGGAAATGGCAACCCACTCCAGTCTTCTTGCCTGGAGAATCCCAGGGACGGAGGAGCCTGGTGGGCTGCCGTCTATGGGGTAGCACAGAGTCAGACACGACTAAAGTGACTTAGCAGCAGCAGCAGCAGAGATTCTAGTAATTGTGTATAGTCTAGCAACAAACATGTGGAAACCAAAATTTAAAATACAACAATTGCACCCCAAAAGTGAAACACTTAGGTGTGATGTAGCAAAACATGTACAAGATCTGTCTACTAATAACTACAAAATTCTGGTGAAAGAAATCAAAGACAAGTTAAGTAAACAGAGTCTCCATATACATCGATTGGAAGACTCAGTGTACCAAAGATATCAACCCTCTCTAAACTGATATACAGCTTTTATGCAATTCATAACAATATTTCTTGTAGATACACAAGATAATTCTAAAATTTATATAGAAAGGTAAAGAAAGTTGAATAGCTAAAACCATCTGAAAAAGAATAAAATGGGAGAAATCACTCTATCCGATTTCAAGACTTATTATAGAGCTACAGTAATCAAGGTTGTGTGGTTTTGGCAGAGGGACAGACATATAGATCAGTGAAAGAATGAATATAGAGAACCCAAAAATAGCCCCACATATGTACAGGCGAGTAATTTTTTACAGAGGTGAAATGCAATCCAATAGTGGAAAGACAGTCTTTTTAATAAATTATGCTAGAGCACTTAGCTATCCATAATCAAAATAAAACAAAACCCTCAAAGATAAATATGAAATTTGACCTGAACCTCACATCTCATTAAAAAAAATTAACTCATAATGGATCACAGAGTTAAGTGTAAAATGTCAAGCTATGAAATTTTTAAAAGATAATACAGGAGAAAGTCTTTAGCACCTTGGACTTAATGAAGATTTCTTAGACATAACACCCAAAGCACAACCCATAAAAGAAAAATATGGATAAATTGAACTTCATCAAAATTAAAACTTCGCTCTGTGAAAGACCCTATTAAGAGGATGAAAAGGCAAGCTCTAGACTGGGAGAAAATATTTGCAAATCATGTATTTGATAAAGGTCTCATTTGTAGAATATCCAAAGACCACTTAAAAGTCAACATTATGAGAACAAGCAATCCAATTAGAAAGCAGGCAAAAGGCACGAAGAGACAGTTTACCAAAAAAGATATACAAGTGGCAAATAAGCACATGAGCAGATGTTCAACATCATTAGCCATTAGGAAAATGCAAATTAATGGTACAATGAGATGTCACTACACACCTGTCAGACAGTTAAAATAAAAAATTGTGACAATACTGCATTAGTTTACTAAAACTGCCATAACAAATACCACAGACTGGATGGTTGAAGACAGCAGCAATTTATTTATCACAATTCTGGAGGCTAGAAGTTGAAGAGCTCAGTGTCAGCAGGGTTGATTTCATTCTGAAGCCTCTCTCGTTGACTTATAGTTGGCCGAGTTCTCCCTGCATTTTCACACGGTCTTTGCTCTGTGTGTGGTTAGTCCTAACCTCTTCTCATAAGGACACCAGTCATACTGGATTACAGTCCACACCAATGACCTCATTTAACCTCTTCAAAGACCCTATCTTCAAATATAATCCCATTCTGATGTACCAGGGGTTAGAGCTTCAACGTATAAGGCATAATTCAGCCCCTAACATACACCAAATGCTAGGGAGGATGCAGAGAAACTGGATCACTTGCTGGTGGAGATACAAAATGGTACAGTACAGCCACTCTGTACCAAAGAAACAGTTTGTCAGTTTCTTAGACAACTAACATACACTTCCAATATAACACAGGAGTAAATGAAAACCTCTGCACAATAGCCAATACATGATTTTTCATAGCAGTTGTAACAGCCCCAAACTGGAAACAACTGCAACTTCCCTCAATAGGTGAATGGTTGAACAATGGCTTGGTAACATCCATACTATGGAATGCTACTCCACAAAGAAAACAAATTACTGATGCATGTGATAATTCAGATGAATTTTAAAAGGTCATTATGCTGAATTAAAAAACCTAATCTCAAAAGGTCACATATTGTACGATTCCATTTATATACTATTCTTAAAATAGCAAAGTTACAGATATGGGAATCAGATTAGTTTTGGCTAGAAATTAAGGATGAGAGAGGAGAAGGGATGAGTGTGACTGTAAAGGAAAGCAGGAGAAAGATCTTTCAAGGGATGGAATCATTTGTATCTCAGTTGTAGTGGTGGTTACATCTGTCTACACCAGCTACAAAATGACACAGAAAAACATGCATTCATTGTACCAAATTGAAATTCTTGGTTTTAACATTATACTATGGAAAGTTATGACCAGCCTAGATAGCATATTCAAAAGCAGAGACATTACTTTGCCAACAAAGGTCTGTCTAGTCAAGGCTATGGTTTTTCCAGTGGTCACGTATGGATGTGAGAGTTGGACTGTGAAGAAAGCTAAGTGCCAAAGAATTGATGCTTTTGAACTGTGGTGTTGGAGAAGACTCTTGAGAGTCCCTTGAGCTGCAAGGAGATCCAACCAGTCCATTCTAAAGGAGATCAGTCCTGGTGTTCATTGGAAGGACTGATGCTAAAGCTGAAACTCCAATACTCTGGCCACCTCGTGTGGAGAGTTGACTCATTGGAAAAGACTCTGATGCTGGGAGGGATTGGGGGCAGGAGGAGAACAGGACGACAGAGGATGAGGTGGCTGGATGGCATCACCAACTCAATGGACACGAGTTTGAGTGAACTCTGGGAGCTGGTTATGGACAGGGAGCCTTGGCGTGCTGCAATTCATGGGGTCGCAGAGAGTTGGACATGACTGAGCGACTGAACTGACTGACTGATGGTAATGTAAGATATAAGCATTGTGGGAAACTAAGTAAAGAACACACAGATTCTATCTTTGAAATTTCCTGTGAATGCATAATTATTTCAAAGTAAAAAGTTTTTCTTTAAAAAATCAATAATAAATAACAATAACATTAAAAAAAAAGACAGAATGCAAGAGGACCAGGATTGGGGGTGGTAAGTGAGGTGAATCATGCAATTGCAGGACTTCATTTAAATTTTTGATATTTCGTTCATAATAGACTTTTTTACATTAACTTTGATTTTTTTAAATAGTGCATTAATGAGAGGATGTGGAGAAAAGGGAACACTTCTACACAGTTGGTGGGAATATACCACTATGGAAAACAGCATGGAGGTTCCTTAAAACACTTAAAACTAGTGTTACCATATGATCCAGCAATCCAACTCCTGGGCATATAACTAGAAAAGACAAAAACTGTAATTCAAAAGGTGCATACACCCCAGTGTTCACAGCAGCACTAATTACAATAGCCAAAACATGAAAGCAATCTAAGTGTCCATCAGCAGATGAAAGGACAAAGAAGATGTGGTATATGTGGTATACATGTAATAGACTATTACTTGGACATAAAAGAGAACGAAATATTGTCATCTGCAGCAAGACGGACGGACCTAGAGGTATTATACTGGAAGAAGTCAGAGAGAGAAACACAAACGTTATATGATATCCCATATATGAAATCTAAAAAATAATACAAACAAACTTATTTACAAACAGACTCACAGACAAAAAAAAAAAAAATTATGGTTACCAGAGGGGAAAGAGGTGGGAGGAAGGATAACTTAGGAGTATGAGATCAACAGATACACACCATGATGTATAAAATAGATAGAAACAGGGACTTACTATATGAGCAGGGGACTATATTCAATATCTTATAATAACCTACAATGGAAAAGAATTGGAAAAAATATGTAGTTATAACTGAATCATTTTGCTATACACCTAAAGAAAACACAATATTGTAAATTAACTATAGTTCAATAAAATATATTTTTAAAATAGTGTGTTAAAATATCACTCATCTTGATTTCTGGGTTTTTTGATATCCTCTTAGATTTTATGCCCAAAGACTTGTTCCATTCAGTGGCTCATCACCTGTTGCCTAATTGTCAAAGGGCCTTTAATGCCTGCTATGTAAAAAAGTGAGCATTATTTTACAATGTTTTAAAATTTAATTACAAACACATAATACTTCATATTCATAAAAAGTAAAAGAAAGTTAAAAAAAAGTCTCATAACTATCACCTCTCAATCCCATTTCCAGAAGTAGCCACTGTTAATAAACTGTATGTCTTTTTCTTTCTTTTTAAAAAAATTTTTTTTAAATTTTGGTTTACAATACTGTATTGGTTTTGCCATACATCAACATGAATCCGCCACGGGTGTACACATGTTCCCAATCCTGAACTCCCCCTTCCCACCTCCCTCCCCATACCATCTCTCTGGGTCATCCCAGTGCACCAGCCCCAAGCATCCTGTATCCTACATGGAACCTAGACTGGCGATTCGCTTCTTATATGATATTATACATGTTTCAATGCCATTCTCCCAAATCATCCCACCCTCTCCCTCTCCCACAGAGTCCAAAAGGCTGTTCTATACATCTGTGTCTCTTTTGCTGTCTTGCATACAGGGTTATCGTTACCATCTTTCTAAATTCCATATATATGTGTTAGTATACTGTATTGGTGTTTTTCTTTCTGGCTTATTTCACTCTGTATAATCGGCTCCAGTTTCATCCACCTCATTAGAACTATCTTTTCAGATAGCTTTTTATATAAATATATGAAAAGTATGCATGCTATAAATATTCTTTAAAAAACAAATAGGATCCTATTCTCATTGCCCTCAACTTGCTTTTTTTCTGATTAATGACATAAGACACACCTTTTCATACTCTATTCTAGTATGTTCTCTTTGAGAATGTAGAGATCCATTATATGCATAGAGTGCACAGAGATTCATTGTATTGCTCTGTGATAATGGAATTCCCTACTGATGGACATTCAGGTTGCATCTAGCATTTATTGTTTCAAACAACGCTACCACAAAAGCCCTTAAACATATTTTTGTTTGTTTGTTCTAATTCAAATATTATAATATTGCCAAATTTCCCTCTCAAATATTTTAAATATTTTATGCATCTTCTCACCCTCTGCCAGTTTTGGTGGGGGGAGTATTTATCTCCTTTCTCTGTAGCCAAAAGTGTATGTCATCGATTTTTTTAAAATTACTAATCTAATAGGTAAAAAATGGAACTTCATTGTTTTACTTTGATACTGTTTTATTACCTTTTAATAGATTTATTAGCCATTTACTATCCTCCTATGAATTTTGTGTTCCTATCCTTTGCCCATCTTTTTATTGGAATATTAATCATTTCTATATAGATTGGTATGAACTCTTTGCCTATTGAATAGATTAGTAATTCATGTATTACAAACATTATTCTTTCTGTTCCTTGCCTGTCTCTTTTTTAATCTGTGGAGAGTTTTCTGTTTGTTTTGTATGCTTTTTTTTGCTGCATGGAGATTTAGCAAACTTAAAAAATTTAAACAATCAGTCTAACCATTTGTGGTTTCATAATATCATGTCATGCTTAGTATAGCCTTCCTCATTCCAACTTTTTAAAAATTTATTCTCATGTTCTTCTGGGGTTTTTGTTATTGTTGTCATTGTATTGCATTAAACGTTTAAGCCATTGAATTTTCTTTGGTAAAAGAAATGAGGTAGAGATTCAGATGACCTTTGCCAAATGTCTTTCCATTTCTCATAACATACATTATTGGAGAGACCACCTTTCCACCACTACTTTTCAAAGGCTAACTTTATTATAAAATAATTTTATACATCCTTCTGATAACCCCTGAATTTCTCAGTCTATTTATTTAATAGAATCTTTCTGTTTCCATAACAGTCCATAGCATGTTAATTAGTGTAATTTAGTGAAACATTTAAATATTTGATATGCCATTTCCCTTCATTATTTCTTTTTATCTGGCTCTTCTCTTACTTGTTTCTCTGGATGGACTTCAGAATGAGTGCATTACATTTTTAAAAACCCTGTAAACTGACTGTCCTTGTAATACTTGGATAAATTATTTCCAGGAGCACTCTTACCTTTTCATTTCTTTTAATAATCATATTTTTAAATTCCTAGGTAAAAAGAACATATGTCCACCAATACATTAAAGTCTTTTTGAAAAGATAATATTGCATTGTATTTGTAGACCTTTGATTAAGAGCTTGAGAAGGAAGACCTTTCTGTAATTCTATAATTACTACTTACATTTATGTTAACGTGAATTAATTCATTCTATAAGCAATTTTGAAGCACCTACAGCATGTAGTATACACCATGTTAGACAATGAAAAGATAATGAAGCAAAATACTGTCCCTTCTCTGTCATCTTATGGAGATTTCTAGGAAGAAGACAGTTATATAAATAATTGCAGAATAATATCGTGACTGTTACAACATAAGCAGTACAGTGTGTCACAGAATATAGGATCACAGGTTTGAAGAAGAGCTTACTTTCTCTTGAAGCTTCCTGAAGACTGCCAAGATATGACATATCAACTAGATTTTGAGGAAAAGTGACTGTTGGCTAATAAGAATATTGTCTATTCATGATTCATATATCTACCAGAGTCTTGATGTTACTCAAAAAGATGGTTTTAAATGAAAATAATCAAAATATTTTTTAAATGGGCACAATTATTAATTAAAAATTGGATCTTATATATAAGCAGATTTTTCATAAAAGTAAATTCTTTATATTGTATAGACATGAATTTTTTTTTACTATTTTAATGTAATGGAAATACTTTCCTAGCCAACTTTATTAATTTTCATGGAATTGAAATTGAAAATTTTTAGACCATTAAATCTGTCATTTCCTGTTTAATTTCTCCTATTGTTTCAATCTTTCAAAATCTACCATCTCTACAAAGATCTAGTAAATGGGGTCCCATTTTGACCACATTTCAGTAAACACATGCAATTGCTGAACGGCATCCAAAAATGATGAGAAATTAAAAGTAAGCTTCCATTTTTTCACAAGTAAAAATTAGAATAGGGCAAAAAGAGATCTTGAGCATTGTCTCTAAGGATAATACAGAGGATGATGAGCAATGATTTTCCATGGCCAATAATTTTAATTAAGAGAAAATGACTTGACAGTCAAGGAAAACATTCTGGATGGGCACAGGAAAGAACTTATTTACTATCGGGGGCAAGAATATTGGAATAAACTCCAAAATAAGATGAGGGGCTCCATTCCCATAGGTTTTCTCCAGATAATAGAAACCATTTATACCAATGGTTTACAAGCCAGAATTCTTAATTGGTGTACCTTGGAGAAAGTGGGGGAAAAGGATAAAACTATTAACAGGAGGCCAAGAACATAGGTCTATTGAACAGAAAGATCTCAGAAAACTGGTTTATTCACATGTTCACCCATAGCTGATTCATGTTGATGTATAGCAAAAACCACCACAATATTGTAAAGTAATTAGCTTCCAATTAAAATAAATAAATAAATAAATTAAAAAAACCTAGTCTATCCAGTTGACAGTTGGGATGTTGAGAGGTAGGGTGCTGACTTGGCTGACAGCTCAAGCTCTCTTCTCAATCTTGGCTGAGATTAATAGTCAAAGGGCAAGTCACATTTTAAAAAAAATAGTAATTTTTAATTACTTCCCTGGCAGTATGAAGAACAGGATGAATGCATGGAAGATGAAAGAGTGTGGTCCTCCTCACTTCCACTGTAGGGGCCATGGGTTCCACCCTAGGTCAAGTAACTAAAATCCTGCATGTCTTGTGGCTCTGTTACATAAATACGTAGATAATTTCCATTATAGTTTTGTGATTTTTTAATCTATGTTAATTCATATTTAGTCTTGGAAAAATGGGCTCACAGTGAACACTTTTCCTCCGAATCTAACATAGTCATCAGTTCAATTCAGTCGCTCAGTCATGCCTGACTCTTTGTGACCCCATGAATCACAGCACACCAGGCCTCCCTGTCCATCACCATCTTCCAGAGTTCAGTCAAACTCACGTCCATCGAGTCGGTGATGCCATCCAGCCATCTCATCCTCTGTCATCCCCTTTTCTTCCTGCCCCCAATCCCTCTCAGCATCAGAGTCTTTTCCAATGAGTCAACTCTTTGCATGAGGTGGCCAAAGTACTGGAGTTTCAGCTTTAGCATCATTCCTTCCAAAGAACACCCAGGACTGATCTCCTGTAGAATGGACTGTTTGGATCTCGTTGCAGTCCAAGGGACTCTCAAGAGTCTTCTCCAACACCATAGTTCAAAAGCATCAATTTTTGGTGCTCAGCTTTCTTTATGATCCACCTCTCATATCCACACATGACCACTGGAAAAACCATAGCCTTGACTAGACAGACCTTTGTTGACAAAGTAATGTCTCTGCTTTTGAATATGCTATCTAGGTTGGTAATAACTTTCCTTCCAAGGAGTAAGCGTCTTTTAATTTCATGGCCATCAAATTACATAAAACTAAAAAAACTGAACCAAGAGTTCCAGAAAAAACTTCTACTTCTGCTTTATTGACTATGCCAAAGCCTTTGACTTTGTGGACCACAACAAACTCTGGAAAATTCCTCAAGAGATGGGAATACAGATCACTTGACCTGCCTCCTGAAAAATCTATATACAGGTCAAGAAGCAACAGTTAAAACTGGATATGGAACAACAGACTGGTTCCAAATTGGGAAAGGAGTACTTCAAGGCTGTATATTGTCACCCTGCTTATTTAACTTATATGTGGAGTACATCATGCAAAGTGCCAAACTGGATAAAGCACAAGAGGAATCAAGATTGCTGGGAAAAATATCAATAACCTCAGATATGCAGATGACACCATCCTTATGGCAGAAAGTGAAGAAGAACTAAAGGGCCTCTTGATGAAAGTGAAAGAGGAGTGAAAAAGTTCACTTAAAACTCAATATTCAGAAAACTAAGATCATGGCATCCAGTCTCATCACTTCATGGCAAATAGGTGGGGAAAAAAATAGAAACAGTGAGAGACTTTATTTTGGGGGCTCCAAAATCACTGCAGATGGTGGCTGCAGTCATGAAATTAAAAGATGGTTGTTCCTTGGAAGAAAAGTTATGACCAACCTAGACAGCATATTAAAAAGCAGAGACATTACTTTGCCAACAAAGGTCCATCTAATCAAAGCTATGGTTTTTCTAGTAGTCATGTATGGATGTGAGAGTTTGTCTATAAAAAAATCTGAGCACAGAAGAATTGATGCTTTTGAACTGTGATGTTGGAGAAGACTCTTGAGAGTCTCTTGGACTGCAAGGAGATCCAACCACTCCATCCTAAACGAAATCAGTTCTAAATATTCATTGGAAGGACTGATGTTGAAGTTGAAACTCCAAACCTTTGGCCACCTGATGCGAAGAACTGACTCTTTGGAAAAGACCCTGATGCTGGGAAAGATTGAAGGCAGGAGGAGAGGGGGATGACAGAGGATATGATGGCTTGATGGCATCACTGATGTGATGGACATGAGTTTGAGCAAGCTCCGGGAGTTGGTGATGGACAGGGAAGCCTGGCATGCTGCAAGTCGATGGGGTCGCAAAGAGTTGGACATGACTGAGCAAATGAGCTGAACTGAAAAAAACCTAGAGCATTGAAAACATAAAATTTTTTTAAATGAGGGACTAAAAAGCACATTTTTCTGTGGTTTTTAAATGCTATGCTGGTAGGAAAGTTAGATTAAAAATAGTTTTGCACACTCCTAGAACTCCCAAATTAACCGAATTTCTTTTCATAGGGTAGGCATATTCAGCATATAAATCAATGGTCAAAATCTGGTCTTTAGTGACTTTAAAAATAGACATAAAAATGCATATTTTACATTTTGAAAAGTCTTTAATTGACTAGTAGAGCCATGGCAAAAGGAGATTAGAAATTTTTCAGCTGCATAAGATTTTCAGTGAGTTCCCTAAGGATGTGGGTGGATATCTTTGATTTTAAGATTGAGCCGATTAGTAAGAAAAAAAAAGTGGTGTCAGACATTAGAACCTGATTTTTATTATCTAGCTTTTATGCAATTCATTTCCTCTCTGAATTGAAAAAATAATTATAATATCTTGGTTAATGAGAGCAGTGTTAGGTTTGAAAGGCTAGAGCTGAAGATCTTAGAGGAAGAGCAGCTGGTGGCCAAGCCAGCCTTCATAAGGCTACTTTGTATTGATGGGGTCACTAGGGCCTGCAGTGCAGTAATTTCAGTTCTTCAGATTCAATCAGGCTCAGAGAGACTGACGTAAACTAACAAACTCCTAATTCTCTGAGGTCGAGGATGGGAGGAGGGAGCACAAATATCTGCCTTTCCTTCCTCACCAAATCCTATGAAATCATCATAGTGTTACTTTAAAAGGAAATAAATCTACAATAGTATGGGGAAACAATTTTAAAAAAAAGTCTGCAATAATGAGCCAGAAATTTGGAATGATTCCTAAAAGAGTCATATTGAAGAGAAATTTAAAAACCTTATAGAACATAACAGCTTAAAACACATACAAAAGAGGAATCATAGCATTGAAGGAACTGGCTTGAAGGGAGCTCCATGCTTAGAGCTAATATAATTCATGAATTCATTCTTTCATTCAACAAATATTAAGCATCTATTATGTGTTAGGCAGTGTTCTAGGCATTTTGTCACACCAGTAAACAAAATAAAGTTCTTGTCCTCTTGGATCTGTGTTCGAGTGGCATGAGACAGATGATAAAGATAAACGTTTCAGTATGGAGAAGAGGATGAATGCATGGAAGATGAAAAAGTAGATGGAGCAAGAGGGATATGTCTTGAGGGAGTAGGAGGCTGGATATTGAATAAAGTGGTCAAGGTAGGGCTCGTTGAAGGGAGGAGAGAGTTAGCTAAGCAGCTATCTGGGAGAAGGGCGTTGAGAACAGAGGGGATGGTGAGTGTGAAGGCTCCAGTGCGGGAGCGGTATACCTACAATGTTCTAGGAATCTGGAGGGAGCTGAAAGTAGCAGATGAGGTCAAGAGGTCACAGGGTGCTGGACCGTGTAGCCCTTGTGTGGACTTTGGGTTTTAATCTAAATGAATTGGGGGTAGTGTCAGGGGAAGTGTGTAGGCAGGGAAGGAAAAGTGCAGAGTTTTGAGCAAAGGAGTGATATGGTCTCATGAACCTTTGCATGACTTGACCCTGCATGTCCTGTTGAAGGTCAAGAACAGACACAGGAAGATCAGTAACGCAGGTGAGAGAATGTGGTGGTTCTGACCAGGATGGAAGTATTGCTGGTAATGAAAGTGGTTAATTCTAATATATTTTGAAGGTAGAATGAATGGAATTTCCTGATGCGCTGAGTGTAGAATGTGAAAGAGAAACATCACAAATGACACATTTTTTCTGGCCTGAGAACTAGTTCGCTGTGGTTGTCCTCACCTGATATAGGGACACCTGCATGTAGAATAAGTTTTGGGAGGTTTGGGGGAGGAGGGGGAGGTGTTTGTGAGTTTCATTTTGGGCATGTTAAGTTTGAGATGTCATTAGACATTCAGGAGGAGATGTCCCATGGCTGATTCATGTCAATGTATGGCAAAACCCACTACAATACTGTAAAGTAATTAGCCTCCAATTAAATAAATTAAAAATGATAATACTAAAAAAGGAGATATCAACAGGTAGTTTTCTAGGATCTATGGTTTGGAAGAGAGTCTGGGCTGGAGACATGTATTTGGGGGTAGTTAGCACATGTAATCGGAGAAGGCAGTGGCACCCCACTCCAGTGCTCTTGCCTGGAAAATCCCATGGATGGAGGAGCCTGGTAGGCTGCGGTCCATGGGGTCGCTAAGAGTCGGACACGACTGAGCGACTTCATTTTCACTTTTCACTTTCATGCGTTGGAGAAGGAAATGGCAACCCACTCTAGTATTCTTGCCTGGAGAATCCCAGGGACGGGGGAGCCTGGAGGGCTGCTGTCTATGGGGTCACACAGAGTCGGACACGACTGAAGCGACTTAGCAACAGCAGCACATGTAATGATGTTTGAAGCCATGAAACTGAATAAAATCAGGTGGGAGAGTACAGATGTTGAAGAGAAAATAGCACTATTTAATTAGAGGAGAAAAACCAGACGATCATCTCAATAGATGCCCCCCAAACATTTGACAAACCTGAAACACTCATTTCTGATTAAGAAAACAACAATTATCAAGAAACTCTAAGGGGAAAAAAAAGACTTAAATATATAATGAAAGATAATATGCTCTCTCAATGGAAGACTACATTTTTTCTTTGTTCCCTCTGCTTGATGTTCCTCAAGTTATCAAGCAATATGGCTTTATTGTAATAAGAAAACCAGTACAATGATGTGTAAACAAAAAGTTAACCATCATTTCATTCCCACCTCAACACCCTTTGAGGTAACAAGTGTTAACAATTGGCATTTATCCCTTTACATCTTGTTCATGGCTTATTCAGTATTACAAGTTATACAGCCCACAGTTCCAGTGGTTTGCTTACATATGCTTTGTTTTGACCAAACAGAATCATGCCATACACATTACTAGCTTTTAAAAATTTAACGACATATCATGGACATCTCTGCAGATATATTGATATAGATTTAACTCCAGCTTTTGCTTTTAATATATAGACACACATATTATACTTGTATATAACTTGTGTATACATAATGTATATACATACTAATGTGTGTAATTATATATACATATATATACATTTAATATCATCATACTAGTTTTAAATTTTTCTATAGCTTTTTCTTCCTTTAATCCTCTTCAACCTAAATCTAATCTCCCTACCCTCAACCCAGCATAGCCCTTGTTAACAATGTTTTTCAGAGCATTCCATGCTTTTTTCCCAAGCTCATGTAACCATAAGCAAACTGAGGTCTGTATAAATGTATATATTTACATAAATATACACACACAAACATATACTAGTTTATATATGGGAACCACAGCATACACAGTTCTCAGCATCGTGCCTTCATGATCATGCAACATCATGAAGAAATCCTTATGTGTCAGCAGCAGTTCTGATTCCTTCCTCTTAGTAGCTTCATAGTATTTTATGATGCAGATACATGCACAATCTATTCAACCATTTCCTTATGGATGCATATTCACTTTGCTTTTAGATTTTTGCTACTATAATTCTGCAATAAGCAAGTTATATATAGCCTTCCATACTGGTTCTTTTATTTCTACTGGCTACATTCCCAGTAGTAAAATCATTGGGTCAAAATGTATGTGGATTCTTTAATAGATGCTATTAGATTTTTTTTTCCCAAAAGGCAGTAACAATTCACATTTTCAAAAGTAATGCATGAGACTGCAATAGATAATATTATTCTTTTAAATTTTTGCCAGTCTGATGGATGTAACCTCTTATTATTATTTTAATTTGCAGTTTTCTGACTGCTGTTGAGTTTGCATGCTCAGTTGCTCAGTCGTGTCTGACTCTTTGCAACCCCACAGACTGTAGCCCACTAGGCTCCTCTGTCCATGGGATTATCCCAGCAAGAGTACTGGAGTGGGTCACCATTCCATCCTCCAGGGGATCTCCCCTACCCTGGGATCAAACCCACTACTCCTATGGCTCCTGCATTGACAGGTGGATTCTTACTGCTGAGCCACCTGGGAAGCCTCCTGCATTATATGCATTTTTCTAAATGCCTATTTTTAATCTTGACTTCATTTATGATATCTTTTGCTATATAAAAGTTTTCCATTTTTAGGTAATCAAATATGTCTATCTTTTATACTTCCGGTTTCTGGTTTTAGTTAAAGTGGTGTTTCCTATCCCCTCTATTTCCATGTAGCCACCTAAATGTTCTTCTAAGATTTATTGTTTACATTTAAGTTTTTAATCCACTTGGAATTTATTTTTGGATTTGTTGTGAAATTGGGCTACAAGTTCATTTTGTTCTAGATGAATAGCTGGTTATGCCAGCACTATTTATTAAATAAACCATTCTTTCCCACAGAATTGAAATACTACCTTTGTCACATATTAAATTATGATATATACTGAGATCTATTTTTGGATCCGTTCTTCTGTTCCACTGATTTGTCTACTCTTATGCCAATATCGTGCTGGTTGTATTACAGTGATTCTCATTACAGTGGCTTTCAGTTGAAGGCAACTCTCTCATTATTTATCTTCTTTATAGTTTTCTTTCCTATTCAGGGATTTATATTTCCATCTATATTTTTAAATAATTTTACCACCTCTCAAAAAACCTGTTAGGATAATAAGTGGAATTCTATTATATTTATTTGGGGGTACTATTGTTATTTTTTATCTATAAGAGTTTCAGTATTTATTTCTTTAAAAAGAAATACCATTATCACATCTTAAAAATTAACAATTTCTTGATAATTAAATGTCTAGTCATTGTTTATAAATGAATACTGGAGTGAGTCATTGTTTAAATTTCCCCAATTTTCTCAAATAGACTATTTAGTCTATTTGTTAGACTCAGGATCAAAATAAGGTCATAAATTGCAGTTGGTGGTACAAGGTCTTTAAGTCTTTTTTGGATCTATAGATTCCTCCACACTTTTTTGTTGCAATTACTGAAGAAAACTGGTTTTTTCCAGTACCGTTTCCCAGCCTGCACTTTGATATTCGTATCTCTGTGGTGTCATTTAATGTATTCTTTTGTCCGCAGTAGTTTCTGCCTATTGGTGGTTAGATCTAGAAGTCTGATCAGAGTTGGGTTCAACTTTCTGGGAAATACTCTTTGCGGAGGATGGCATAGGGTGCCTTGTTGTCTCTTTGTTGTTCAGCACTCCTCTACCCACGGATTTGTTAGAATTTGCACAGTGGTAATGTTTTGACTCCACCACTCCTTCTGCATTATTAACAGAAGCAGCTTTCAAAGTTTCTTCTATGAAAGTGTTTTCACTACTTAGGTACCTTGACGTACGTGTTATACAAAAAACTACAAGATAAATGATTGATTTTGGATGAGCTGATTTCCTAGAATCCTCTGAAAGTGACCACTAAGTTTTGTTTTTGTTTGCTCTGTTATGAACTAGTGGGTGTAATCATATTGGATACATCAGTCTGTTAAAGATATTACTTATGTTTCAGTGGACTGTGGGAGTCTCTTCAAGTTGGCTTGGAGGCCTTTGGACATAGCCCTGGGACTCTTTAAAGTCACACCCGAGAGCAGGGAGCTCAGTAACTCCAGGCAGGTGGTGTATTTCCTACCCTAGATCTGTCAAGGCTGTAATCCAAGGGGCCCTTTGGCCTTCTAGGTGAAACTGAATTTGGTACCACCATCTGGGCACTTGATGTTAAAGGCTTAATCAGTTTTTCTGGACTTTGTCAGTGGACCGAGAAGAAAATGGCATTTGTTGGTAAGATTATATGTCATGAATTTATACTAACAGTTTAAATTCAAATTAAAGACTACAATGTTATTACTAAACTCATTGAAATCCTTTCTATCACAACAAAAAATTTCAGTTGTTGAAATTCTGGCAGAATTGCCCATTTCCTTCAGGCCACTCTGCATACACTTTAGTCTGAAAATAATGGTTTCCATTCTGCCACAAAAATGTGGAATTTCTCAGAGCAGCTTAAGATTTTTATTTTGCAATTCTTTTTTTTTTGTCTGTGGGGCATATCCCACTAGGGATGGGCTATCAAAATAGTGTGCTTTAAAAAGTCACTTTAAATTGGTTCTCTTTGGGTAGCTGTGCCACCAACCTGATTCTGGTTGGGTTGGGTTTGTTTTATTTTGCTTTCAGTGTTTAGAGATTGCTTTTTAAAAATTTAAGTTTGACGTACAGTTGTGTAAAACATACAGTTTTAAAGTCAGATCTAAAAGCATGGTATATTGAGAAAAGCCCAGCTTCTCTCTCTGCTTGTCTACTACTTCCCCACAGGAAATCATTTTAAAATGGTTTTATAATTAATTAACTTTGTATTTTTAAAATTTAAGTAGTTATGGATTTATGCACATGTGTGTTATATATATATATAATATGTATATATGTATTTGTATCTCCCATTTCCTAAACATATGTATATATATATATATACATACTATATATACTTCTCTCCATGTTGTTTTCTCATTAAAAAGAAAACTATCTCAGAGATCACTCTGTCTCCTTACAGTTTAGAATTTCAATGTTTTCATCCAGTAGGATTCCACTGCCTTCCAGCTTATGAACGTTGCATTGGCCAGCCTGTTCTCCACTGGGTCTTCAAATGCCCAGTCCAATTGTATCATGCATCCTCCCTTTCCAGGCTATCAACAAGCATCCAGCAGCTGAGAAGTAGTATTTTATGATATTAATTTCTCCCATCCAAGGGCAAGGTATATGCAAGCATAAAGGTATCAGTTGTATCTCATATTATTATATAGAATATAAATTTAATTCAATATCAATCCAAAATCAAATAGGATTTTCTAAGGGAATTGGGTAACCTAGCTATACAATCCCTGTGAAAGAGAAAGGGAGCCATATGGAAAAGAAAGTTTCGAAATAAAAAGAAAAATGAGGGAAGATTTTCCCTACTAGATATTGGAACATTGAATCTACAGTATAAACTTAGTTTACTAACATACTGTAAGGCTTATGCTCCTGGCCATGATGAAACAACAAGGTCTGGATTTAGCCTCCTCTGTATGCAATGAAATTAGAAAATAAGAAAAAGTATGTAAAACATCAGTTTTCAGCCATTGAACAGCCAACAGAGGAAAACAAGCAAAGTGAACCCTAAGATTGTCTGAGCATACTGCCTAGAGAGAATTTCTCAGCTACAGCCCAGGAAGGAGCACCTAAACAGAGTAGTCTCTGACCCCCAAGGAGGTCCAGGTGGCTGGAATTTGTGGGTCAGGCTAGAGAGTGAAGAGCCATGTGGAGAGAACTCGAAAGATCTGCAAAGAGTTCTCTTAAGAAGTCAACCTGGGACTCAGTACGTGTGTCTTAGTCAGCTCAGCTGCTGCAACAAATGCCATAGACCAGGTGGCTTAAAAAACAGACACTTATTTCTCTATAGCCATTACTTTGAAATAACTTTAAGTAGAGTATAACCTATAAAAATATTGAATAGATATGTTGTACACTTGAAATTAACATAATATTGTAAAGTAAAAAACACACACTTTTATTCCTTACAATTCTGGAAGTTGGAAGTTTGAGATCAGAGTGTCTGGTTGGGTTCTTGGTGAGGGCTCTCTTCCTGTTTATACTGTCACATGGGCTTCCTTGGTGCCTGGGAGAGATTGAGATGCCCAGGATCCTCCTCCTTTTGTAAGGGCATTAATCCCATCATAAAAGCCCCACCCTCATAATCTCATCTAAGCCTAATCACCTCCTGAAGACCCCCTCTAAATGCCATAACACTGGGGGTTAGGGTTTCAACACATGAATTTGTGGGGACACAAGCACTATATGTGAGAAAACTACATGAGGCTAGGAAAAGACCACCAGAAAAGATCAGGCAGAACAATCTCCAGAACTAGCCCTAGACTAAAAGCTGTCCTGAACACAATTAGCAAAGTATAAATAAGACAAGTTTCAAAAGGACTGAATTCCTTCCAAGCAACTTAACTGTGTCCTAAAACAGAACACAAATTTATCCAAAGGAGCAAAAAATAACCAGTATTGAACAAGACAAAATTCAGACCATTTGTATCCAACAAAAATTTACTAGGCATGCAGAGAAGCAGAATAATGGAATTCAAAAAGATGAGAAAAATCAATCTATAAAACAGACCCAGAAATAACATAGATGATAAAATTATTAAATGATAGCATTATAAGAGTAATCACAAATATGTTCAAGAAAGTGGAGGAAAGCACGAGCATGTTAAGGAGAGACATGGAAGACACAGAAAAATAATCCATGCCAGACTCTTTCCTGGTGCTTTGAGTTTGGAGAATGGGCCATTCAGTGTATCAGCCTTTGGTGAGTTGGCTTTTAGAAAACTGGCTTTGGAGAACTGACCAAGAACTGTATTTTAGATGTGAGATTGATAGTGAGGCTAATACTTCTTTCCTTTTTGAATGGAGGTAGCACAGCTTGGAAACTACAGGCCTCCCTCCTCTTGTTGGAGGAACAGGTTGGGGTGGGTGAGAGCAGTGTGGGTGCTCTCTTTCTGTAAGCTTCCTCTGAGGATCAGGAGTGGAGAGGGAGAACAGACTCTGTGGGCATGCAGATCCAGGAGAGCAAAAACCGAAAGGTTGGTTGCACAGTGACACCTATTTCACCCAACTGAAAAACTGGGACTAGTGGAAGGCAGGCTCTATTGATTTGGTGAAAGTGGTGAAATCTTCCTCATTGGTACTTTATCAAGAGAAAGATGTGCCTTAAAATAGTTTAAAGCTGGGGATGGAGAGAGACGATGTCCTCAGACACCTAGAAAGTTCCTAGTAAGGCATTGTGTTGAAGATCTAAGCTTGGGTGTAATGTGGCCATGGTTCTTCAGTCTCTCACAGTCTAATGGGCTTGCCTTCCTCACTTTCTGTTCATTTTTATTTTCTTTATTGGCTCCCATTCTTCTTGCGTGCATACTAAGTTATTTCAGTTGTGTCCAACTCTTTCAACCCTATGGGTCATAGCCCATCAGGCTCCTCTGTCCATGGGATTCTACAGGCAAGAATAGTGGAGTGGGTTGCCATGCCCTTCTCCAGGGGATCTTCCCAACCCAGGGATTGAACACAAGTCTCCTGAATTGCAGGCAGATTCTTTACTGTCTGAGCCACCCGGGAAGCCCAAGAATACTGGAGTGGGTTGATATTTCCTCCTCCAGGAGATCTTCCCAACTCAGGGATCAAACCAGTGTCTCTTTCATCGTCTGCATTGGTAGGCGGGTTCTTTACCACTAGCACCACCTAGGACGTCCCCATTCTTCTTGCTGCTGCTGCTGCTGCTAAGTTGCTTCAGTCGTGTCCGACTCTGTGCGACCCCATAGACGGCAGCCCATCAGGCTCCCCATCCCTGGGATTCTCCAGGCAAGAACATTGGAGTGGGTTGCCATTTCCTTCTCCAATTCATGAAAGTGAAAAGTAAAAGTGAAGTCGCTCAGTTGTGCCCGACTCCCAGCGACCCCATGGACTGCAGCCTACCAGGCTCCTCCATCCATGGAATTTTCCAGGCAAGAGTACTGGAGTGGGGTGCCATCACCTTCTCCACCATTCTTCTTATTAGCCTCTTAAATAATTTGGCACCTATATGGAGCTGATAACAAGGTATCCTGAGCTTCCTACTACTCTATTTATACAGTTATCATGATGGAGACGGGGAGGAAACTGGTACACATTATTAGAGCCTAGAATGAGATTTCCCTTAGACCCAGGGAGCCAGGGCTCCTGCCTTGAGCTCTGCGCTACAGGCTCGCCCAGGGCTCTTCTCAGGCAATACTCACCCACTTCGCGGGAGGTCAAAAGCCCAAAGGCAATATGACTCTTTCGAGTCCACGTCCCCAGAAACCCGGACCAGAGCCATCACAGAGTGTCCACAGAGGGAAGAGAGACAAGGTGTATGTGCCACAGGAAAGGAGAGACTTCCCTGGTGACTCAGATGGTAAAGCATCTGCCTGCAATGTGGGAGACCTAGGTTTGATCCCTGAGTCAGGAAGATCCTCTGGAGAAGGAAATGGGGACCCACTCCAGTATTCTTGCTTGGAAAATCCCATGGACAGAGGAGTGTGGTAGGCTACAGTCCTTGGGGTCACAAAGAGTTGGATACAACTGAGCAGCTTCACTTTGTTTCTTTTACCCCAGATACCTCAAATGTTCATAGTAAACTGTCTGGCAATCCAGAGGTGGCCTTTTACCAGCTTGAACCCTGTCTCTGGGGCCTGGGCAGTGTAACAGAACTCACGACTTTACCAGTCATTCTGTGTCGTGTCTCAGCATCACCAGATTAGAGCTCCTGATTCGTTCCCTTCAACCCGCAGTCCATCCCATCTTCATAAACAGTTTCACCACCCACTCAGTTGATCAGACATTCTTCTCCTGTTATCCCGAGCTTCTGCTGAGACAATCCCTTAGCATGTCCTGTGTGCTGTGCCTCTGAAATAGATCCCAAATCCAGCTACATCTTACCTGCTTTATTGCTACTGCCTCATGCTGACTCACCATCATTGCTCACCTGGCCTACTTCACCAGCTTCTACAACACTCTCTCACTCTGCCTCTCTTCCCACTAGCTGATTCTCCAACAGCAACTAAAGTGACTTATTAAAAAGTAAGACAGATGATACTATTCCCTGTTTAAAATCCTCTAATGGATTTCCACTGAGATTAGAATTATCCGAAATTCCTTTCAATGTCCCATAGGTCCTATACAAACTGCCCTCTGTCTATGCTCAATGGCCTCCTCTTAGCCCATTCCTTCTTAATCACCACCTCCTTCCACTCTGGTCTCATATATTTTAGATGCTAATACTAATTTCCTTCCCTACACATGCTCTTTTCTTTGGTCTGGAACAGTCTTACCAAGTTCTTAAAAGGTGTGTAAATACTCAGTCGCTCAGTCATGTTTGACTCTTTGCAACCCCATGGACTGTATAGCCTGCCAAGATCCTCTGTCCATAGAATTTTTCAGGCAGGAATACTGGAGTGGGTTGTCACTTCCCACTCCAGGGCATCTTCCCCAGCCAGGGATTGAATCCGTGTCTCTTGTGTCTCTTGCATCAGCAGGCAGATTCTTTACCATTGCGCCACCTAAGAAGCCCTAGGTTCCTCTTATCTGGGCTCAGATGTCATCTTCTAAGAGAAGCTTTACTTAACCACCTTCTCAATGGAGCCTGTCACACCTCTAGCATATTCAGTCACTCCCTAGCATACTATCCTGTGTTATTTTCTTCACAGCACTCATCAACATCCGAAATTATCTTATTCGTTTCATGCTTATTGTTGGTTGCCCTCCATTAGAACATAAGTTCACAGAGGAAGGACTCTTTAATTCATTTTCTATCACTAGAATCTTAGCATCTAGAGTAGTTCTTGATATACAGTTCAGTTCAGTTCAGTCGCTCAGTCGTGTCCAACTCTTTGCTACCACCCCATGAATCGCAGCACGCCAGGCCTCCCTGTCCATCACCAACTCCCGGAGTTCACTCAGACTCAGGTCCATTGAATCAGTGATGCCATCCAGCCATCTCATCCTCTGTTGTCCCCTTCTCCTCCTGCTGCCAATCGCTCCCAGCATCAGGGTCTTTTCCAATGAGTCAACTCTTCGCATGAGGTGGCCAAAGTACTGGAGTTTCAGCTTCAGCATCATTCCTTCCAAAGAAATCCCAGGGTTGATCTCCTTCAGAATGGACTGGTTGGATCTCCTTGCAGTCCAAGGGACTCTCAAGAGTCTTCTCCAACACCACAGTTCAAAAGCATCAATTCTTCAGTGCTCAGCCTTCTTCACAGTCCAACTCTCACATCCATACATGACCACAGGAAAAACCATAGCCTTGACTAGATGGACCTTAGTCGGCAAAGTAATGTCTCTGCTTTTCAATATACTATCTAGGTTGGTCATAACTTTTCTTCCAAGGAGTAAGCGTCTTTTAACTTCTTGGCTGCAATCACCATCTGCAGTGATTTTGGAGCCCCCCAAAATAAAGTCTTACGCTGTTTCCACTGTTTCCCCATCTATTTCCCATGAAGTGATGGGCCCAGATGCCATGATCTTCGTTTTCTGAATGTTGAGCTTTACGCCAACTATTTCACTCTCTTCTTTCACTTTCATCAAGAGGCTTTTTAGCTCCTCTTCACTCTCTGCCGTAAGGGTGATGTTATCTGCATATCTGAGGTTATTGATATTTCTCCTGGCAATCTTGATTCCAGCTTGTGTTTCTTCCAGTCCAGCGTTTCTCATGATGCACTCTGCATAGAAGTTAAATAAGCAGGGTGACAATATACAGCCTTGACGTACTCCTTTTCCTATTTGGAACCAATCTGTTGTTCCATGTCCAGTTCTAACTGTTGCTTCCTGATCTGCATACAGATTTCTCATTAGGCAGGTCAGGTGGTTTGGTATTCGCACCTCTCAGAATCATCCACAGTTTATTGTGATCCACACAGTCAAAGGCTTTGGCATAGTCAGTGAAGCAGAAATAGATGTTTTTCTGGAACTCTGTTGCTTTTTCCATGATCCAGCAGATGTTGGCAATTTGATCTCTGGTTCCTCTGCCTTTTCTAAAACCAGCTTGAACATCAGGAAGTTCACGGTTCACATATTGCTGAAGCCTGGCTTGGAGAATTTTGAGCATTACTTTACTAGCGTGTGAAATGAGTGCAATTGTGCAGTAGCTTGAGCATTCTTTGGCATTGCCTTTCTTTGGGATTGGAATGAAAACAGACCCTTTTCAGTCCTGTGGCCACTGCTGAGTTTTCCAAATTTGCTGGCATATTGAGTGCAGCACTTTCACAGCATCATCTTTCAGGATTTGAAATAGCTCAACTGGAATTCCATCACCTCCACGAGCTTTGTTCATAGTGATGCTTTCTAAGGCCCACTTGACTTCACATTCCAGGATGTCTGGCTCTAGATGAGTGATCACACCATCGTGATTATTCGGGCGGTGAAGATCTTTTTTGTACAGTTCTTCTGTGTATTCTTGCCACTTCTTCTTAATATCTTCTGCTTCTGTTAGATCCATACCATTTCTGTCCTTTATTGAGCCCATCTGTGCATGAAATGTTCCCTTGGTATCTCTAATTTTCTTGAAGAGATTTCTAGTCTTTCCCATTCTGTTCTTTTCCTCTATTTCTTTGCATTGATTGCTGAAGAAGGCTTTCTTATCTCTTCTTGCTATTCTTCGGAACTCTGCATTCAGATGCTTATATCTTTCCTTTTCTCCTTTGCTTTTCACTTCTCTTCTTTTCACAGCTATTTGTAAGGCCTCCCCAGACAGCCATTTTGCTTTTTTGCTTTTCTTTTCCATGGGGATGATCTTGACCCCTGTCTCCTGTATAATGTCACGAACCTCATCCCATAGTTCATCAGGCACTCTATCTACCAGATCTAGGCCGTTAAATCTATTTCTCACTTCCACTGTATAATCATAAGGGATTTGATTTAGGTCATACCTGAATGGTCTGGTGGTTTTCTCTACTTTCTTCAATTTCAGACTGAATTTGGTAATAAGGAGTTCATGATCTGAGCCACAGTCAGCTCCTGGTCTTGTTTTTGTTGACTGTATAGAGCTTCTCCATCTTTGGCTGCAAAGAATATAATCAATCTGATTTCGGTATTGACCATCTGGTAATGTCCATGTGTAGAGTCTTCTCTTGTGTTGTTGGAAGAGGGTGTTTGCTGTGACCAGTGCATTTTCTTGGCAAAACTCTATTAGTTTTGCCCTGCTTCATTCTGTATTCCAAGGCCAAATTTGCCTGTTACTCCAGGTGTTTCTTGACTTCCTACTTTTGCATTCCAGTCCCCTATAATGAAAAGGACATCTTTTTTGGGTGTTAGTTCTAAAAGGTCTTGTATGTCTTCATAGAACCATTCAACTTCAATTTCTTCAGCGTTACTGTTTGGGGCATATAGTTGTATTACCGTGATATTGAATGGTTTGCCTTGAAAACGAACAGAGATCATTCTGTCGTTTTTGAGATAGCATCCAAGTACTGCATTTCGGACTCTTTTGTTGACCATGATGGCTACTCCATTTCTTCTGAGGGATTCCTGCCCGCAGTAGTAGATATAATGGTCATCTGAGTTAAATTCACCCATTCCAGTCCATTTTAGTTCGCCGATTCCCAGAACGTCGACATTCACTCTTGCCATCTCCTGGTTGACCACTTCCAATTTGCCTTGATTCATGGACCTGACATTCCAGGTTCCTATGCAATATTGCTCTTTACAGCATCGGACCTTGCTTCTATCAGCAGTCACATCCACAGCTGGGTATTGTTTTTGCTTTGGCTCCATTCCTTCATTCTTTCTGGAGTTATTTCTCCTCTGATCTCCAGTGGCGTGTTGGCACCTACTGACCTTAGGAGTTCCTCTTTCAGTATCCTATCATTTTTCCTTTTCATTCTGTTCATGGATTTCTCAAGGCAAGAATACTGAAGTGGCTTGCCATTCCCTTCTCCAGTGGACCACATTCTGTCAGACCTGTCCACCATGACCCACCCATCCTGGGTTGCCCCCGGGGCATGGCTTGGTTTCATTGAGTTAGACAAGGCTGTGGTCCTAGTGTGATTAGATTGACTAGTTTTCTGTGAGTATGGTTTCAGTGTGTCTGCCCTCTGATTCCCTCTTGCAACACCTACCATCTTACTTGGGTTTCTCTTACCTTGGGTATGGGGTATCTCTTCATGGCTGCTCCAGCAAAGCACAGCTGCTGCTCCTTACCTTGGACGAGGGGTATCTCCTCACCACCACCCTTCCTGACCTTCATCGTGGGATAGCTCCTCTAGACCCCCTGCGCCCACACAGCCACGGCTCCTTGGACGTGGGGTTGCTCTTCCCGGCCACTGCCCCTGGCCTCGGGCGCGAGGTTGCTCCTACCGGCCACCGCCCCTGGCCCCTGGCCTTTGGCACGGGGTGGCTACTCTTAGCCGCCGCCCCTGACCTCTGACTTGGGTAGCTCCTCTCCGCCATCCCTGCGCCGTCGCAACCTGTCACTCTCGGCCGCTGCCCCTGACCTCGGATGTGGGGTAACTCCTCTTGGCCACCGCCCTTCGGGCATGGGGTCCTCCCGGCTTCTGCCCCTGACCTCAGACGTGGGGTAGCTCCTCTCGGCCACGCTTAGTGCACCGGTCACAACCACCCGCGCTCTTGATATACAGTTGGTGCTAAATAAATATCTGTTAAATGAATGAACTGATCAATGTACATATAAGATTTTCAAGCTTTCTGACAATCTAGAATTTGTTTGCAGGTTGTTCATACTGAAAATAAAGAAATCAATCTGGTAATCTGGTATCTTAAACTGGGTTTCCTGGGAAGCAATTTTGACACTGAGATTAGCATATAGGAAGTTTACAAGGGATTGCTTCAGGGATTAATACCAATGGAAAGAAAGTAGAATTTGGCAGAAAGAAAAGTTTGGTTATTAGTCCCATGAAAGGTCTAAGTTGATCCTAATAGGAATTCCAAAGTGAGGGTAACACTCCAATTTGGTCTAGATCATGATGGTTGGAACCAGGATTTATATATTTCCATGATGTCCAATCATTGTTGTGTCGCCAAGTCATGTCTGACTTTTTGCAACTTCATGGACTGCAGCACTTCAGGCTTCCCTGTCCCTCACCATCTTTTGGAGTTTGCTCAAGTTCATGTCCATTGAATTGGTGATGCCATCCAACCAGCTTCAGGGTCTTTAGCAATGAGTCAGCTGTTTGCATCAGGTGGCCAAAGTCCAGTCATTAGACACAGGTTACCTCGGGGAGGAAGTACACCATTGGGATCAACTACAGACACCACAACTACAGTAGGTCTCAGTGCTGCAACTAGTACTCATCTCCCTCCTCTACTGGCCATTTATTTTATCCTCACCCTCTGGTGTCACCTTCTGGCATCCTGGTGGCTTACCTGGAAGTATGATCCAGACTCTCAAAGAGTCTAGGTCCCCAGTCACCCCACTGTTCTCATGCTATAGCTACTACACTGGTCTATTTACTATCAACACTGAACCAGACAGTACCAAGAAGTGCTCAACTGGATCACGTGGGTGCAAAGCATAGTAATTTTTTGCCTCTACTGTCTAATAGAAGTCTTATGTCCTCCTGGTGACTAGGGCCAATTATTTCAGCCAGGATGGTGATTCCTCTTCTTGTCCTCTGATCTATTGGCATGAGGAGCTTTAAGAGCCCAGGTGGTGGCCATGGTGACAGTACTCCCTTCTAGTAACCAAGACTCTTGACTGTTCAGAACCAGAGTTTCAAGAATAAGAAGCATTAATTCCCCAAGTGGGTCATTTGGAGTGAAGGAAAACAGGACAACTCCTGCTTTCACCTCTTGATTCCTAGGCCTGTGTATTTTACCTCTTGCGGAAACAGCGCCACATAAGGGTCATTTATTTAGAATGTGCCCTGCATTGTGGAGGATGGCATGCCATTGTCATAAAGAGTTGTCTCTGAGTTGGCTCTTCTATCAGGCTAGTGGCTTCTGGATATTGCAGTTTGTGATGTGAACAATGTATTTTCACCATCATGCGCCCATTCCAACTGTCCTTTAATGTTAAGTGGGTCCCATTGTGTAACACAGTAGTATGTGAGATCTCATGCTAGAGGATTAAATATTCTATATGCACTTGAATAATGAATGGTACTGGCTGAGGCACTGCCAACAGGAAAAGCAAATCCACATCTAGAACATATGTCTATTCTTGGGAAAGGGTAGATGGTAACCAAAGTAGTTAACTTGTCTTCAAGTGGTGGCTTGGTCTCTTAGAGGGACTATGGCATTTGTTTCTGTTGCAAGAAAGTTGGACATTCAGTCACGGTGATAGCTTGACCAGCCTTAAGGGAGCCCTGTGCCACTGCATTCATGAAGAACCTTCATTCCTGTTACCATGGGAACCCCGTTCACGTGCCCATCATGCAAGCAATGGAGTGGCTAATGACAGAGGCTGGCTTGTATCAACTGGGATATGCATTTTTTTTTTTTTAGTGCCTCTCCTGTGATGTTCTCTGACTGTCATTAACATGTGAAATTAAGATCTTTATACTCTCTGCTCACTTCCATGTATTCATCCACATGGCTTTACCCTTGTTTTAGTTGTTCTCCAACCTTCCAAGCTTTCTGCTCCCAGACCCCTGACCAGATGGCCAAGTTATTCAGCACTGCCTACAAGTCCCTGTGTATTCTAATTTCAGCCACTTTTCTTTCCACATAAAGTGAAGTGGTCGACCAGGTGGGAGACATTCTTCTCACCATTACCTTTCAAGCCCATATTGGGTGGGGTAGCAGGGCAGTCATCACTCTTTTCTAACTTGCACCAGCAAACGAAGTTGAGCCATTTCTGAGTAAAGCTCAGGCTTTTTCTCCCTATATTAACTGATCATCAAGGATTCCCCCATGCAGTAAGAGATGTGAGCTGAGTGGTGGTGTACTGGTAAATAACAACCAGCTTTCTGAGAAGGAGAAAAACCCCGATTTATAATATTAGCTAGTATCCCAGCAATTTCTTGTTCATTTTGTCCAGCATGATGTAATCTATTTACTGGATTAGTGTGATATTCTGCACAATGTCCAGCTGGTTCATGTCTCTTTAGACAATGTTATGACAGAGGACAGAGAGTTAACACAGCTTAAGGACAAGGCTATAAGTGAACACTGTTGTGCAGTCCAAAGGAATGTGAGTTATTTCTGATTCTCCTTTTGATAGGGATAGAAAGAGTCCATTTGTCAGATCACTGGCCACATATCATCTACCTGCATCCATACTAATCTGCTCTAGCAAAGGTAACATACCAGACATGGCAGCTGCTAACCATTAGGTTAGACTTGTGATAGTCCATTGCCATTTTCCAGGATTTGTCTGGATTTTGTAGAGGCCAGAATGGTGCATTAAACAGAGTATTCTTGCCTAGAGAATCCCATGGTCAGAGGAGCCTGGTAGGCTACACAGTCCATGGGGTTGCAAGAGTCAGACATGACTTAGCAACAGAATAACCAACCAACATGATGAGAATCATCACCCAGCCATCTCTTAGGGAGGCAACCACATTTACCTGTTTTCTCTCATTCCTTTTAAATATGAATGGTACAATACATATGGTTGACTCCCCATATCTGTGGGTTCCACATCCACAAAATTCAACCAACAGTGGATGAAAAATATTAAAATAAGTTCTAGAAATTTCCGAAAAGCAAAACTCGAATTTGCCACACTCTGGCAATTATTTGCATAGCATTTACATTGTATTTGCAACTATTTACATAGCACTTACATTGTATTAGGTAATATAAGTAATCTAGAGATGATTTAAAACATACAGGAGGATGTACATAGGTTATATGCAAATATTACATAATTTTATATAAGGGATTTGAGCATCTGTGGATTTTGGTACCACAGGGGTCCCAAAAGCACCCCCTCTTGGATACCAAAGGATGACTATACAATACAAAATTTGCTGATTCAGCCATTTTTGAGTATACAGTTCAGTGACATTTAATACATTCACATTATGTGCAACCTCCACCACTATTAATCTCCGTAACTCTCAACATCTCATTTCATTCAGCATAATGTCTTTAAGACTGATCTACATTATAGATGGTCTGATTTTCATGCCTTATTAAGGTTAAATAAGATTCTATTGTGTGTAAGTACACCAGATTTTCTTTATTCATTCATCCATCGTTGAACATTTGGGTTATTTCCACCTTTTGGGTACTGTGAAATGCTTTATGGACATGGATGTATAACTGTCTTTCCCTGAAGAAGTTCTGTTAATATTTTTTGCAATGCATTCTTCATTTCAGTTACAGTTTTGACTTTTAGCATTTCCTTTTCACTCTTTGTTCAAGTTCCCATCTCTCTACTTATATTACCCAGCTTCCCATGTGGCTCAGTGGTAAAGAATCTGCCTGCATTGCAGGAAACACAGGAGACACTGGTTCAGTCCCTGGATCAGGAAGATCCCCTGGAGAAGGAAATGGTAACTCACTCCAGCATTCCTTCCTGCAAAATCCCATGGACAAAAGGAGCCTGATGGGCCACAGTCCAAAGGATCACAAAGAGTCAGACACAAATAAGTATGCATGCTCATTTAGTTTATGCTTTCCAATTTCCCTATCTCTTCTGGGTTTTTTAAAAATTGTTGTTTGTTGATGTTCTTTAGCAAGAGTTTATCAAGTGTTGTAGTAAAGTTTTGTATACATATAAAAAAATAGTATGCATAATATATATTTTAGAAAATGTATGAATTTTTGCTTATCTAAAAAATGTTTGACATTTTGATTCCACTTGTTTGACTTAACATGAATAGAATGCTAGATTTCTAATTTTAAAAAGCAGAAATGCAACAAGCAACAGAGATTTACAGCATAGTGTGGGAAACTATACTCAATATCTTATAATAACCTCTAACAGAAAATAATCTGAAAAAATATATTTTAATATTATATATATATATAATAATATAAATGCATCTGTGACTGAATCTCCTTCTGGTACACCTGAAACATTGCAAGTCAATATACTTCAAATGTATATATATAAAGAAAAAAAAACAAGGACTTCTCTGGTAGTCCAGTGATTAAGAATCCACCTTGCAGTACAGGGAACATGGGTTTGATCCCTGGTCAGGGAACTAGGATTCTATGTGCTACAGAGCAACTAAGCCTGCGTCACCACTACTGAGCCCAGTGCCACAAGCAGAGTCTGTGCACCACAACAAAGGATCCCACATGATACAATGAAGATTGCCATCCCACAACTAAGGCCCAATGCAGTCAAATAAATAAATCTTTTTACCCGTGGTGGATTCATGTCAATGTATGGCAAAACCAATACAGAATTGTAAAGTAAAATAAAAATAAAAAAACCCCACCCCCCCAAATAATAAAATGGAATATTATTTAGCCATTCAATGCCAATGTAGATTTATATTTATTGACATGTGGAGAAAAGTACAATATATTGCTCCATTAAAAAACTACAGAGAATAAAAAGTATTCATAGTGTAAAAAAAAAACCAAAAAACAAAAAAACACTCAGAAAGGTTAGAAGGGGTTGGAGTGGGAGAAATGCTCTCCCGCAGGTGAGAAGGCTCAGGTAAAGTCTTCTCTCCTGGAAAGTAAACTCTTGTAATGGAGAATGTTCTGGGCATGTTTTACAATGGCTGCTCTTCCTCCGTCTCTTCCAGAATCATAAGAGTATCTTCTTGGCTCTTTATTATGAAAACTTGGTGAGATTTTTGGAGGTAAAACTCTCTGTGGTGTGGGAGCACAGCCAAGACTGAGGCCCAGCAGAGCTTCTCCCTCTCTAGATAGTCCCCACTCAGTCATTAGCAACTGTCAAAACGACCCCTGAGATCAGTGCTCCCACCATTAAGGCTCCAGAGTTTCTTGCTCCTCACAGTCACATCTTTGCTATGACTCTCTGAACTTGTCAGTTTTTTCAGACTTCAGGGTGGCAGTTTACCCTGCAACCTCAGCGTTCTAATGGTTTCAATAAAAGCCAATGGCTTTCCATTTGTTCAGCTTTTTCTTCTAAGAACCGAAGTGATAACTTCTAAGCTCTTCACATGGTGGTGGTGTAGATGGAAATTCCTCCCCAGATTGTTTTTTATCTAGTACCTTGTCTGAGGTGGGGGGTATGGTTTCACAAGCTTTTACTTGGTGTTCTCCACTATGATAGTTCTTATACCTTACAGGCCAAAAATTCAGTATAGGGGGCTGTGCAAATACCAAGGACATCTACCCTTAAGGGTACATTTGTAGAGTGGGGACATGACAAGTGGTGCGTTTGAAAATCCAGTAAAACTACTACAAGCTGGACCTGGGCTAGACCTCCATCCCAGGCCCCTCTCTGCCCCCAGTCTAACAAACTCCATAAAGACTGAGTTTCTCGGGATCAATGTCAGTTCAAGTGCTGCATCCAATTGTCCTCGAAATGTTTGGGTACATTTTCCCCCAAACATTAGGTACTCTTTCCCCAGCCATAAGCAATTGGTTATAGATCCCTTGAGGAAAGGACTCAATTACTGGGGAATTATTACTGTGTACATTCTTATGATGGTGTAGTCCTTTCCCCCAGGGACATGTTTCTCCTTTAATTAATGTATTCCAGGTCCAAAAATTGGTTGTCAATCCAAAACTAAAATGGAGCTACTTATATTAGGGACAAAATGGAGCTGGCTAATTCAGGTGTGTTAAAGAAGACGGAAACTTATCTAACTTCACCTTACCTAACTTAAGATGCATGAATTTACAGCTCTTCTCAGAAATCAGCAGAGGATGCCAGCCAGTCCTCAAATGCCAAGTGTGTTCATGCCATCTTCAGATTTCCTTATTCCTTGGACTCAGCTACCCTGAGCTAAGGCAGAAGACCACCAGGCAACCAGTCCACTAAAAGTGTCAAATAACTTCTGTATTTATCCTCCCCAACCCCCCACCAGAAAATTAAACCTTTAATCTAAGCAACTTGAACTCATTTCTTGGTAACCTTGAGTGTCCCAGCTTGCAGGTCAAAAGCCTTTCAATAAACTCATCTTTCTGCTTTGCTTTACTCATTGTGAAGAATTTGGGTTTTGACATAGTTCAGGTCCAGAAAGAAACCAGGCAAGTTTTCACTGGGGCAACTTTCTTCAACTTCTTGATCATCCAGCCTTGATTTATTTGAGTTGTTCAGATTGAGGACTTCTCTGATGGTTGCCCATCTATTTTGCCCTAGATGCCTTGTTCTATTTACCACCTCTATAATTTTGTGGGTCAGGCCCCTTTGACTACACTCCTGCCTTGTAGCATCCACTTGGTTTCGGATATTTAAATGTCACCATAAGGTCTCTGTGTTACAGGGTCCTATTGTCTCTACCTCTCTCAGGAAGCCCAGTACTGAAATGTCATCTTCTACCTGCAGTCCTGGACTCCAAATAGAGTCACCACTGAATTTATGAGTGATGTTGTTGCCTCTCACGAGAAAATTTCTTTTTGATTTGATAAGTGGTATATCCTCTAGACTTTTCTGTGAAATATATTCTTCTTAGTTTTCCAGTTCTATATAAGGATTTTTGCGCTAGCATGCTCATTTATCTGAGCTGTTTAATCCCCCCCTTACACTGTCAACCACAGCAGTTCCAGCATTTCTACCTTATTTGGTGTAGCATGGGCCATTGCTTTTTCCCTGCTTCTAGATGACATCTTAAGTGTGTTCATGCCATCACCTGGGGTTCTTGTCTGAGTATTAAAGCCTGTATCCTCTGGGAAGGTAATCCCCAATGGATAAAATTCTCCCTCATCTGACTTTACGTTCCACCTCTCTCTTCTCTTTTTATCCAGAACCTTCAGAATTCAATCCTATGCATACTTCCCTGACTTCTATTAGTACTTGTCATCTAGCTTCTACAACTTCTTTGGGGTTGCTTTCCAATATTATCAGCCTTAAAATGTCGGTTCAGTTCAGTCAGTTCAGTTTAGCCACTCAATTGTGTCCAACTCTTTGCGACCCATGAATTGCAGCACGCCAGGCCTCCCTGTCCATTACCAACTCCTGGAGTTTACTCAAACTCATATTCATCGAGTCGGTGATGCCATCCAGCCATCTCATCCTCTGTCGCCCCTTCTCCTCCTGCCCACAATCCCTCCTAGCATCAGAGTCTCTTCCAATGAGTCAACTCTTTGCATGAGGTGGCCAGAGTATTGGAGTTTCAGCCTCAGCATCATTCCTTCCAAAGAAATCCCAGGGTTGATCTGCTTCAGAATGGACTGGTTGGATCTCCTTGCAGTCCAAGGGACTCTCAAGAGTCTTCCCCAACACCACAGTTCAAAAGCATCAATTCTTCAGTGCTCAGCTTTCTTCATAGTCCAAATTTCACATCCATACATGACCACTGGAAAAATCATAGCCTTGACTAGACGGACCTTTGTTGGCAAAGTAATGTCTCTGCTTTTCAATATACTATCTAGGTTGGTCATATCTTTCCTTCCAAAAAGTAAGCATCTTTTAATTTCATGGCTGCAATCACCATCTGCAGTGATTTGGGAGCCCAAAAAAACAAAATCTGAGACTGTTTCCACTGTTTCCCCATCTATTTCCCATGAAGTGATGGGACCAGATGCCATGATCTTCGTTTTCTGAATGTTGAGCTTTAAGCCAACTTTTTCAGTCTCCTCTTTCACTTTCATCAAGAGGCGTTTTAGTTCCTCTTCACTTTCTGCCATAAGGGTGGTATCATCTGCATATCTGAGGTTATTGATATTTCTTCCGGCAATCTTGATGCCAGCTTGTGTTTCTTCCAGCCCAGTGTTTCTCATGATGTACTCTGCATAGAAGTTAAATAAGCAAGGTGACAATATACAGCCTTGACGTACTCTTTTTCCTATTTGGAACCAGTCTGTTGTTCCACGTCCAGTTCTAACTGTTGCTTCCTGATCTGCATATAGGTTTCTGAAGAGGCAGGTTAGGTGGTCTGATATTCCCATCTCTTTCAGAATTTTCCACAGTTTATTGTGATCTACACAGTCAAAGACTTTGGCATAGTCAATAAAGCAGAAATAGATGTTTTTCTGGAACTCTCTTGCTTTTTCAATGATTCAGCGGATGTTGGCAATTGGATCTCCGGTTCCTCTGCTTTCTCTAAAACCAGCTTGAACATCTGGAAGTTCACGCTTCCTGTATTGCTGAAGACTGGCTTGGAGAATTTTGACAGAATGTGGTCCACTGGAGAAGGGAATGGCAAACCACTTCAGTATTCTTACCTTGAGAAACCCATGAACAGTATGAAAAGGCAAAATGATAGGATACTGAAAGAGGAACTCCTCAGGTTGGTAGGTGCCCAATATGCTACTGGAGATCAGTGGAGAAATAACTCCAGAAAGAATGAAGGGATGGAGCCAAAGCAAAAACAATACCCAGCTGTGGATGTGAGTGGTGATAGAAGCAAGGTCTGTTGCTGTAAAGAGCAATATTGCATAGGAACCTGGAATGTTAGATCCATGAATCAAGGCAAACTGGAAGTAGTCAAACAGGAGATGGCAAGAGTGAATGTCGACATTCTAGGAATCAGCGAACTAAAATGGACTGGAATGGGTGAATTTAACTCAGATGACCACTATATCTACCACTGTGGGCAGGAATCCCTTAGAAGAAATGGAGTAGCCATCATGGTCAACAAAAGAGTCTGAAATGCAGTACTTGAATGCAATCTCAAAAATGACAGAATGATCTCTGTACATTTCCAAGGCAAACCATTCAATATCACAGTAATTCAAGTCTATGTCCCAACCAGTAACACTGAAGAAGCTGAAGTTGAACAGTTCTATGAAGACCTACAAGACCTTTTAGAACTAACACCGAAAAAAGATGTTCTTTTCATTATAGAGGACTGGAATGCAAAAGTAGGAAGTCAAGAAACACCTGGATTAACAGGCAAATTTGGCCTTGGAATACAGAATGAAGCAGGGCAAAGGCTAATAGAGTTTTGCCAAGAGAACACACTGGTCATAGCAAACACCCTCTTCCAACAACACAAGAGAAGACTCTACACATGGACATCACCAGATGGTCAATACCAAAATCAGATTGATTATATTCTTTGCAGCCAAAAATGGAGAAGCTCTATACAGTCAACAAAAACAAGACTGGGAGCTGACTGTGGCTCAGATCATGAGCTCCTTATTGCTAAATTCAGACTTAAATTGAAGAAAGTAGGGAAAACCACTAGACCATTCAGGTATGACCTAAATCGAATCCATTATGATTATACAGTGGAAGTGAGAAATAGATTTAAGGGCCTAGATCTGATAGATAGAGTGCTTGATGAACGATGGACTGAGGTTCATGACATTCTACAGAAGACAGGGATCAAGACCATCAAGAAATGCAAAAAAGCAAAATGGCTGTCTGGGGAGGCCTTACAAATAGCTGTGAAAAGAAGAGAAGTGAAAAGCAAAGGAGAAAAGGAAAGATATAAGCATCTGAATGCAGAGTTCCAGAGAATAGCAAGAAGAGATAAAGCCTTCCTCAGCAATCAATGTAAAGCAATAGAGGAAAAGAACAGAATGGGAAAGACTAGAGATCTCTTCAAGAAAATTAGAGATACCAAGGGAACATTTCATGCACAGATGGGCTCGATAAAGGACAGAAATGGTATGGATCTAACAGAAGCAGAAGATATTAAGAAGAAGTGGCAAGAATACACAGAAGAACTGCACACAAAAGATCTTCACAACCAAGATAATCACGATGGTGTGATCACTCATCTAGAGCCAGACATCCTGGAATGTGAAGTCAAGTGGGCCTTAGAAAGCATCACTATGAACAAAGCTCGTGGAGGTGATGGAATTCCAGTTAAGGTATTTCAAATTCTGGAAAATGATGCTGTGAAAGTGCTGCACTCAATATGCCAACAAATTTGGAAAACTCAGCAATGGCCACAGGACTGGAAAGGGTCTGTTTTCATTACAATCCCAATGAAAGGCAATGCCAAAGAATGCTCAGAGTACCTCACAGTTGCACTCATCTCACATGCTAGTAAAGTAATGCTCAAAATTCTCCAAGCCAGGCCTCAGCAATACGTGAACCGTGAACTTCCAGATGTTCAAGCTGGTTTTAGAAAAGGCAGAATGTCTGTTACTAAACTCTAATCATTGCCTAGTGGTCAGCAGGGAGTGTGGTGGTGCATCCTGAAGGAGGTACATGTTATCTTGCACAGAAGGCCTCTCCGTATTCACAAGGCAGGAGCATTAGCTTTTAATAGACACAGTGGAGCATTTCGCCAAGTCAGCAGGTTGTAAAGAATTTAAGATTTTTCATGTATATTGAACTAAATGTCCTCATCCCATGTGTCAGGGTCCCACTCTTTCCCAGGCTCGAAATGGACCTAACCTGTGCAAGTGGAGAGTTTAATCTTCTTTGGAAGTTTCCGCTTGGCCTTCTATGAGTATTACAGTTAAGTCCTAGGATGATCCTCAGTTTTCTCTGTCTTCCCACTGCAGGAGATGAGAACTTCTTTATATGCTTCCAGAAGGTCTTCTGGGGCTCACACTGAGCTTTGAATTGCAGATTAATCATACTCAGCCTTTCATAAACTCTCTTCAAAGTATCAAGTCCACTTAGCAATAGCCAATCAAATCCCAAGGGTTTTATAGATACTATTTCCCCTATACTTTGGCAACAGTACCTGATCTTTCCCAGTATACCATGATTGAAAGCTTTAACAATTGTCCTGCTTTTTTGCGGTAGCTCTGTTTCACCTGCCATCACTGATTTATTGCCAGCCAGTGAAATTGGTGGCCAACTCCAATATTCAATCACTGTAGCTGCTTTCTTGGACCATTTCTGGTTCCAAAGCTTTTAAATCAGGTTCCATGAAAAGTAAACTCTGAAGCAAAGATCAGTATTCTGGGAGTTTATTAAGAACACTAGTGCAAGGAAAGGCATAAGAGTAGGATAGACAGAGTGAAAAATTAGGTTATGAGGCTGTTGCATAATAATTTGACTGGATTTTGTCCCTGGTTCCTGGGAGGTAACTTCTAAACCACTGGACTTTCTGATGGGACAGGAGTGAGTTTGTTATTTATAGTGGGTCCTTGGACCACACCTGAGTTTATGCTAATGAGATGATTTGGGATGAAGGTTGGTCATCAAGAAAGACCAACCATGTGATTAAAGAGTTGAGACTTTCAGCCATGTGATATCAACCCAAGTTCTGGACATCTAGGGAGGTGAAGGGAACTGGAGACTGAGTTCAATCATGGGGTCAGTGATTCGATCAGTTATGGTTGTGTAATGAAACCCCAATAAAAAGTCAGGACACTGAAGCTCAGTGAAGCTTCCTGCTTTATGAACAACACACTGATGTGTCAGGAGGGTGAGATGTCCTGACTCCATAGAGAGAGGGCACAGAAGCTCTGTGTTCAGGACCCTTCCAGACTTCACCCCAGGTATCTCTTCATTTGGCTAGTTCTGATGTGTACTCTTTATAATAAAATTGTAATCATAAGTGTAGCACTTTCTTGAGTCCTATGAATCATTATTCCCTCAAATTACTGAACCTGAGAAGGTTGTGGGAAATCCTAAAATTGTAGCTTGTCAGTCAGAAGTACAGGTGGCCTATGGGTCCCTGAGCCTGTGGATAACATCTGGAGTAAGCGCAGTCTTATTGGACACTGTGCCCTTAAATCATGGGTTTTGAGCTAACTCTGGGTGCTTAGTGGCCAAAATACATGGCAGTACAGGAGATAATATTCTAAATGATACCAACCTCAGCTGATCCCACAGGGAGTTCTGATGCTCTGAAGCTCACTGTTGTTCCAAGTTGGGCAGGGGGATCAGACGTTTATACTTCCAAGATGTCTTCAAGCTGCCCTCGGGCAGCTCTCTTTAACTAAGGAAATTTCCTGAAGAGAGCAGATAGCTGAGGGCTATCACCAGGTAGCATTCCTAGAAACTGAGGGATGCTGTTCAATCTTGAAGCAGAATTACCAGGCAAGTCACAGTGCCTGCTACACTTTGTAATTCTTTTTACTAAATGGAAGAGAGAGAACAGAGTCATTAAACAAAGTACTGAAGATTCTTTTGGATTTATAAGCATTTTGCAGCTAAAGAGTCAAAGAGTGAGATTGGCTGGTTGATCCTGGCAAATCCTCACAAGTGATCATATCATTTTCCCAATTAAATCTTTTTGACATCTTCCTATTGCCCTGGGGATGGATAGTCTTAACATCCTTAGCATAACAACTTAGGCTCTGTGTGAAACGGCCCCTTCTTGAATCTGCAGGATCATGTCTTTCTCATCTCATTGCACTCATGTTCTCTCTGTCTGTGGATTATGCTCAGTTGTTAAGTCACGTCCGACTCTATGTGACCCCAGGGACTGTAGCACACAAGCTTCCCTGTCCTTCACTATCCCCTGGAGTTAGCTCAAATTCATGTCCATTGAGTCGGTGATGCTAACCATCTCATCCTCTGTCAGCCCCTTCTCCTTTTGCTTTTAATCTTTCCCGGCATCAGGGTCTTTTCCAGTGAGTCGGATTTTTGCATCAGGTGGCCAAAGGATTAGAATTTCGGCTTCGGCAATAGTCCTTTGAATATTCAAGGCTGATTTCATTTAGGATTGATTGGTTTGATCTTGCTGTCGAAGGGACTTTCAAGAGTCTTCTCCAGCACCATAATTCAAAAGCATTAATTCTTTGGTGCTCATTCTTCTTTATAGTCCAACTATCATATATGTACACGACTACTAGAAAAACCATAGCTTTGATTATACAGACCTTTGTCGACAGAGTGATGTCTCTGCTTTTTAATATGCTAGGTTTGTCATAGCTTTCCTTCCAAGAAGCAAGTGTCTTAATTTCATGGCTGCAGTCACCATCTGCAGTGATTTTGAAGCCCAAGAAAATAAAATCCGTCACTGCTTCTACTTTTCCCCCTTCTGTTTGCCATGAAGTGATGGAACCAGATATCATGACCATAGTTTTCTGAATGTTGAGTTTTAAGCTAGCTTTTCCACTCTCCTCTTTAGAGTGGTATCTTCTGCATATCTGAGGTTGCTGATATTTCTCCCAGCATTCTTGATTCCAGCTTGTGATTCTTCCAGCCCAGCAGTTTGCATGATGTATTCTGCATATAAGTTAAATAAGCAGGGTGACAATATACAGCTTTGATGCACTCTTTCCCAATTTTGAACCAGTGCATTTGTCCATGTCCCGCTCTAACTGTTGCTTCTTGACCTGCATACAGCTTTCTCAGGAAGCAAGTAAGGTGGTCTGGTTATTCCATTCTCTTTAAGAATTTTCCAGTTTGTTGTGATCCACACAGTCAAAGGCTTTAGTGTAGTCAATGAAGCAGATGTCTTTCTGGAATTCTCTTGCTTTTTCTATGATCCAATGGATGTTGACAATTTGAGCTCTGCTTCCTCTGCCTTTTCTAAACCCAGCTTGAACATCTGGAAGTTTTCAGTTTATGTACTGCTGAAACCTAACTTGATGGATTTTGAGCATATACTTGCTAGCATGTGAAATGAATGCAATTATTTGGCATTGCCTTTCCGTAGATTGCACCTGATATTTTAAAGTTTTGGAGTCTTTTCATAGGCTGCTTCCTCTGCCTGGGAACACTTCCCTACCTCTTTACCTGGCCAACATTTACTGATTTTTAGGTCTTTAAATGTCTGTTTCTCAGAGAGTTCTTCCCTAACCTTCACTCTAGATAAGGGCCACCTGTTATATGCTCTCACAGTACTTGTTCCCTTTAGATGGCCTAAAAATACTTACCAGATATAGTTACCTGTGTGTTTAGCTATTTAATACCTGCCTCTCTCCTTCTGGTAAGTGTCATGAGGGCAGGAACTATGGTTATTTTGTTCTTCCCCTTTTCCCAGCACTTAATTAAATGCCACATGGGAGTGTAATAAATATTTGTTGAGTGATAAGTAAATGAAGTAATTAAGAATAGACAATACTGATGCAGGTTAGTGGCTAAAATCATGGCTCGGGGAGCAGATGGGGTTCAAGTGTTTTAAATGCTGATCCCTCTATTAAGAGCTCTGTAAATATGCCCTTACCTTCAGCAATGTAGAAACTTCAGATTATCAGTTCACATTGAATTTGTCTGACTTGGGAAACCTAACTCAATAACCAAACTCTAGGAGAATAATGTGGGATGTAAATACCCATTTAATTAGCAGCAGTACTGCATAGCCCTGAAGCACATGGACTGTCCTGGGATGAATCCAAAACTGTCATCTTGGCCACAATATTCAGCCTCTTGGTACATCAATTTCCTCACCTGTAAACAAAGCACCTGTGTTTAACCTGTCAAACCTGTCTAATTCACAGCACCCAGTTTAATGTTGCTATAAGGATCCAGTGGAACCTGATAAGTGCTTTATATGTGTTGGCGAATATTACTTATTAATTTAGGTTGAGAGACACCTCTGGCTTGACAGCTGGAGCTGGTTAGCTGCAGAAGACATTTCCTCTGGGTGAGTAAATTCAGGCCATAGACCAAATAGACTAGAGTTGTTTGGTAGAGTAAAAGTAATGGAAATATCCTCTGGCAACATTTCCAGAAAGCTGGAAGGGAGCTAGAGGACAGATCTCCATCCTAAGGACTGTTTTGCCTGAAAATCCATGGCGAATCACTCAGACCCAGAATTCTACTCCTCCTCACAGAGAATGTAAACACCCTGGGAGATTTTGGTCCTTTGCTCCCCTTGTAGATTCCAGAAAGCCCATTATCCTTAGGGAAAAACGGCCTCTCTCCAGTCATTCAGGTCGCAACACCACTGGTTAGTTTTCTTTAAACACACCTTAGACCTAAGGAAGAAGTCTTATCACCTTGATTTCAGTTCCTCCTTTGCCAAATTTCCTTGCATATTCATGAGAGGCTGATGCCTCTTATGGTGGAACATTTCTGCAGGTAGAATTCTAATTTTTCCCTCATCATTTCTGAACATTTTTAGGGCACTTATATAGTAGCCCTCAAACTGGGAAACTGGAGACCTGAGCCTGGAATTGCAAGAATGAGATATGGGTTTTAATTCTGACTTTGATACTAACTGGTGAACTTGGTCATAATCTATGGCTTAGGCTTCTTCATTTGAAAATGAAGCAGAAAGATAAAATAAGCTAGATACCCTTTTAGGTTTGCAATTCAGAGATTTTGCATCATGCTCTCCAACAAAACTCAATATATTGTTAATGTACTTTCAGGGTAGAAAGTTGTACTGAATATTTTATAAATGAAGATATTAACTTTTCTTTGTGGTGACCTTGGAAAGTAGATTTGGTACTCCCCCCCAAAAAAAGATTTCAATTCTGAGGATTGGATAAGAACCCAAATACGGTCTTCCAGGGCATCCATATAACCATTGCACAAAATATTGGGTTGGCCAAAAGGTTCATTCACTTTCTTCTGTAAGATGGCTCTAATAGTGCTTAGTTGTCTTTAACATCATTCAAAACAATTTTGTTAGATTGTATTGTGACAGCTGTCAGATCAGCATGCATTTTAAAAAAAACTTATCAAAACTGATGAATTTTTGTGTAGCCATTTTAATATTGCTGATGGAAGAAAAAAGGCAACATTTTGGGCATATTATATTTTGTTATTTCAAGAAAAGTAAAAACACAACTGAAATGCAAAAATGATTTGTACAGTATACGAAGAAAAATGTGTTGAAGTGGCTTGCGAAATTATTTATCACTGGACTACACTCCATGGTTAGGTAGACCAGATGAAGTTGATGGAGATCGAGACATTGAGAAGAATCAACGTTATATCAGGCAGGAAGGAGCCAACATACTCAAAATATCCAAATTAAATATTGAAAATCATTTGCACCAGCTTAGTTATGCTCAATGCTTTGATGTTTGGATTCCACATAAGTTAAGCCAGGGAGGGTGGCAGGGAAAACTTCTTGATCGTATTTCTGCAAACGATTCTTTACATAAACATAATGAAAATGTTCTATTTTAAAACAGATTGTGATGGGAGATGAAAAGTGGATACTGTACAATCATATTGAAAGGAAGAAATAGTTGGGCAAGCAAAATAAACCATCAACAACCACATCAAAGGCTGGTCTTCATCCAAAGAAGGTGATGTTGTGTATTTAGTAGGATTGAGAAAGGGTTCTCTATTATGAGCTCTTTCTGGAAAACCAAATTATGATTTCCAAGAAGTACTGCTCCCAATTAGACCAACTTAAAGCGGCACTCCACTTAGTCAACAGAAAATGCATAATCTTCCATTAGGATAATGCAAGACCACATATTTCTTTGATGACAGGCAAAACTGTTACAGCTTGGTTGGGAAGTTCTGATTCATCTGCCATATTCACCAGGCACTGTCCCTTTGGATTTCCATTTATTTTGGCCTTTACAAAATTCTCATAATGGAAAAAATTTCAATTCCCTAGAAGACTGTACAAGGTGCCTGGAACAGTTTCTTCTCAAAAAGATAAAAAGTTTTGGGAAGATGGAATTATGAAGTTGCCTGGAATATGGAAGAAGGTAGTATAACAAAACAGTGAATACATTGTTTAATACAGGTCTGGGTGAAAATGAAAAATGTGTCTTTTATTTACACTCACCTGGCTTGGGTTGGTTTACAGATCTTTTCCTTGTGTACTTCTTCTGGTAATGAATGTAACTGAGCACACAGATAGGCTCTTAGTGGGGAAAGAGTCACAAAAGTCTTAGTCATTCTACCCCAAGTTTGCCATGGCTTTAGAGAGAGCTGCAAAGGCTGTGTGACAAAACGTCTCTCAGCCTTAGTGTCTACGTCTATAAAATAACACCAACTTTGCAGGGTTACTGTAAGAATGAGAACAGCAGTAGGGTTAATACTGCAGAAGCACATAGGATTTCAATTCAGTTCAGTTACTCAGTTGTGTCTGACTCTTTGTGACCCCATGGACTGCAGCGCACCAGGCTTCCCTGTCTATCACCAACTCCTCGAGTTTACTCAAACTCATGTCCGTCGCATCTCCTCCCAACTTCAATCTTTCCCAGGATCAGGGTCTTTTCAAATGAGTCAATACTTCACATAAGATGTCCAGAGTATTGCAGTTTCAGCTTCAGCATCAGTCCTTCCGATGAATATTCAGGATTGATTTCCTTTAGGATGGACTGGTTGTATCTCCTTACTGTCCAAGGGACTCTCAGTAGCCTTCTCCAACACCGCAGTTTAAAAGCATCAATTTTTTGGTGCTCAGCTTTCTTTAGAGTCCAACTTTCACATTCATACATGACTACTGGAAAAACCATAGCTTTGATTAGACAGATCTTTGTTGGCAAAGTAATGTCTCTGCTTTTTAATATGCTACCTAGGTTGGTCATAACTTTCCTTCCAAGGAGCAGACCTTTGTTGTCAAAGTAATGTCTCTGCTTTTTAATATGCTGTCTAGGTTGGTCATAACTTTCCTTCCAAGGAGTAAGCGTCTTTTAATTTCATGGCTGCAATCACTATCTACAGTGATTTTGGAACACACACAAAAAAAGTCTGACACTGTTTCCACTGTTTCCCCGTCTATTTCCCATGAAATGATGGGACCAGATGCCATGATCTTAGTTTTCTGAACGTTCAGTTTTAACCCAACTTTTTCACTCTCCTCTTTCACTAAGAGGCTCTTTAGTTCTTCTTCACTTTCTGCCATAAGGGTGGTCATCTGTGTATCTGAGGTTATTGATATTTCTTCCAGAAATCTTGATTCCAGCTTGTTCTGCATCCAGCCTGGCATTTCTCATGATGTATTCTGCATAGAAGTTAAATAAGCAAGGTGACAATATACAGCCTTGACGTACTCCTTTTCCTATTTGGAACCAGTCTGTTGTTCCACATCCAGTTCTAACTGTTGCTTCCTGACCTGCATACAGGTTTCTCAGGAGGCAAGTCAGGTAGTCTGGTATTCCCATCTCTTTCATAATTTTCCACAGTTTGTTGTGATCCACACAGTCAAAGGCTTTGGCATAGTCAATAAAGCAGAAATAGATGATTTTCTGGAATTCTCTTGCTTTTTCAATGATCCAGCAGATGTTGGCAATTTGATCTCTGGTTCCTCTGCCTTTTCTAAAACCAGCTTGAACATCTGGAAGTTCATGGTTCACATACTGTTGAAGCCTGGCTTGGAGAATTTTGAGCATTACTTTACTAGCATATGAGATGAGTGCAATTGTGTGGCAGTTTGAGCATTCTTTGGCATTGCCTTTCTTTGGGATTGGAATGAAAACTGACCTTTTCCAGTCCTGTGGCCACTGCTGAGTTTTCCAAATTTGCTGGCATATTGAGTGCAGCACTTTCACAGCACCATCTTTTATTTATTTATTTGCTACAATGGTGCTGAAATGCTTTTTAAAATATAAATTTATTTATTTTAATTGGAGGCCAATGCACCAATGAAATTAAAAGACGCTTACTCCTTGGAAGGAAAGTTATGACCAACCAGAATCATGGATTCTGGTCCCATCACTTCATGGCAGATAGATGGGGAAACAGTGGAAACAGTGGCTGACTTTATTTTTCTGGGCTCCAAAATCACTGCAGATGGTAATTGCAGCAATGAAATTAAAAGACATTTACTCCTTGGAAGGAAAGATATGACCAACCTAGACAGCATCTTAAAAAGCAGAGACATTAGTTTGTCAACAAAGGTCTGTCTGACGTCAAGGCTATGGTTTTTCCAGTGGTCACGTATGGATGTGAGAGTTGGACTGTGACAAAAGCTTAGTGCTGAAGAATTGATGCTTTTGAACTGTGGTGTTGGAGAAGACTCTTGAGAGTGCCCTGGACTGCAAGGAGATCCAACCAGTCCATTCTAAAGATCAGTCCTGGGTGTTCATTGGAAGGACTGATGCTAAGGCTGAAACTCCAATACTTTGGCCACCTCATGAGAAGGTTGACTCATTGGAAAAGACCCTGACACTGGGAGGAATTGGGGGCAGGAGGAGAATGGGACGACAGAGGATGAGATGGTTGGATGGCATCACTGACTCAATGGACATGAGTCTGAGTGAACTCTGGGAGTTGGTGATCGACAGGGAGGCCTGGCGTGCTGCGATTCATGAGGTTGCAAAGAGTCGGACACGACTGAGTAACTGAATTGAACTGAACTGAATTACTTCACAATATTGTATTGGTTTTGCCATACATTGACATGAATCCGCTACAGGTGTACATGTGTACCCCATCCTGAATCCACCTCCCACCTCCCTCCCCATCCCATCCCTCTGGGTCATCCCAGGGCACCAGCCCTGAGCACCCTGTATCATGTATTGGACCTGGACTGGCGATCCATTTCACATATGATAATATACATGTTTCAATGTCATTCTCCCAAATCATCCCACCCTTACCCTCTCCCTCAGAGTCCAAATGACTGTTCTACACATTGGTGTCTCTTTTGCTGTCTCGCATACAGGGATATCGTTACCATCTTTCTAAATTCCATATATATGCGTTATTATACTGTCTTTCTGGCTTACTTCACTCAGCTTTCATCACAGTCCAACTCTCACATCCATACACTTACTTCACACATATAATAAGCTCCAGTTTCATCCACCTCATTAGAACTGATTCAAATATATTCTTTTTAATGGCTGAGTAATACTCCATTGTGTATATGTACCACAGCTTTCTTATCCATTCATCTGCTGATGGACATCTAAGTTGCTTCCATGTCCTGGCCATTATAAACAGTGCTGTGATGAACACTGGAGTACACGTGTCTCTTTCAATTCTGGTTTCCTCAGTATGTATGCACAGCAGTGGGTTTGCTGGGTCATATGGCAGTTCTGTTTCCAGTTTTTTAAGGAATCTCCACACTGTTCTCCATAGTGGGTGTACTAGTTTCCATTCCCACCGATAGTGTAAGAGGGTTCCCTTTTCTCCACATGCTCTCCAGCATTTATTGCTTGCAGACTTTTGGATAGCAGCCATTCTGACTGGCATGAAATGGTACCTCATTGTAGTTTTGATTTGCATTTCTCTTGAGCACCTTTTTGTTAGCCATCTGTATGTATTCTTTGGAGAAATGTCTGTTTACTTCTTTGGCCCATTTTTTGATTGGGTCGTTTATTTTTCTGGAATTGAGCTGCAGGAGTTGCTTGTATATTTTTGAGATTAATTCTTTGTCAGTTGCTTCGTTTGCTATTATTTTCTCCCATTCCAAAGGCTGTCTTTTCACCTCGCTTATAGTTTCCTTTGTTGTGCAGAAGCTTTTAATTTTAATTAGGTCCCATTTATTTATTTTCCCTTTTATTTCCAGTATTCTGAGAGATGGGTCATAGAGGATCCTGCTGTGATTTATGTCGGAGAGTGTTTTGCTTATGTTCTCCTCTAGAAGTTTTATAGTTTCTGGTCTTATGCTTAGATATTTAACCCATTTTGAGTTTATTTTTGTGTATGGTGTTAGAAAATGTTCTAGTTTCATTCTTTTACAAGTGGTTGACCAGTTTTCCCAGCACCACTTGTTAAAGAGATTATTTTTTCTCCATTGTATATTCTTGCCTCCTTTGTCAAAGATAGCACCATCTTTTAGGATTTGAAATAGCTCAACTGGAATTCCATCACCTCCACTAGCCTTGTTCATAGTGATGCTTCCTAAGGCCCACTTGACTTTGCATTCCAGGATGTCTGGCTCTAGGTGAGTGATCACACCATCGTGATTATGTGGGTCATGAAGATCTTTTTTGTATAGTTCTTCTGTGTATTCTTGCTACTTCTTCTTAATATTTTCTGCTTCTGTTAGGTCCACACCATTTCTGTCCTTTATTGTGCCCATCTTTACATGAAAAGTGCCCTTGTTACATTTTTTTAAAGAGATCTCTAGTCTTTCCCATTCTATTGTTTTCCTCTATTTCTTTGCACTGATCAATGAGGAAGTCTTTCTTATCTCTCCCTGCTATTCTTTGACTCTGCATTGACAACAGAGGATGAGATAGTTGGATGGCATCAGCGACTCAATGGACATGAGTTTGAGTAAACTCCGGGAATTGGTGATGGACAGGGAGAACTGGTGTGCTGCAGTCCATGGGGTTGCAAAGAGTCGGACACAACTGAGCGACTGAACTGAACTGGTTCAAATTGGTACATCTTTCCTTTTCTCCTTTGCCTTTCACTTCTCTTCTTTTCATAGCTATTTGTAAGGCCTCCTCAGACAGCCATTTTGCTTTTTTGCATTTCTTTTTCTTGAGGATGGTCTTGATACCTGTCTCCTGTACAATGTCATGAACCTCAGTCCGTAGTTCTTCAGGCACTCTGTCTATCAGATCTAGTTCTTTGAATCTATTTCTCACTTCCACTGTATAATCGTAAGGGATTTGATTTAGGTCATATCCGAATGGTCTAGCGGTTTTCCATACTTTCTTCAACTTAAGTCTGAATTTGGCAATAAGGAGTTCACAATCTGAGCCACAGTCAGCTCCTGGTCTTGTTTTTGCTGACTGTATAGAGCTTCTCCATCTTTGGCTGCATAGAATATAATCAATTTGATTTCAGTATTGACCATCTGGTGATGTCCATGTATAGAGTCTTCTCTTGTGTTATTGGAAGAGGGTGTTTGCTATGACCAGTGTGTTTTCTTTAAGCCTTTGCCCTGCTTCATTTTGTACTTCAAGGCCAAATTTGTCTGTTACTGCAGGTGTTTCTTGACTTCCTGCTTTTGCATTCCAGTCCCTTATAATGAAAAGGACATCTTTTTTGGGTGTTAGTTCTAGAAGGTCTTGTAGGTCTTCATATAACCATTCAACTTCAGCTTCTTGAGGATTACTGGTCAGGGCATAGACTTGGGTTACTGTGATATTGAATGGTTTGCCTTGGAAATGAACAGAGATCATACTGCCGTTTCTGAGACTGCATCCAAGTACTGCACTTTGGATTCTTTTGTTGACTATGGACCTACAAGACCTTCTAGAACTAAACACAATCACAGAAAACTAACCAATCTGATCACATGGACCACAGCCTTGTCTAACTCAATGAAACTATGAGCCATACCAGGTAGGGCCACCCAAGATGGATGGGTCATAGTGGAGAGTTCTGACAAAACATGGTTCACGGGAAAAGGGAATGGCAAACCACTTCAGTATTCTTGCCTTGAGAACCCCATGAACAGGATGAAAAGACAAAAATATAGGACACTGAAAGATGAATTCCCCTGGTTGGTAGGTGCCCAATATGCTACTGGAGATCAGTAAACTAACTCCAGAAAGAAGAGATGGAACCAAGGCAAAAACAACACCCAGTTGTGGATGTGACAGGTGATGGACATAATGTCCGATGCTGTAAAGAGCAATATTGCATAGGAACCTGGAATGTTAGGTCCCAGAATCAAGGCAAATTGGAAGCAGGCAAATAGGAGATGTCAAGAATGAACACTGACATTTTAAAAATCAGCTAACTAAAATGGACGAGAGGCGGGGATGGAGAGGGGGTCAAGCTGGTTTTAGAAAAGGCAGAGGAACCAGAGATCAAATTGCCAACATCTGCTGGATCATTGAAAAAGCAAGAGAGTTCCAGAAAAACATCTATTTCTGCTTTATTGACTATGCCAAAGCCTTTGACTGTGTGGATTACAATAAACTGTGGAAAATTCTGAAAGAGATGGGAATACCAGACCACCTAACCTGCCTCTTGAGAAATCTGTATGCAGATCAGGAAGCAATAGTTAGAACTGGACATGGAACAGACTGGTTTCAAATAGGAAAAGGAGTATGTCAAGGCTGTATACTGTCACCCTGCTTATTTAACTTCTATGCAGAGTACATCATGAGAAATGTCAGGCTGGAAGAAGCACAAGCTGGAATCAAGATTGCCGGAAGAAATATCAATAACCTCAGATATGCAGATGACATCATCCTTATGGCAGAAAGTGAAGAGGAACTAAAAAGCCTCTTGATGAAAGTGAAAGAGGAGAGTGAAAAAGTTGGCTTAAAGCTCAACATTCAGAAAATGAAGATCATGGCTTCTGGTCCTATCACTTCATGGGAAATAGATGGGGAAACAGTGGAAACAGTGTCAGACTTTATTTTTGGGGGCTCCCAAATCACTGCAGATGGTGATTGCAGCCATGAAAAGACGCTTACTCCTTGGAAGGAAAGTTATGACCAACCTAGATAGCATATTCAAAAGCAGAGACATTACTTTGCCGACTAAGGTCTGTCTAGTCAAGGCTATGGTTTTTCCTGTGGTCATGTATGGATGTGAGAGTTGGACTGTGAAGAAGGCTGAGCGCCGAAGAATTGATGCTTTTGTACTGTGGTGTTGGAGAAGACTCTTGAGAGTCCCTTGGACTGCAAGGAGAGCCAACCAGACCATTCTAAAGGAGATCAGCCCTGGGATTTCTTTGGAAGGAATGATGCTAAAGCTGAAACTCCAATTCTTTGGCCACCTCATGCAAAGCGTTGACTCACTGAAAAGACTCTGATGCTGGGAGCGATTGGGGGCAGGAAGAGAAGGGGACAACAGAGGATGAGATGGCTGGATGGCATCACTGACTCAATGGACGTGAGTCTGAGTGAACTCCAGTAGTTGGTGATGGACAGGGAGGCCTGGTGTGCTGCAATTCACGGGGTCCCAGTGAGTCGGACTTGACTGAGCGACTGAACTGAACTAAAATGGACTGGAATGGGTGAATTTAATTCAGATGACCATTATATCTATCACTGTGGGCAAGAATCCCTTAGAAGCACATAATAGGCATGCAGGAAAAAGTTACGCCTTTGTTGCCAACTTTCCCTATTCCAGTAAAAACATCAATAGACTGCATATTGTCCTTTTCTTTCTTTTTCTTTTTAAAGACAAAATGTTAAATCAACTATACCCTGACACAATTTTTTTTTTTTTGAAGGCAAAACTGATTACGGTAAGTTTGACATTTTCTCACTTCAGTTTCCTCAAGGCAGCTGAGCTCAGCAGTTTCAAGGTCCAGACCTGGAGTTATAATTGAGTTCCAGTCCTAGCTCTGCCCTCCTAATGCCAGGGTAATGGATAGAACCACCTACCCAGCATTAGACTTTCTCTTTTCTCAATTTCAAAAATCAGAAGGGCATGAACGACCCAAAGGCTCAACACACTAGCAGCCCACCAAGAGGGCTGAAAGTGGTGGCAAGAGGAAGAAGCCAGGCACGGAGGAGTAAGGGCGGGCCTACGAGGCAGCAGGCGGGGCTGGAGTTCCCGCCTCCGCTGCGTGCGCGCGCACTACAGACGCAAGCACGCACATCATACCGCGGAAGCGCGCGCGCAGGCCCAGCCCTCGTCGCCGCCGCCATTTTAGCTCCTGGTTCCGGCCGCACGGTGTAGGCTGTTGTAGCGGGAGGGGTGGGGGTTCTCCAGAGTTTGGAAGGTGCCCTCGACTGCGCGGATAGGGCCGCGAGGGTTTCTTTTTTTCCTCCTTCATAACCGCCTGCTCGAAGAGTTCGAAAATGTCTAAGCGACACCGGTTGGACCTGGGGGAGGATTACCCCTCCGGCAAGAAGCGTGCGGGGACCGATGGGTAAGCCAGGCCGGGGGCGCGAGGCAAGGGCTCGGGCTTTGTTGGGGTCCCGGCGGCGGACGGGCCAGGGAGGGCAAGGCCGAGCGGACCCCGGGGCCCGACGCTTTGTTTCCCTTTCGGCTCGGGTCATTGGCGGCGGGGCGCGGGAGAGTGGTGCCACTCCCGGCGTTCGGCCCGGCAAGGGCGCGGGGAGCTGAGTGGCGCGGCCGCCGCCCGGCCCAGTCGAGAGAGCGGAGAGGCCTGGCGTGGTCACTGGGGCGCCTCCTCCCCGGGCGGAGTCGAGCGAGAGTCACTTCGAGGGGAGCGGACGGGAGGGAACCGCGGACCTCGTGGTCTGGGCTCCCGGTAAGGCCTGGATCCGGAGGAGAGAGTGGGGGAGGGCGCGGCAGGAGTAGTCGCCTCCAAGGGCACTAGGTACTTCTCGGGCAGCGGGGTCTGGGAGAGGGCCTTGGCGGGAGGCTGAGTGCCCAGCAAGGGGAGAAGCGGAGGCCGAAAAGTGAGAGAAGCGCGTGGATTCTGGTGTAGGCGGGGGTGGGGGTGGTGGAAGTTGAGTGAGGCGTGCAGACGAGGAGTTACCGGGGGATGGGAGAGTAGAGGGCCAGCCGTGAGAAAAGAAAACTGGAATATACCTTTTGGGCAGCAGCTGGTGATTTGCGGCCGCTGAGTTTATACTTTGGCGGGAGAGCGCGTGCCTCGGTCCATTCAAACACTTCAAAGTAGGTCCAAGGCAAACTTCCGCTCTCTGCCCACGCTCCCGCCATCTCCTTTATTTCCTGCTTTGGCCGAAACGGTAGTTACAGGGTTATCCCTGGGATAGATATTAGAAGATAGTCTCTCTCTCTCTTTTTTTCCTGTGAGTTCTTTTTTCTGTCCCTCTTCCCCGCCCTCATTCATAAGTAGCTTTTGAAACAAGAAGGTCCTTTTCAAAAGTGTCTGGTACTTAAAACGGCAAAATGTCGCCCTTGGGCAGATTGCTTGGGAGTTGAAATACACAGGAGTTTTCCGATTTCTTTCTACTCGGCCTTTTCTTCAAAATGCAGAGAAATTTAACAATTGACTTTCGCAATTGCACGAAAATAATTTCTTGTTCAGTGTGTAGTTTATTCCCTGATGTACAGAGATTTATTCGAATAATTCAGGCAGGAGACTTGAAAGTCTGGATACCTTCAATACTTTGCATAATTTTGCATATTATTGTGTGTATACTTGTGCAGAATCGCTGTGTCAAGTCTGTATAACTTTTGAATTTCTCTTCACTCAGAGCCCTTCCTTTGGGTTGATTGAGGTGTCTGGGGAGTATAAGCCAGGATAGGGTGTACTTTTTGATATCTTTTCATGTATTGAATACGGAAAGTATAAGTATGTAAGATTTTAATCTTGTAAATTTTTTAGTTTGCCGTGTTAACGTCAGCTTTGTCGTTTTCGGCAGTGGACCCTCCCCCCTCCCCCCCATAACACACAGCAAAATTTTACAAACTCTTTAGACCTGGAAGTGACTTGAAAGAGAGTATAATTGTTTACACTCAAGGGATTGGAGGGATGAGGAATGAAGACCCAGAGTTGTTAAGGTGGCTTGTGCAACCTTTCAATTTACAGCTGAATTTAGAACCTTGATCTTTTGATTTTCAGTTTGCTTCTTGCATTTTCCAATACAGCACACAGACTATGACTAGTTCAGAGTCATTACAGCCTATTTTAATGACATTTATATTGGGTTAGTAAAGTAGGGAACACCTGCTTCTTTGTTCCTGTGAAGCAAAAATAAGTTGCTTGTCATCTGGCTAAGGTGCAACTTGGCGTCTTAATCTCTTTCACAGAGTTGAAATTGGAAAAAAATACATTGTAAATGAATGAATTCACATATATTATGATGTATGTGCACCATTCAAATGCTTGGGATTAGTGGTCCCATGATAGGGACATGGATTTGCGCCCTTTTTCTTGTAAATCTGGCATCTTTAGTAAAAATATGAACTTCTCAGGTCTTTGATGGTGAACTTATGATTCTCCTGGGTATTATAAACGACATCTACCTGTAGATGCAGGAGAGTTCATCTTTGAAATAAAGCTCAAGTTCTGAGATGTTTTGGTGGGGAATTTGTATAGTAATTAGTATGTCACCTGAATGTCATTTCTCATAGAACTTTATCTAGCAGTGAGTTTACAGTGTTTATAAGTGCTTGGGATTCCCACCCCCACCCCACTTAATAATTTTAAAAGTTACTTTTGTTGACTATCATGCAGCCTTGCATTTTTTTTTTTTAAGCCCTGTTATAGTTAACAGGTGGTTTTACCTGGGAGAGTAGGCCTGTCGGTCTTGTGAACTCCACTGCCAAACATGGATGTCCCATTTTCCCCATTCCTGAGAAGTGAAGGTAATTTCAGTGAGAGAATATACCTCAGATTCATGCTCCTAAACTGTATTTGGCTTTGTATACTCTTGCTATATTTTAGTTTTGGAGTCAGGTAGAGGCGTTGAAGGTTTCTGTTACATATTGACTTTCTTTTTTCCATTATTCACAACATTTTCTGTGTAAAATTATTAACCAAGTGACAGTGGCACCCCACTCCAGTCCTCTTACCTGGAGAAGCCCATGGACGGGGGAGCCTGGGAGGCTGCAGTCCATGGGGTCTCGAAGAGTGGGACACGACTGAGCGACTTCCCTTTCTCTTTTCACTTTCACCCATTGGAGAAGGAAATGGCAACCCACTCCAGTGTTCTTGCCTGGAGAATCCCAGGGCCGGGGGAGCCTGGTGGGCTGCCGTCTATGGGGTCACACAGAGTCGGACACGACTGAAGCGACTTAGCAGCAGCAGCAGCAGGGACTTTTTCATCTTAATATTTGTTTCTGTTATTACTGCCTGATAAGTTTTTTCTGTTAAAAATGTGAAGCAAATATAGTGATAAAATAATATGTATAGTTCCTGAAATACTTTAGGTACTATATGTGTATGTATATGTATATGTTTTTTTCACTTAAGTTTTGTGATGTAGGTGAGGTTAAGTAACTTGCCCCAGGGAACACAAGAAATGTCCATTCATAAAAATGTAAAAGGCAAAAAATTCTCAGATGCCTTCATCCCCTTCCTTAATCTCTTGATGAAAATTTGTTTTACTTATGTCTCTGCATATTTATTCACATGTATGAACTATAATATTTGATAGCAGTAAGATCTTTTTTTTTAATTGTATTGGAAGATACTTGCTTTACAATATTGTGCTAGTTTCTGTCATACATCAACGTGAATCAGCCACAGGTATACATATGTCCCCCCACCCCACCCCACCCCACCCCTTGAACCTCCCTCCCATTTCCTGCCCCATCGCACCCATCTAGGTTTTCACAGAGCAGTGGATTGAGTTCTTTGTGTCACAGCAAATACCTACTGGCTGGCTATTTTACATAGGGTAATATATATGTTTTCATGCTACTCTCAATTAATCTCAACTTCTCCCTCCCACACTGTATTTATAAGTCTGATTTCTATGTCTGCTTCTCCATTGCTGCCTTTTAATATGTATTATTTAGGCTTTGATTTTTTTTTTTTAAATTCACCCAGAAATGTGTCATAAGCTGTGGAATAGATAGACATTATTCTTTTCATTGGCTGCATAGTATTCCACTTGTAAAGGAGTATCATAATTTATTTAACCAGTTTCCTGTTCATTGATTTTTTGGGTAGTTTTCCAACCTTAGAAGTAAAAAGTGTGATGAACATCCTTATCTGTATTTAGTAATATATCTTCAAAGTCCAATATATCCTTGGAAAGTGAGAATGCCAGATTAAGAGCAGTGCTTAGTTAAAATACTTGGATAAACAGGTTACATCTTTAGAGCGTTTGTTATTCCATGTAGAATTTTAACCTGGTATTTTAAATTAAAAAATATGATAACCGGTATTACATTGGACATTTATTATGTTCCAGGCACTATTTTAAGCACATTATTTTTATTAACTCATTTAATCCTTGCATTACCCCATGAGATTTTTATCGATGAGGAAAGAAATAACTGGTTATATAGTTAGCTTAATGCTGAGGCTGAGGGTTAAGCTGATATAGAATACCGAACCCTGTGCTCAACAACTGTGTCCTGTTGTCTCTTACTGTCAGTATTGTGGATAAGTGATTATAGTGCACTGCTTTAATAATTGGTTTTTTAAGCATTAGACCTCAATTAGTAAATTTTCTAAATAACAAACTCCTTAGTAAAAGTACCTGTTTTAAAAAAGGAAACATGCATATATACAATATCCTACATATATTTATGAAGCGGTGAGTTTGAGCCCTCCTTAACTGGCCTTTTATCTTCCCTGTCCTGTTGACGGTAGAGAGTTAGAATCATAGGCAACATTTCAAAGTGATTGAATTTGCTTTCTTGTTTTAATTTAAGAGACTCTTAATACTATTCACTTTGCAGATTAGTACACTGAGGCTTATACCTTTCCGGTGGATATGCAACTGTGATCTCGGTGCTCCTTTTACACTTACATCAGGGTTAAACCCCAGTATGTGGTCAGCAGTTAATCTTTTTGTCTTCAGAATGTATTTATTCCTTCCTCTGTTGTGGTTGTTTTTGGTAATGAAGTTTCTGGTGAAGAAGGCCCCTGAAAAACATGCCAGGCCTCCCTGTCCATCACCAACTCCCTGAGTTTACTCAAACTCATGTCCATTGAGTTGGTGACGCCATCCAACTATCTCATCCTCTGTCGTCCCCTTCTCCTCTTGCCCCCAGTCTTTCCCAGCATCACGGTCTTTTCAAATGAGTCAGCTCTTCACATCAGGTGGCCAAAGTATTGGAGTTTCAGCTTCAACATCAGTCCTTCCAATGAACACCCAGGATTGATCTGGTTGGGCTGGTTGGATCTCCAAGAGTCTTCTCCATTACCACAGTTCAAAAGCATCAATTCTTCTGCACTCAGCTTTCTTTATAGTCCAGCTCACATCCATACATGACCACTGGAAAAACCATAGCCTTGACTAGATGGACCTTTGTTGACAAAGTAATGTCTCTGCTTTTGAATATGCTGTCTAGGTTGGTCATAACTTTCTTTCCAAGGAGTAAGCATCTTTTAATTTCATGGCTGCAATTACCATCTGCAGTGATTTTGGAGCCCCCCAAAATAAAGTCAGCCACTGTTTCCCTATCTATTTGCCATGAAGTGATGGGACCGGATACAAATAAATAGTTGTCTGAGGAGCCCTTACAAATAGCTGTGAAAAGAGAAGTGAAGTGAAGTCACTCAGTCGTGTCCGACTCTTTGCGACCCCGTGGACTGTAGCCCCCCAGGCTCCTCTGTCCATGGGATTCTCTAGGCAAGAGTACTGTAGTGGGTTGCCATTTCCTTCTCCAGGGGATCTTCCCAACCCAGGGATCGAACCCGGGTCTCCTGCATTGCAGGCAGACACTTTTTCCTCTGAGACACCAAGGAAGCCCTGAAAAGAGAGGCGAAAAGCAAAGGATAAAAGGAAAAATATACCCACTTGAATGCAGAGTTCCAAAGAAAGGATGGTTGGTGGTTTATTTTGAAGATAGGCCAGGAAGCTTAAGTTCTGCACTGGTGGGGCTTCATTTTGTATGCTAGGTGGATTATCCTTTAGGTTCCTTTGATTTCTTTCTTTTTATGCCAGATGGGATGAGAAGTTTCAGTTTTAGCTTGTTTATCTTATAGTTCTGTAAAAGGTGAACACTGGGATGGGAAAAGGGAGAAACCACTTTTTATAGATACATGTATTAAAAGATTTTATGTGAAAAGTGTGTCTGTGTGAATATTTGTGTATGTATAATAAGATTTTTCTCTCTAGGCAAGTTTCTGTTGAATAGAACTTTATTTTCGAAAGGACAAGAACAAATAAAATTGGTCAGCTTATCATTTTTTGTAATTGGGGAACCATCGTAACTCATGCTGGGTTCAGCATTTTAGCTGTGTTCTTCTAAGGGGAGTAACTGTTGTCCAGCCGATATGCTATTACAGAGAATGAATGGTCTTCCTTTGTCTGCTGCCGATAATTGGGGCATTGGAAATTCATGACTTTTGTGTGTTGTGGATAAGGAACAGTGACATATTTTGCAGCTTGTTTCATGGTTCCATGTTGCCTCACTGTTTCAAGTCTGAGTCCAAATACCTTGTACATTTGTCTGCTGTAGAATTTGGTCCGAAATAAACTAGTTCCCAAGAGTAGGAGATGGCAACCCACTCCAGTATTTTTGCCTGGAAAATTCCATGGACAGAGGAGCCTGGCGGGCTACAGTCCATGGAGTCTTAAAGAGTGGGACATGACTGAGAACACACACACACACTAGATTAGCAGAACTAATAAACAGATAATTTTAAAATTCTTACTGTATTATGGATCGTCTCTAGTCAAAAGAGTTGTACCCAAATTAGTGACTAAGACACAACAGTTAGTAATTAAAAGTAGATAATAGAATTGACTAAATGACCTAAGATTAATATAGTAGTCATCTGTGTAATTTTAAAATTTTAAATAACTTAATAATAACCAATGTTTTTTTTTTTAAGGGGTTACTTTTCACTTTATGGATGATTAATGTATACATAGGTTTTACAGGGTACTTTCAATGTTTTACTATTACTGTTAATGGTAGATGCACAAGTAAACAGTGAAAACCAGAGTAAAAAGTTTTAGTTTTTCTTATAGAGTAATATATGCTTTTTGAACAAAATTTGGAAACTATAACTTAAGAAAACAAACTTACTAGTTCTCCAACTAATATTTGTGTGACTGTAATGTGAGGTGGAATTATCTTTGAGGCAGAAGCAATAAAAGATTTATTTCTTGTTAAGTTTTAAATACACTTTCACTGCAAAAATACATTTTCACATAACCTGAAGGAGAGTTTGGGAAGGACTGATGCCATTCTCTTTGCCTGATTTGTCCCTGCCTTTTTCCCACACTGCCCTTACTCTTTAACTTCTAAGAAAGAGAGGATTTTACTTGCAAAACAAGTTCTTGTGTTATTTCAGCTGATGGGTAAAAGTGGAGAGAGACTGTTCTTAGCAGAATTTGAATCATCATCAAAGAAGGGAAAGATGGTTATGAATGAGGCATGGAGAATCCTTGATTAAAAGTTCTTTTTCATTGTTTCTAATACTTTTGGGTTTTATATCAGTTTTTTTATTTGGTTGTTGGACGTTTACTTTCTTGTGACTATAATGTTGCTGTGAACATTTTGCATAGAATTTGGAATCTGAATTGTAAGTTGTTTTTTTTTTCTTTCTATTTTTAGGAAGGATCGGGATCGTGACCGTGACCGTGAAGATAGGTCTAAAGATCGAGACCGAGAAAGAGATAGAGGAGATAGAGAGCGGGAAAGGGAGAAAGAAAAGGAGAAGGAATTGCGAGCTTCGACAAATGCTATGCTTATCAGTGCTGGATTACCACCTTTAAAAGCTTCCCATTCAGCTCACTCAACCCACTCGGCACATTCAACACATTCGACACATTCTGCGCATTCAACACACACCGGACATGCAGGACACACGTCACTTCCACAGTGCATTAATCCATTTACCAACTTACCCCACACACCTCGATACTATGATATTCTGAAGAAACGACTTCAGCTCCCTGTTTGGGAATACAAGGATAGGTTTACAGATATTCTGGTTAGACATCAGTCCTTTGTACTTGTTGGTGAGACTGGGTCTGGTAAAACAACACAGGTGAGTTACTGCATACCATGTATGTACTTTATTAATGTTTGTGTTTACTAAGTGTTGTGAATTTGGTCCTGGCAGTTATTCTCATTGGCTGGGCTGTCAGAATATTGGAGGCATAGCTGCTTTCTGTATTTAGCACTTTTTAGTGACTTACAGGGTGGAGATTGTGTAGGGAGTACCTATTTTCCTGAGTCTCTTTGGGAAAACAGCAGTGCTGGTTTTGATACCCCCCCGTTTTATTATGTAAATTATGACAGTGATACTCTCCCACCCACTTTGAATTTGGGGTGATACATATTTGGGGGTGCCAAGGTGAAGAGATCTGAACCATTGGAGTGATTTTTGTTTTTGTCATTTTCATTGCTTTTTGTTTTTATAATTGTTTTGAACTATGTGAATGATATCTATTCTTTTTAAAAAGTAGAAGAGCTAAGTAAGATCTCTTTACTTATGACCTCCATCTGTTAGTGTCCCCATCCTTCCCACCCCTGAACTAAACACACATATTAGTGTTGTGTTAGTAATATACTTAGGATATCTCAAACATGGATGAGCCCTTATTTGCTAGGCCCATATCATAGACATCTAGGCTGTTTCTGATGGTTGTTTTGCATGGCCAAGTATATATTTTAGATAAATTTCCAGACATTGCTGGGTCAGAGCAGGATTAATTGTAATTTTGGTACATACAGCCAAATAGCCTTCCATAGGCAACAGGCAACATAGTTTAACCTTCCATGAGCATATATTAGAACAGATCTGGGAAACCACTAGAGTGTACTACTGAACTTCTGCAAATCTGATAGGTGGAAAGTGGTATTTCAGTGTAATTTTTAACTTGCATTCTCTTGAGAAGTGAGATGCTTGATCCTGACCTATCAGAACATTTCTTAAATTTTATAAAAATAGCAGTCCCTGGCTATTGTAGAAAATTTGGAAAATTCAGGAAAATGGTGGAATGAGTTTAATCATTATTCATCATGCTGAGATAATTACATTGTTTCCTACTGGCCTGTTTTTCCATATTTATTTATCTGTGATAGGTGTTCACATTTGAGTGTACTGCATTTACAAGATAACCTTTTTTTAAGGTTACATGACACAAATTGTTAATTATTTCATGGAGACATTTTGAAGACTACAGTAGCAACCCAAATTAAAAGTTTTTGTTATTTAAAAGACTGAGCTTTTGTGAATATGATATTTCTTTTATTTATTTATTTATTTATTTTGATATTTCTTTTAAAGTGGAGGAAATGTAGTGTTGATGTTAGAAACTAAAACTGTTGGTTTATTTTTAATCACCTTATAGAAATTTAAAGAATTAAATACATGGAATGATGTAACTCTGAACTTATTAGTTTCATGTTTTTAATAATTATTTTAGTGGTTTATGTAGTTGTTTAATCAGCAGTTGGGTAAAGCCAGGCACTGTGTACTTTGTATTATCTCATTTTTTTCAGCAGTCATGGAAGGAAGTTGTTAATCACCATTTTACAGATGAGCAAAATGAGATTTAGATTTATGAGAAGTTTAGTTGATTGCCCTAGACTACATAATAGATATGGTTCGGTTCAGTATTTAAAACTTTTTACCTTTGTCTCATAGCCAAAGTTATTTCATTTTGCCCTTCTGGGGTCTTATATGCTTAACATTATTTCAGAGATGAGCTTATTTAGAAGCAGTTAATGGAGAAGAAGGTCAAGCAAACTCAAAACAAGAGGTTTGTGATTATTTGGATTGGTATTTGGGATTTTTTGTTTGTTTTTAATACTTAAGATACTTGGATACTTAGGGTTGCAGGGCATTTGAAGGGAACTCTTCAAATAATGAATTTCATGCAAATACTTTTTTTGGCATACTCCTACTGAATTTTGACTCAAAACCATTAAGAGTTGTCAGCCATTTTGAGTAATTTTTTTGTGTGTGTGCCTATCAGAAAATGAAATTCTCCAAACAAAATCTACTGTAGTTTAACTTTTGACTGAGATTCATAGTGAAGACATTGCACATTGCAATTTGGTATGCATATACTGTAGTCAAATAAAAAACTAAAGCTAATTCAGCCAAAGGGACAGCATGAGAAAGGGCATATGTTTAGAGAGAAGAGAAAGCATATCCCCTGGCCAGAGTGTATAGTGTGTGTTTGGAGACGGAGGTGGAGCTGGGGAGACTGAAACAGTAGCTTTCTTGGTGCAGATCAAGGGGCCAGCAGAACCTTTAGGTTGAAGGGAAATGACAAGAAATTTTACAGAAATGTCCTGTCTAGTGAGAATGTTGATGACAGGCTTTGTAGGAAGTCATAACAATTTGATTTTGTATAGGGTGGTAGAATGGAGAATAAAGGACAGATTGAGGACTTCTCTGTCAGTCCAGTGGGTAAGACCCCATGCTTCCACTGCAGGGAGCAGTAGTTCAGTCCTGCTTAGGGAACTAAGACCTCCCATGCTGTGTAGCCAGAAGAAAAAAAGGTTGGAGTTAAGATGTTACTATTGTTGAGTAGGAGACTTGGGAGGGATTTTTAAGTATTTGGAGAAAGGTGAGAAGTGGTTTTGGTTTTAAACTTGTTGGATTCAGGATACCAAAAACTTAGCCATTCTTCAAATGAAATGATAAGGTCAGGTGTAGTACTAGGGTTGGGATTGACATTTGATGTATGTCAGAAGAATAAACAAAATCACTTAGGATGATATATAAAACAAGAAGACTGAGGGCTATGGATCAGTTTTTAGGTAGATGGTCACCAATGGAGGAAGGGAAGCTGAGGGAAGGGATGGCTTAGAACTGATATTTGGCTTGAGCAAGTCAGTAGCATATTTTATGATGTAGTTCCCTTCTTAATGCTATTCTTAGAAATATGGATAAATATGTTGATGAAGCCAGGGTCCAAATCTTGTCTAGAAATCCTTGGAAGTTCCTGAAACCCTTTCAGAGTTCCTGAGATTTTTTTCATATACTTCAAACAAAACAAATACTGTAGTACGTTCAAAATAGAAGCAGTTAGAGTCTGTCTTCTGTTAAGCCAGACATTAGAAATAAGCAGATCTGAAACAGTGTAGTCTCTTGTTAAATTTTATTTTTTTAGGATGTACTTTCTTCGTAGAAACTGTTAATGCTAACATAGAATGGGTTTTTACTGTTAAGGAATTAATAAATATTTTAACAAGTTTTCAGTTTTAATTTCCTAACACAAGGAATATATTAGTCGTTGGGCATTCTGGGTTATTTTAAAAGTATAAAGAGGTCCTGAGATCAGAAGTTCAAAAACTGACGAATTGGCCAAGGTTGATCCTCTCATTTTTAAAGTGGAAGTAAGCTATTTGTTTCACTAGAGTGAATTTAAAAATCTGTGAATGTTCTTGCTTTGAGAATTCTGAATTAAGTTTTAATGACTTTAATTGACCAACGAATGTTTATTTGAATTTCATTTTGTTTGATCATATGAAGTATATTTTGCCTTTTAGGCGGTTCGCTGAAATGAAGATACATATAAAACTTTTCTGGAAAGCCACATAAACTTCGATCTGTTGGTTTACAAGCCCAGAGATGCCCTTCTGTTTTAGTTTAGTATTTTTGTTCATTTTAAGTTTTTAAGATCTGTGTATTTACATTCCTAGAGAAGCAGCATAATCTCTCCTTTCCCTTTTCAGATACTTGTAATGACAGCGGTTATCCTAAAATTGCAGAAAACCTGTCTACAGTGCAATAATAATACAAAAACCAGTGTTCTTCAAATACACTGTACAAATTATATACCAAAAAAACTCCATGTTTCCTGTAACATTAAAACCAGATAGACTTGAGGGCTTTGATGGAGACCCACTGTGTCTTTGTAGCAGTGGGTTCCAGTTGAATGCAGTAAGCACTTAAGATTTTTCCCGTGGTTCTTTTTCGGGTAGGTGGGTAGAGAAAGAACCATTAAATTAGAGGATCTCTGAGTTCCTGTTGATAATGAAACAGCCACTGTCATCGTGGCAACAACCAGCTGTTTATATGTGTTGGTCTCCCCCCTCCCCCGCCCCTTCTGTACCCTTCCTTGCACTCTTTCAGGGAAGTGCTGTTGCTACTTCTCTAGGTTCTATTGAGTTTGAGATTGACAGTTAACTTTTAAGATCTTCCTAAAATTAACCTTTAGGATGTTACTGTTGTGTATACTTCTGAGGGGAAAGGGATAGGAGTTAGATTCTCTTGACTTAGCTTTTTTTTTCCTTAACATTTTGAATGCACTTCACAGCATGTAGGATCTTAGTTCCCCAACCGGGAATAGAGCCTGTGCTCCCTGCATTGAAAGAGTGGAGTCTTAACCACTGGGCTGCTGGGGAAATCCCTAACATAACAAATTTGAATTGAATTGAAAGATACAACTTTATAACTGCAAATAGATATTATTTCTACTTTTATGTGCATTACTTTGTAACTGAAATTGTATAAGAATTTAAGTTAACAGTTTCTTAGAATATTTTTGGGAACTAACATTTGTTAGAAACTTAGAATTTTCCTAAGTTGAATTTTTTCCCCGTGTATAGAAAAATGCCTGGTGGTGGAACATTATACAGCATATTCAGCTCAGTGTACCTAGCTCACCAAGGTGTGCTTTTTTTGAGTCATAAATAATAACTGTGATGTGCCTAAATTGAATTTTGAAATTATTAGAATGAGATAAAACACTTCGTGTTAAACATACTCGATGTGTAGGCAGAGTAGAATTAATTTAAATGTGAAATTATTTGATAGATTCCACAGTGGTGTGTGGAGTACATGCGATCATTACCAGGACCCAAAAGAGGAGTTGCCTGTACCCAACCCAGGAGAGTGGCTGCAATGAGTGTGGCTCAGAGAGTTGCTGATGAAATGGATGTGATGTTGGGCCAGGAAGTTGGTTACTCCATTCGATTTGAAGACTGCAGTAGTGCAAAAACCATTCTTAAGTAAGTACTGTCTTTAAAAATGGACGCTATTTCCCCTCTGCTTTTAGTTTTCTGCCACCAGATAGCAGACCTTGCTAGTGGAGTCTCAAGTTATCCAGTTTTAAAATAATCCAGATTAAACATTCTGATGCTTACCAGATGACTTTTTAATATGGATTCTTTTTTTTTGTTAGTAATATATATAGCTGTTCAGTAGACATGAATTTCATAGGTCAGATTTTAGTTACTTGGTGCTATATCTTAGGTGAAGTGTATCATTTAAATATGACAGAAAGGTAGATGATGTATCTTAGTAAAGGAAAAATATTTGTAGAAAGAAGGATGTATGGGAAGGGATATGATTTATTTGGGGTAGAGGGCTTTTGATACTAATTACACTAGTGTTACCATGGATGTGTTTTGAACTAAAAGGAGCAATCTTTTGTAATATACTCTTATTAGAGTCTCCTCAAAAACCTCTTCGTTACACCGTATTGAACGTCTTTCTAATATGATTGACAACCATATTGAGCTGCTTTCTAATGCTTTAACTTCCCTGATTTCTAGTCTTCATCTTCACACTTGGGTTCAGCATAAGTAGTGTGATGTTTGTTGCCTGATGGTAATTCTTTTGAAACTCTTTTGTTTATTCCGTGTGTATGCGTATGACAGTTCATTTTTTTAAAATGAGTTCTTTGTCTTGATACAGTCTTGTCCCTGAGGTTGTATTTAAAAGACAGTGGTGGGTAAGATGTTACATAGACAGCAACAGGAGTCTTTGATGGCAGAGATACATACAGCGTTACAGGGGAAGCTGTGTATTTTACAGAAAACTTCAAATGTATGTAAAAGTAGAATGATGCTGTAATAAACTCATATTTATTTGTCTTGCATCTTCAAAGTTGACTCATCTTGTTTCATCCATCTCAACCCATTTCTTTGTCCCCCCAAATAAGAAGCAAATCCTAGGCATCATATACTTTTGATCTGTAAATATTTCAGTGCATCTGTCTCAAAAATAAGATTTCTCTAAATGTAATGGTGCTATCACAACTTAAACATTTTTTTCCATAATCAAAACCTTGCTGCCTTTCAAATTCCATCTCAGTTTCTTCTAGTTTTTTTTGATTTATTATAATTTCTAATTAATTGCATTATTAATTAGTTGTTAATAGCAATTGAACTTAAGTGTTTACTTCAGTCAGCTTGTCTTTATGACTTTATGAGGTGTGTTTTTGACTTAAACCTTAATCTTTATTGAATAAATTTTTAGTGACAGTCATGGTATTTATCAGATGTAAATACAGTATAATTGACGAAAGCATTACCTAAAATCTAAACTTATTTTTTTTATTATTTTAAGATTAGATAATGTCAAGGAATTGAGGATAATAAAGTGCAGATTTTGCTCACCTTTAGGAGAAACAATAAATTGACATTTGATTTACTGTGCGTTGAGCTTTTTTTTAAGTTGAGCAGGGAGAGCAGAATTTAGGAATTGGGAGATGAGAATGTTACATGCAATGTTAGAGCAAAATGTGTAAATGTTTATTGGTAGGCTTTCAAAAGATGCATGCTTGGGAAAGATTTGGGTTCAGTTAATAGGGAATGAATGACAACAGATTTGAGAGCTCTATCTTTGGCATTGTGATTTTTTTTTGCGAAATGGTTTCTAGTGGCTTTATTTAAATTTAAAAAGAAACCTTAATTCTTATAGGGTAAGCTTATTGAAATCTCTTCTGGAATCTTCTGAAGAGCTAGAAGGTAACCTAGTATTGTCTTTAAGTGATATCACATCCTATTAGTATGGAGTAAGTGGTAGTTTTAACTAATGGGAGAGTTTTATTAAGTGCAGTGTCTTATGAATCCCTAGATATATTTTGTGTAGTCATCCATCAACTCGTTTTTTGAGAACCCAGATGTTCAAAATAGCTAAAGCTTTAACTTAATGAGAATTAGTTACGTAGTTAATTGGGTAGGAAGAGTGAATACATCAGACAGCTATCAGACAACTATTTGAGTCCTCCATTAACTGTTTTCATGTGTAGATATAAAATGCCTATGGATCTACTTGTAGCCAGAAGAAGCCTTTAATCTTCACTGTAGAAGGATGGTGACGAGGACTAACTCATAAAGATTCTGCTTGAGAAGCTGAAAATTTAACCATATGCTTCCTGATTCATTGTGTACACTATAAATGCTGGTTTACTAATTAATTTGTTTGAGACTACTTCAGTTTCATCTTTATACGCTAATGGTCCAAAGATAGTTTCTCCAGTGTTTGGGACACACACGTGTCTACATTCTAGGTCTTAATATTGCTCTAGTTAGAGGATTGGATCTAGTGTAAATTTGTGCACACTATGTTAAACTAGCTTTAAATAGCTATCCAGTCCCAGTAGCCAAGTTAACTTTTCAAAACCACCACTGCTAAATGGTTTTTATAATTCGTTGTGTGTTTGCCTGCTCCCATCTTTTTTTTTCTCCTAAAGTATTCCTTTTGCAATATATGTATGTTCCTTTGGCCATCTTGGAATGGAAGTTACTGGAGGGGGCGTACCTCAATGAGGTAGTTAAAATATTTAATATTTACATTATTATTTTGGTAGCTAATTTCACTGTTATTTTGGTGATGTGCTTCCTTTTTGTTTTTTCCTCAAATTATAAAACTAAGAGAATGTGATACCGGGGGAACCTAGTAGCTTTAACTTATGCAAGTGATGTCTAGCCATTCATTCAGTCAGCTAATAACTGAGTACCTTCTGTGTGTTGGGCAGTGCTCGCTATAGTAGTAAAACTGGCCCCGTCCACATAAATACACAGTAAATATAAACTTTCAAATTATGATTAGGCTTTGAAAGAATTTTGGAATGTATTTGAAAGCATGACTTGAGAATTCACTTGAGGCTGGAAAAGAGAAGGCAGAATTTCAGTCAAGAGCTAAAGTAAAAGTAGTGGTTTGCCAGGAGTAGCAATAGGGGTACAGACTTTTTAGGCACATGGAACATCATTTTTAAAAACCCTTTTTTCTGAATGAAAAGCATACTTTTTACTTGAAGGCACTGTAGTCTTCATGTTACTTCATGTTACTTACACTGATTTGTGTAAGTCAGCATTTCTAAGGCAGATCAGTTTTGAGATGGTTCAGGACTGGTTTATAGACAGTATGGATAATCAGAGATTGGTTTGATTCTTTTTCTTAACCTGATTGTAACATAAGCCCGTTGGGAAGGGAGTTTGTATGCTTCTTCATGGATCCTTTATTTTAAAAAAAAAAATGACATGGAAGGGGCAGCAGAGGAGTGTGAAAATTTGTCACTATAATGTAGACTATCAGTGAACATAATTGTGGAAAGGGTAGTTTTCACAGAAAGACATTTTCCTTGATTGTTTAAACTTGCCTTGGTGGAGAAGGTACAGTGATAGGTTGATTTGGTGCATGTAATTTACCTTTTATTCTGAATCGTTTGCTTTTGAGTATCAGTTTCATTTCAGTTTTGGAATTTGTCAGAAGGTTAAGAACTCAATCTGGGATAATGTGTATGAAGCAGGAAGTGTTGCAGCTCTTTCTTGGAGGACACGTGATGTTAGCTCTGTAAGGGTAGGTAAGCATCTTGAGATGTTTATCTTTTATATAACTTAAGGACAAGCTGCTGGAAAATCAAGAACAATTAAGATAGGGCATAGTCTAGATCTGATTGAGTGATGGGGGAAATAAACAGCCTGGGTTTTAAGATATGATAAACCCTTTGTAAAACCTGAGGGAGAGATGTTTTGAACAAGCCAGCTAAAGAAGTACTATTTCACAGAACATGGTTCAGAAACTTGGGGAATTTTTTAATTTCCAAAAGGCAGTCAAGGTGAGAAGATGAAAGAGAATCTGTAAGTACATAACAAATACAAGAGCCTAGTATAACAGAACCTCTAAGGTTGCTACTTGGGGAGGATTTACCAGTCACTGCCATAGCAGATTCTTTGGGACCTCAGGAAACAGTTCAGAGGACCAGCTGCATGACTGCTTAGAGTTTCCAGAGTGAATTTCTAACAAGGCAGTCTTGTTCTAAAAACTTGACTTGAGAAAAGAATCAAAAGGAAATAGATTGCGGAGCACAGACTCTAGGATCATGGTGCCTAGTTGTGTCCTAATCTGTCACTTACTGTCTGTGATTTTGTCCATGTTAATTAACCTCCTTGAGCTTACTGCTTTCAGAAGATGGAGCTGACAATAACAGCTACATCTTAGGATTGTTCTCAGATCAGATATGTAATTTGTGTGTATCCCTTAGAATAATACCTGTAACATAGCAAGTGCTAAGTCAACATTTCTTCTCTTGCTGCTGCTGATAGTGGTGGTAGATTTTCACTGTGAGAAATTGTTGTATTTTGTTAACCAGTTAACCTGGTTAATTTAAAATGGACTTACAAAGCTAATTTAATATAGTCCCTTTTAATACAGTATTTGAATTACAATGTGGGGGTTTTAGCTTGAATTAAACATTGATACTACTTGTCAATATAAAATGAATGAATGAATCCAAATATTCTTTGAGGGCTGAAGGTAAGATGTGGAAACAAATCTGGTCTTTAGAGATTATTATATAAACATCAATTATAAACTAATTTATCGAGCATCTGTTATATGGTGGGCTTTGTTCTAATTCAAGTGTATCTCTGAATTAGGGAAAGGTAGTTTTACTGGATCTTCAGAAAGGAGTAGGTGTAAAGAATAAATGTGGTTGTTTACCACTTCAGAAGTTCCTGTCATAGAAACTTAAAAAATCACTGTTGTCACCTTAGAAAAAAATTCTGTTGACTTTTAATTCATACAAAGCTAACTTGATTTCCTAAAGGTCTGCATATAGTATTACATTTGACCTTTGTATTTAAAGCACTTGCAAGGGATTAGTTATAGAAGTCTCTCTTTGCTTATAGTGCCAACACCTTTTAAGAAAATACTAAGACGTACTCGTCCATCGTAGCTTTCTGTAAATTCTGTTGTAAAGATAAGAGATCATTTCCTTCAAAAGTTATGACAGTGTGAGGAATAAGCAGTATATTTTGAAAAAATGATTTAATTTCCTTGTGTGCTCAGTGGCTCAGTTGTGTCCCAATGCTTTGTGACCCCCATGAACGGTAGCCTGCCAGGCTCCTCTGTCCATGGGATTTTCCAGGCAAGGATAGTAGAGTGGGTTGCCATATCGTTTCCTTATTTCTCGTTAATTTCTTAGGTGTTTCTTTTGCTTGATTAGATCTCTAACTCTGAAACACATACCAAATGTATTTTGGGTGTTTGCCAAAATAAAGCTGTATGCTTAGGCTGCTGATCTTCAACATGTAAGTTAATAACTAGGAAGCTATGTATTTGATAAATAAGATGTGATATTTTCTGTTTGGCTTTTTATAAGTGTTAGAATTGCATTAAAGCATTTTAGATTCCACATTATTCAGAGTACCATATGGCACCTTTCCATGTGACTGTTCACATCTAGTGGTTTGTTCTCATTGTAGCCAATATAATGCTACATAGTGCTGTGGCTATAGTGAGATTAGTGTTACTCATATGGGGTAATGCTTTTGCTGAGAATGTCAAATTACACTTGAACCTGTATAAATCTTTATCCTTTTACAGATGAAAGGAGCATTATGTTTATTAAGGAGCTATGTCAGTGTCATTGACTCTTTCTTGACTTGATAGAGGAGGTATGCTGTGAAGCAATTAAGGTAGTTTGAATGTCACATGAATTGTGTAAATGATTTCACAGAAGAGGAAGTACTTCATTTGAGCTGAGAAAAATGGCGAGACCTAGATAGGCAAGTTAACTAGGTGGATAAGTTGGATTTTAAGTAGAGTAGACATTCTCATGCTGCTTTGGTTTATAGCATGCTTAATGTCAGGAGTTTTTCATGGTACTCTAGCCCTTTAAGCAATAACTCAAAATTCTAATAATTTGTTCTAACAACCTAATAGTCTATTAAACAAATATTGGACATTGAAAGAAAAAGCTCAGTAATTGATTTTATTCTTATTCACCATTATTTAATAATGGATATCTTTGCTGTTGGAACACAGCAGTTTCTTACATCTTCAAATCAGATTGGATGCTGCCACCTTTATTTTTCTACACAGTAATGTAAACCTAGATTGTGCTAGGGGATTGTATGTGAGCTGTGTAAGTTAGAGGTGAGTCCAGAAATAGCCAGATCACTTGAAAGAGGTGTGTTAGTTGCTCAGTTGTGTCCAGCTCTTTGTGACCCCATGGACTATAGTCCACCAGGCTCTGTCCATGAGATTCTCCAGGCAAAAGAATACTGGAGTGGATTGCCATTCCCTTCTTTAGGGATCTTCCCAATCCAGGGATCGAACCCAGGTCTCCCACATGGCAGGCATTTTCTTTTCCGTCTGAGCCACCAGGGAAGCCCTCTGAAAGAGGTAAAAAAAAAAAAAACTTTATTTTTTAAACTGACTTGTATATATACTTAAAAAACATTATCAACTCTTTGTACCCATGTCATATGGAAGTGCTAATTGATGAAAACAGTCGTTTTGATGGGTGAAGGTAATTTGATGAGTTTTACCAATAGCTGTTCAGTAAGTATAATAGCTTTCACTCTAGACATGTTTAAAAATTGTTGGCTTTTGGGGGGATGACCAACCATTTCATAGTGTTGATATTGTGAAGGATGGCTAGGGTATTTAGACTCATCATATTTGGTGGTGAAAAGAACAATATTTTATAAAATCACTATATGTGGTTCTGTCTTCTAATATTATCCCTGATAAATGCAAGCTGTTTTAGCCTTGTCATTTGTTCCTTACTGTTGTCATTCAGAGGAGTATTCTGCTGATAGGGGCTTTAAACAAAAAGTAAGTTACATGTAGAAAATTGCATTAAGTACTACTTTTGGTCATGGTCTCTGAGAAGTCTTGATCCATTATAAGTGTGAAGAAATGGCCACACACAAACCTGTTTGTGTAGGTGTTTTATTGTAGGTAGCTTTTCTTTAATAGAGATGTCACTTGACTGGATTGTAATGGATTAGTCTAAAAACTTAATGGTAAATAGAAATTTTATGTGAACTTTAAACATTTTATTTTAACCTAAAACTTAACATGTTCATTTATCAATCTGTTAGTGTAGAACCAATGCCATTTCCTTGAATATGGGCCCTTTGTAGTTCCATTACTTAGTAAATTGTCTAGTTGTTAAAGGGAGATTAAACTGAGACACTTGGAAAATACCCAGGTGTTGCTTTTCTGGAATTTTAAGAGTTCAGTCTTCTGGAAGTCCTCTTTCACTCCTCTATAGTTATCTCACATTTGATGTTTTTTTTGTATGTGATTTATCTTCAAGCTTTTTTGAAGCATATAACTTAGGATACGTACATACAACTCTCTTTTCTATCCTAAAAGGTTATCACTGTGTAACATAAGATTGTGTTGGCCCAGTTGGTAGGGACAGAAGTGTGGTTTATTCTAATATGTTTGTAGAGTAAGATTGATTTTCCCAAGGATTCATTCATTAGGTGAAGGTTAGTTAAGAGTGTAGTGTACAGTTCTACTATATTGAATACTTAACCAAGTGCCAGGCAGTTGGTGCATTTAGGTGGTTTATATATATTGTTTTATTTAATGTGAACGATAGCCACTGTATTCTCATTTTTCAAATGCAGCATTAGAGGAAGTTGAACTTATTTAAGGTAGAACACCAGTAAGAAAGCAGGGACTTGACCAAGGTTTGTCTTGCAAAAAGGATATGTCCTTAATCACTCTATATGCTGTTATTTCTCTCTATCCTCATTCTTCAGCTCCGTAGAATCATTTATGTGTAAGTATTTGTAAGGTAGTAAATCTAATTACTCAGGTTTTACTCAATCTGTGAAATAGATACCAGGAATTTCTTTTGGTCATGCTGAATGAATTTTGGATCCTCTAGAAACAGTTTTGATTTATTTGTGTGTTTAGTCATGCCAGAATAAAGCCTATACTTTGAAAGGTAACCAAAACCCCAACAGGATTGGAATAACAGCACATAACTAGGATTTTCAGAACATATTAAACTTCAGCTTTAATAGTAGGGCTGGTTCAAGACATATGGCTGCTAATTTCACTTATATTTTCCCTGGAGATTGTTCTAGAACAGTGTAAAGTTTCTTCATTCATTTTAATGACTGCTAGTTTAATTCCTTGGATGGACACTCAGAATTTACAGTTTCTTTTATTAAAATCAGTTGGTGTCCTTAGTATTCTCTTATAAACTTGTACACACATTTTTTTCACACATGTTCAGGTGAGTATATCTGTGAAATGAGTTTCTTAAAAATGAAACTGGTTGGGTCACAGGGTGTGTTGGAATTTTATTAGCTGTTGCCATATTTTAGCTACTCTGACTAAGGGATGAGCAAATGAGTATCTGTTTCTATGGCCTTGCCAACACTTTGTTGTGGAACATTTTTATCTTTGTCTATATTGTAAGTTAAAAAGTGAAATCTCATTATGATTTTAATCTGCATTTCTTTTATATGAAATTGAGCATCTTTACATGTACTTACGAGCCATTTTTATTTCTTTTTGGAATCAAAGATGCTTTTCTCAGCTTTTCAGACATATTGCTACCTGGTTGACAGTCATTTTTATGGTGCTGTTTTAAAATGCATATCTTAAACAAGGCCCTACTGTATAGCACAGAGAATTATATTCAATATCCTGTGGTAAACCATAATGGAGAATATATATTTTAAAAGTATATATAAGTGAATCACTTTACTGTGCAGCAGAAATAAACATAACATTGTAAATCAGCTATGTGTCTGTCAGTCGCTCAGTCGTGTCTGACTCTTAGCGATCCCATGGACTGTAGCCCGCAAAGCTCCTCTGTCTGTGAAATTCTCCAGGCAAGAATACTGGAGTGGGAAAGTATTTCCTTCTTCAGGAGATCTTCCCAATCCAGGGATTGAACCTGGGTCTCTTGCAGTGCAGGCAGATACTTTTACCATCTCAGCTCCTTTAGTTCAGTTCAGTTCAGTCACTCAGTCATGTCTGACTCTTTGAGACCCTATGAACCGCAGCACACCAGGCCTCCCTGTCCATCACCAACTCCCAGAGTTTACCCAAACTCATGTCCGTTGAGTCAGTGATGCCATCTAACTATCTCATCCTCTGTCGTCCCCTTCTCCTCCTGCCTTCATTCTTTCCCAACGTCAGGGTCTTTTCAGATGAGTCAGTTCTTCGCATCAGGTGGCCAAGGTGTTGGAGTTACAGCTTCACCATCAGTCCTTCCAGTGAACACCCAGGACTGATCTCCTTGAGGATGGACTGCTTGGATCTCTTTGCAGTCCAAGGGACTCTAAAGAGTCTTCTCCAACACCACAGTTCAAAAGCATCCATTCTTCTGTGCTCAGCTTTCTTTATACTCCAACTCTCACATCCATGCATGACTACTGGAAAAACCATAGCCTTCACTAGATGGACCTTTGTTGGCAAAGTAATGTCTCTGCTTTTTAATATGCTGTCTAGGTTGATCCTAACTTTCCTTCCAAGGAGTAAGCGTCTTTTAATTTCGTGGCTGCAGTCACCATCTGCAGTAATTTTGGAACCCCAAAAAATAAAGTCAGCCACTGTTTCCACTGTTCCCTCATCTATTTGCCATGAAGTGATGAGCTCTGAGGGAAGTCCTAAATCAATTATACCTCAGTTTAAAAGATCATGAGTGGAAAAAATAATAATTTTTAAAATACCATTGCAGTTTCAGACAAAGTTTAAGTCATTGCAACTAGGCTCAAACACATCTTTATTAATAAATTTTTGCCTACGAGAAGTAAGTTTGTTTATTCCTATAGTATAAAAAAAAAAATCCATGCTTCAACTCTTAGAAAGCACTTTTTGCCTCCCTGCTTTCCCTGCAAAGAGTTGTCGAGATTCTTGAAGAAGTGCTGGTTGGTTTGTGAGAGGTTAGGTGAATATGGCAGATGAAGCAAGACTTGGTAGACCAATTTGTTCAACTTTTGAAGTGTTGGTTGTGCAGCGTGCAGTTGAGCGTTGTTGTGGCAAAGAATTGAGCCTTTTCTGTTGACTAATAGTTGCAGGCATTGCAGTTTTCAGTGCATCTCATTGAGTTGCCAAGCGTACTTCTCAGATGTAATGGTATCGTCAGGATTCCATGAAGGCTGTAGTGGATCAGATGGGCAGGAACCAAACAGTGGCCGTGACTTTTTTGGTACAAATTTGGCTTTGGGAGTCTTCAGCGCTTTGGAGCTGCTTCTTGGTCTAACCACTGAGCTAGTCATTGGTGGTTGTAGTATAAAATCCACTTTTTGTCACATGTCACAATACGATTGAGAAATGGTTCGCTATTGTTGCGTAGAATAAGAGAAGACAACAGTTCAGAACAATTTTTTTGATTTGTGGTCAGCTCATGAGGTACCCATTCACTGAGCTTTTTCAGCAAACCTTTCCAGTTTGCTTCAAATGCTGAATGACCATAGAATGGTCGTAGTTGAGTTCTTCGACAGCTTCTCATGTAGTTATGAGAGGATCAGCTCAGTGATTACTCTCATTTGGTCGTTGTCAACTTCCGATGGCCGGCCACTGTGCTCCTCATCTTCAAGGCTTCGTCTCCTTTGCAAAATTACCTGAACCACTACTGCACTGTACGTTCTTTTTTTTTTTTTTTTTTTGCACTATACGTTCTTTAGTGGTTCCTGAGTGAAACACATTGTTGATGTTGCAAGTTGTCTTTGCGGCTTTACAACCCATTTTGTACTTGAATAAAAAATTGCTTGAGTTTGCTTTTTGTCTAACTTCATTTCTGTAGTCTAAAGTAAATATAAAATAGACAGCACGTAATAAGTCAGATGGTAAAGAATCTGCCTGCAATGCAGGAAACTTGGATTGGATACCTGGGTCAGGAAGGTCCCCTGGAAAAGGGAATGGCTTCTGGCCTAGAGAAATCCATGGATGGGAGAGCCTGGTGTGCTGTTGTTCATGGGGTTACATGACTGAGTGACTAACACTTTTCTGCAGCTTAGCAAGCATCAAAATGTGAAAATGTGAAAGCAAACAAAGGTTGCTATCTATGCAAATTTTTTGATCAAGTAGATCCCAAGTGAAGCCAGTTCTGTATTTCTAACAAGTTCTTAGATGAAACTGATGACTTTTTAAGCTAGTATTTCCCAAGACAGTTAGAGAAACATTGTGGATAATAGGATACCCAGTAAAATGTAGAGTTTGGCTGTCCTGGGAAATTTTGGTTACTAGTCCATTACTAAAACTTCAAAATTATGTAATTACCGCTTTTATTGTGACACCCTATTTTTATGGCTCACCCCTTAGTCTGGGTAAATATTTAATTGCTACTATGAAAGGTAGTAAAACTTGATCTAGGTAAAGGAAAATGGTTAGGGTCTTCATAGGGCTATCAGAACCTGGTTCTGCCTTTTTTTTTTTTTTTGTCGCCGCCACCCCCTTTTTTTTAATTCTATCAGGTTACTTTGGTTTTTTGGGAAAGGGTTTCATATATCTAGCAAATCATCAGGTGATAAGCTCTCTTCTCTTTTTCTGGGCTTGTTTAAAATTTTTCTTCCTTGTGTACGAGAGCTTTCTCTCTAGTTGTGAGTGAGGGCTACCTTTGTTGCAGTGCTCTGGCTTCTCATTGCAGTTGCTTTTCGTTGTGGAGCAAGGGCTCTAGGGTGTTTAGGCTTCAGTAGTTGCAGGTTTGGGACTCTGGAACACAGGCTCACTAGTTGTGCTTGGGTTTATTTGCCCCTGGGCATATTGGAATCTTCCTGGACCAGAAATCAAACTTGTGTTTCCTGCATTGGCAGCCGAATTCTCAATCTTTGGACCACCAGGGAAGTCATGGGACTTTGAGGAGAGTATGTCAGTGTCTGAGGGGCCTGAGATTGGGAATCAGTATACTGATACCTAGTCTTAGCAGGCTGTTCCACTGATTTTAAAGCCCTGGAAAAGTTAACTGCTAATACTCCCTGGGAAAGCAGCAAATTTAACTATGTTAATTCTGATTCTAAAACCTGGAAGTCCTAGGATTTGGGTTTAGTTGACGATTTAACTTGGTACAGGTGATAATGCATAATTGTTAATAAAGAGCAAATAATAGCTCATTAATTATAACTATAAGCTGCCATTTGTAACCATTACCCTCTTAGAAAAATATGAAAGAATGAGTATTTGGGTCAGCTCTACTTTTGGATGCCATCATCACATTGTGGTGGTCTGAAGCTTGTTGAGCAAAGATCAAAATAAAGGGGTATTGTTTTTTAAAGGGGTTTTCAAGTGAAAGTTTGATACTTAGTGACTTTTTAATCGCAATTTAATATGTGACATTAGAATGCATTTTACAGTCTGTTGAGGGTCTTACAGGTGGAAGTTAGGTGATGGTCAGTGATTGAACTTGATCTAGCTGTACATATCGTCAGTTCTCATAAGTAATACGTATTTCTGGAACTACATATGTTGAGTTCATTTGTTAATTACAGTATTTTCAAAAATACTACACTAAAATTCCATGTTGAATTGAGTAGGCTTGGAAACAGCAACAGGGTATAAATTTGATAGTGTTTAAGCAGATATTGTTCAAAGAGTGACCAGTCCATGTTTTTTTTGCCTTGCAAAGCAAAAGACAGAATATTGTTGAAACTAAGGGAATTATCCACAAGTATATGAAACTGTATTAATGTTTTGCTACTGAGAAAATGTGCAAAAGGACTGCCTAGCTCGTGTCAGTAATAACACCTGCAGGCAGGAGAAATTACCAAGCGTCCTCATAGATCAAGATATTTGAAAACATCTAGAGACTAGAGTAGCTGAATCTACAACTAAGTTTAGGCAGAATAAAGAGAAGGCTTCACTTGGGTTGTACACTGTCATTTTGTTGAACTTAGTGCTTCAGCAGATGGTTTTGGCTAAAAATACAAAGTTGGTCCTTGAAAGATTAGATTAATTTGTGAAAAATAGAGCCAGAACAGTGAAGTCATAAATGATGACATCAGATTTTTATACTTGTTTTATTACGTAAATAAAACCGTGGATTTGTATTTAACTGAATGGCCTGTGGCTTCAGCATTTGCAGGCAGACTTCATTTTGTCCAAGTGCCAAATGCAGGATGTTTTGTATTAGTGACAGTAGCAGCCAGAAGGGAACAGACAGGAGATTCACTGACCTGTACAAATCATTCTTCACACCACCCTTCATCTGAGTGCCTGGATTCTGTATTAGCTGTCTTCTCTCAAACCATCCCTAAACCTAGTTTTCCTCTTCGGTTCCTTGATACAGATAATGCTATATGCCTTGTCTTTTCAGTAATTTTATCAGCATTTCCACAGCATAATGTTGCTCCTCATTCCATGAATGTATTCCTTTTTTCTGATTCTTTACCATCATTTTATTGAATTAGATGGGACTGAGGAAAAAAAGATGGTAGACTCATGCTGTCTCAGCCGTTTTGAACCTGTTAGCTTAAGTGGGAAGTTAGTGCAGTTTTAAAGAAGTAACAACAGTTTAGTGCTGTAATGTGATAAAGCAATTTAAAATGGTTTCTTGGTTTTGTTTTGCAAGTTGAATATTTTAAGTTTTATTTTGTTTCTAAGAAATTTATTTAAGTGACCATTTTCACTTTGGCATTTGTGTGAAATGTGTTTAATTCTGTCATCAGATTAACATTGTTTCTCAGTGCATTTTGGTATTACAGTCTCATTTGACAGAATTTGATAATATATAACTTGTTTGATACATTCAGTAAGTTTTTATGGATGCTTAATTTTGTAATTGATTATGAAATAACACATTTGTTTTGAACAAGGGTTAATTTATATTTATCTGATGTCTTTGCATTTCATATTTATGTCTTGAACTTTAAATGCACTAAATAACCAACATGTTATTTGTCAATATAGGTATATGACTGACGGGATGCTACTTCGTGAAGCAATGAATGACCCTCTCTTGGAGCGTTACGGTGTAATAATTCTTGATGAGGCTCATGAAAGGACATTGGCTACAGATATTCTCATGGGTGTTCTGAAGGAGGTTGTTAGACAGAGATCAGATTTAAAGGTGAATTAGTTTTATTTGTTTGGTTCTTTAAAAACCCTATGTATGTATGTGTGTGTGTGTGTATATATATATATATATAAATAAATATAAAAGGGAGTACATGCTGATCACTACAACTACAAAAATAATCACCTATAAAAGCAAATAAGGAGAGTACCAGTAGTGGTTTATACTTTCTTTTTAATTTTTCTTGCTGTGTCTTTGTTTTAGATTTTAAATATACTTCTACTTTTTAGTAGTATGTTTTTAATCATTTCATTATATAGTCCACCCAGTTTTTTGTTTCATTTTAAATGATTTTATGTCATGGTGTTTTTAAACCTTGTGCTCACCCTGCCTTTTATTAAGTACAGGGACACCTTCATTAAGGATCAAATCCCTGTTCTTGTCCTAACACAAACTCATTCTAACTCATAATGCTGGAGAGTGGAATAACTGTATCCAGAACATACTGCTCCTCAGAAATGCCTTCCCTTAACCTAGGGTCTTGGTTCTTCCCCCACCCACCCCTGCCTGCCGTCCGTTACACCATTTAAACCCTGGCCAGTGTTACTGTGTTGATAAGGGCTTAAAACTGACTGACTGTGGACATTTTTGTCTCCCAAATTTTATGAAATTCCCTTTTTGCATTGTATGTGTGCAGTTCAATGGAACTTAGTATTGAGTGTTATTGTATGTGTTCCAGAGGTTTGTACACTGGGGAGAAAGATTCTGGGTCTTAAAAAAATTGATACTGAGTTTGATTTTACTATAAAAATTAAATGTATACTTTAAAGAATATATTTGAATAACTATGAGTAATATTACTGATTAAATGTTATGAGCTATTGAAATTTCGAGGGAGGAACTCAAAAGTAGGAATTAAGAACTCTATAGTGGAATGTTTAATGGGAGAGCTTTCTATTTAATGGGTTTTGTCATGTATAACTTAAATAAAGAGAGGGTGACCACACAGTCATGCAGCCGGCACCTGAACAACCTTTTGTTGCTGTGGCTTTTTCAGTAGTATAGAAAACCTCTGTTTTAGAAAATTTTCTGAAGAACTTGTGTTTAGTAAAGATGATTTGGAAGAATGGAGAAATATTTGTACCACTGATTTATTTTATTTTTTGCTTTCTTTGTTTTTCCCTGTGTGCGAGGTTGTCATGTTTTTGTTTTAATAGCATAGTAACAGTCATATTACATATTAATGTCTTTTATCAATTCCTTTTATGTAATTTTATAAACTTTGGTTTTTAAGGTGTTGCTTCATGAAAGTACACGATAGTTTATTTATTGGTTATCAGGTTTATTCCTACTTTTTAAAAATGTAAATTTACTGTAGCTCAGCTTTTCTATATTTGATATTTTTATCACAATTTTTAAGGCGTAACTGATATATGAAGAGTGAAAGTGTTAGTTGCTTAGTCATGTCTTGACTGTTTGTGACCCCATAGGCTAGCCCGCCTTACTCCTCTGTCCTTGGAATTCTCCAGGAAACAATACTGGAGTGGTTAGTCCTTCTTTTCTCCAGCGGATCTTACTGACTCAGGGACAGAACCACAGTCTCCTGCATTGCAGGCCAGTTCTTTACTCTCTGAGCCACTAGAGACACTGTAGTTGATGTATATGGAGCAGTAAACATGACTCATCTCTCTATAATCTTTGAAGACAGCTTCAAATAATTTACTGTTTTCTTTTCAGGTTATAGTTATGAGTGCTACTCTGGATGCAGGAAAATTCCAGATTTACTTTGATAACTGTCCTCTCTTAACTATTCCTGGGCGTACACATCCTGTTGAGATCTTTTATACTCCTGAACCAGAGAGAGATTATCTTGAAGCGGCAATTCGAACCGTGATCCAAATTCATATGTGCGAAGAGGAGGAAGGAGATCTGCTACTTTTCTTAACTGGTCAAGAGGTATTGTCATTATTTGGTTCCTTATTTATATTATTTCTATTAGGCAACAACTTTAAATGTAAGAACCCAACATGTATTAACCATGTATTTCTCATCCCAATGTCTATAAAGTTTTCCTTCAGCATGATTGTATTTATATATGAAATATATAACTCCCTTTATCTGTGTACTCTAGGAATATACCCTTTTATGCTGTTAGCCTTTGTGTTCTAGTTGATATCCTGAGAATATTAAATGCTTTTAGAATTTCAAGATTTAGCAGTTTTAATCTCAACTTTGTTGAGACCTGAGTGGCAAGTGGTTTTGTGCTAATTTGCCATTCTGAGCCATGAATGAAATCTGGTTACTCTAGGCAGTAATTTAGTTTGTAAGGGAATTTGGGTAACTCAGGTGCTCATCTACCATCAAAACAAGTGTTTGTGTTTTGTTTTTGTCTTCCTGCATGCATTTATTGAGAATTGGAAGGAATCACTGAAATTCTTTAGACTTTACATCATTTTTAAGATAGGGATTTTATTCTCATATGCAGCATTTTCTAAACTCATTTCCATCAGGATGTTTACAGGTGTGCTATGAAATTTTTGATGGCTTAAATAAACTCAGTGAGTTATCTGGATAAAAGAAACTCTTTTAGAGGTTTTCTGAAACTTTGTCATTTGTTGTAATAGGCTTTGTGAATTTTCTACAGTGTCCTTCTCAAACTAATATACATGCCAGTCATTTGGAAATCTTGCAGATTTTTATTCGCTAGGTCAGGTATAGGGTCTGATCTGAGAGTCTGTTCTGAGTAAGTTTCTAGAACAGTGCTACTCCATTAGAACTTTCTTTACATCTGGAAATGTTTTTATATCTATACTGTTCAATATAGTTGTTGCTGTTCAGTTGCTCAGTCATGTCTGATTCTTTGCAACCCATTGGAATGCAGCACACCCAGTCTTCCCTGTCCTTCACTATCTCCCTGAGTTTGCTCAAACTCACATCCATTGAGTCAGTGATGCCATCCAACCATCTCATCCTCTATTGCCCCCTTCTCCTGCTCTCAGTCTTTTGCAAGCATCAGGGTCTTTTCCAATGAGTTAGCTCCTCTTCACATCAGGAAGCCACAGCCCTGAGCTTCAGCATCAGCCCTTCCAATGAAAATTCAGGATTGGTTTCCTTTAGGATTGACTGGTTTGATCTCCTTGCAGTCCAAGAGACTCTCAAGAGTCTTCTCCAAAACCACAATTCAAAAGCATCAATTCTTTGGTGCTCAGCTTTCTTTATACTCCAACTCTCACATCCATACATGCCTACTGGAAAAACCATAGCTTTGACTAGATGGACCTTTGTCCGCAAAGTAATGTCTCTGCTTTTTAGTATGCTGTCTAGGTTTGTCATAGCTTTTCTTCTGAGGAGCAAGCATTTTTTAGTTTCATGGCTGCAGTCACCATCTGCAGTGATTTTGGAGTCCCCCCAAATAAAGTCTGTCACTGTTTTCATTGTTTCCCCATCTATTTGCCATGAAATAATGAAACCAGATGCTATGCTATTAGTTTTTGTAGCTGCAACAATATAATGGACTTGAGTATTTGCATTGCAGCTAGTGAGAGGAGGAACTAAAATTTAATTTTATAGAATTTTAATTAATTTAGTTACATGTGCTTGACCCTCTTGTTTCAGTTTTTGTGTGGTCTGCTAGTTAAGAACTGTTTTTACATATTTTAAGGGTTTCTATGAAAACAAAGAATATGCTTCAGAGGTGGTATATGGATGGAAAGCCTAAAAAATTTTGGCCCTTTATAGTAAGAAATCTGATCCCTGCTCTAGAACATTTTTTTCTCACGTGTGGTCAGTGGATTGCCTGCCTTGGGTAGGGGAATTTGTTAAAGCAAGTTCTTGGCCCTGTTTCAGGCTTGTTGAAACAGATGAAATTTACAGATGAAATACTGTAAGAATCTGCATCCTTGCTGCTGCTGCTAAGTCACTTCAGTCGTGTCCACCTCTGTGTGACCCCACCAGGCTCCTCCTTCCCTGGGATTCTCCAGGCAAGAACACTGGAGTGTATTGCCATTTTCTTTTCCAATGCATGAAAGTGAAAGTGAAGCCGCTCAGTCATGTCCGACTCTTAGCAACCCCATGGACTGGAGCCCACCAGGCTCCTCCATCCATGGGATTTTCCAGGCAAGAGTACTGGAGTGGGGTGGCATTACCTTCTCCTTTGCGTCTTTAACAAGCTCTAAAGGCCATTTTTCTGTTCTCTTAGGTTAAAAGTCACTGTTCCAGTTGAATGTTTTAGCTATTTTAATGTCCATGGTACATTAGTGACACCACCCTAAACAGTATAGTGGGAAATTGCCCTAGTTCTTTCACATAATCAAAATCAGTGGTCTGCTATGTGACTGCCTAACCTCCAGGAAAATGTGAACTCTTAACTGCTGTTCAGATTCTACAGGGATGCTTGATATGTAATATTTAATTAAATATTGTTGCATTAAGAACTATAACTGTTTAGTAATTTTTTTATCCTTAATTTTTTTCCAATACTATTTCTATTTTTTCTAGCACTATTTATGTTGTGAAGTGAAGTCGCTCAGTCATGTCTGACTCTTTGCGACCCCATGGACTGTAGCCTACCAGGCTCCTCTGTCCATGGGATTTTCCAGGCAATAGTACTGGAGTGGATTGCCATTTCCTTCTCCAGGGGATCTCCCCGACCCAGGGATCGAACCCTGGTCTTCCACACTGTAGACAGACTCTTAACCGTCTGAGCCACGAGGGAAGTCCTTATTTATGTTGTAGGCTGATAAATTCTTTGCTGTGGGAACCCCATGCGTAGTAAGGTGCTTATTGTGGCTCTGGCCTTTACCCATTAGATGTAGATGCACTCCCCCAGTTTGCAAACATTCCCAGTAAAGAATCATACTTGTTCTTTTGAGAAATACAGTGTGTTAATAAACCTCTCTATTAGTCTGTGTATGCATTTTGAATGGAAGGATTTTTTTATATTTTGCAGTGTTGAGGCATTTGTGTTCATTTTGTTCTTTGGTGTCTGGTCCCTAGTTTCTCATTTTCTCTAGAGTGAGTAGCATGTTTTTTTTTTAATGGCTATTCAAAATAATCATTATGTTCAGATACTCAGGCACATTAGAATTCTATAAGAAATATCAGATGGCCTTCTGGTGAGGACCTGAAATGCTTTTCTGTGAGTTGAATTTCTGTGGCTGATACTTTGGCAGCTCTCCCACAGCTGGGGAAAGGAAGGGAATAAGCTCCAATTATCTCATGTATCCTGTTCCATTTTTAAGTTTCTTTTATCTGACTAGCTAGTTTTGAGGAATTTGAAGACCTTTGAGGAGGAGGTAGCAGTGTTACTATTTTCCTCATGTCTGTGAGCCTGTTATTTTTATTTGGTCAGTTAAGTGATAGGTTCTGGGGGTTATGTACCCCATTTCCATAAATTTGAATAGTACCCATGAAATTTAGCTATCTCAAAACTTAAAAATGACAACCATATTACCATTTTGATCATGTAAACAATAGTGTTTCTATAGTCCCTTGAGTTAATTTGGGAGGGGAAAGACCAGTTTTAATTAGTGAAGGTTTGGAAAATGTGAATGTTGATTTTTGTTGTTGTTAATCCGTTAAACCTAGGGTTTCCTAGTAGAACGCCCTAGAGGAGCTGTGCTACCAAGTTCGATAACAATGATTGTAATTGAAATATGAATTGTTTTAAGTAAATACTTCAAGATGTTGAACTCTTCATTCTTTAAGCAATACATTCTTTCATCTTTAATTTCACTGAGTAAAATTAGTCTTTTCAACATGTAGGAGTTTAGATTCTTCAGTAGGGTCTAAATTAATTTGCTAACATACATGTTGATGCTTTTAGAGCTGAAAGTCTTTTGCTCAATTCAGAAACTCTTGAACTTCTGTCTCAGTCATGACTAAGTGGAAGATTGCATTGTGCTGATGAATGTCAGTGAGCTTTCTGGTCTTTCGAACTGTCAAGGTTGACTCTGAAAGTTCAGTTAAATTTAGGGAAAATTTTGTTGCCAAGTTTAAAAAAATAATGTTTAGAACTTTGTCTACATAAAAACAAACAGTGTGGGGTTTTTTTTCCACTCTTTAGCGTTCTCATTATATCACATGCAGTAGTGATTTTGTTTCAGCTCCATACATGCTTAGCAGATAGTTTCAAATAAATTTGGAATAATCTTGTTAAAATTTCTAGAGTCTGCAAATGTACCGTTTGGGGCTCTTAATTTTCTATATAAAATCTGGTATTTGGTGACTTCTAAATTAACAGAATTGAAAAATATTCTGAATTTGGCATCAGTTTTCCTATAGGAGATATATATATATGTTTTTAAGAACTATATATGTAGTTTGGGGTTTATATTGTGTTTGTGTTTTTTTTTTTTTTAAAGATCTAATTTTGTTTTTGTATACCAGCAGGGGGCATTCTAATCTAGATACAGCATTTGAAAGCAATTTTTTGGTAAAAATATTTGTTTCTTTTTTTTTTTTTTCAATGAGTAGCAAACTTTCATTTCTTTTGGAAACTGTATACCTCAAAGGAAATAGGTATATAAGATCTTTAGTAATTTTCTGTGTCAGTTTTTAAGACCTTATCAATACTCCAGAAAGCTGAAATGTTTTAAATTTGTTTAAATTTTTTTTTGTTCTTACGTATATTCTTTTAACACGGAAACAGAGTTGTACTTTAGTTAAATCATTTTAAGGAAAATTATTCTAGCTTGATTATAATATACAATAATTTTACTTGGTAAATTTTTAAAAATTGTTCTGTCTTTCGAATAAAAGATAATTTGTCAATAAGGGTAACTTCTAATTAATATTGGCCATACTGCCAAATCATTTAGCGTACTTCTGAGTTTAACTGAATTTAAAAATTTCTGTAAATTTTTAAATATAGCTCCCTTCCCATGTTAAAGTCCCTTTCCCATCCCCTAGAGCCTTCACCTACCTCTCTGTCTCTCACATCCTCCCAGTATTCATTGTGTCCTCTTTTGAAACCTGGAATTAAATGCAAATGTGTTGGAATTGTTTTGTGTATTAGGGAGATCTTTGAGGAGGCTTTAAGATATTTGGGTTAACCTGGTTCTTAAATATCTATGTTGATACTGTAGAGGTGTGTGTTCTCATTAGGCACAATGAAGCAAATCTTCCATATAATTGCATTAGTGATACGTGACATTAAAGCCTAATTGGCTTATTTAAAATATCTTGCACACCAATTTCTTGTAGATTGTGAAAATTGAAAAGGTTATGAGTGCAGTTAAATATTCCTGCGTGAGAAATTTCAATTTTAGTACAATTTGTTGAGAAATAATTAGGACATTGACTCTTAAGAAAAAAGGGCGTGGAATGTCAATAAGGCAATTGTGTGTTTATGTGACTAGAGAAATCAAAGTTTCTTTGATTATTTCTGAAATCCCAATGAAATTTGCTGAATTAATTGTGATGACTAAGCTGCATAGAACTGGATTATAGTAAATCCTTAAAATGTTCCAGTGTGTATTCATTCTGTTTGCACACTTAAACTTTTATTTTGTAGGAAATTGATGAAGCCTGTAAGAGAATAAAGCGTGAGGTTGATGATTTGGGCCCTGAAGTCGGTGACATCAAAATCATTCCATTGTACTCCACACTCCCACCTCAGCAGCAACAACGCATCTTTGAACCTCCACCTCCAAAAAAACAGAATGGAGCAATTGGAAGAAAGGTAACATTGAAATGTTCTGTATAAACGTTGCATTGATACTGAAAGATTTGTCTGTGAGATATCAAATTGTATTGAATTACAATTCAAGGAATAAGTTACAGGTGATTGTGATCTGAATTGTATGCTACATAATTATCTGTATTTCCAAAGTAAATAGAAGGAAATGTATTTGTGTAGAGTTCTTCATATCTTTTGACAGGTACTGCTACCATATCCCTGGGAAATTCTTCCTTAGCAAATGGAAGGTTGCTTAGGGTGAGGAAGGTGGCCAAATGTCTTTCTCCCCATTAAATCACTTGGCACAGAGTACTTATTTTCTTCAGTTCCTTGGCTTCTCCCTAGAATTTTTGCTCAGTTGCTCAGTCTAGTTGTTCAGTTGTGTCTTGCTCCTTGCAACCCAATGGACTGCAGCATGGCAGGCTTCCCTGTCCATCACTAACTCCTGAAGCTTGCTCAAACTCATGTCCATTGAGTTGGCGATGGCATCCAACCATCTCATCCTCTGTCATCCCCTTCTCCTCCTGCCTTCAGTCCTTCTCAGCATCAGGGTCTTTTCCAATGAGTCAGTTCTTTGCACCAGGTGGCCAAAGTGTTGGAGTTTCACTTTAAGCATCAGTCCTTCCAGTGAATATTCAGGATTCATTTCCTTTTAAGATTGACTGGTTGGATCTCCTTTCAGTCCAAGGACTCTCAAGAGTCTTCTCCAACACCACAGTTCAAAAGCATCTATTCTTTGGCACTCAGCTTTGTTTTTATAGTTCAACTCTCACATCCATACATGACTACTGGAAAAACCATGGTTTTGACCAGACAGACCTTGTCAGCAAAGTAATGTTTCTGCTTTTTAATATTCTGCCTAGGTTGGTCATAGCTTTTCTTCCAAGAAGCAAGCGTTTTTAAATTTCGTGGCTGCAGTCACCATCTGTTGTGATTTTGGAGCCCCTCAAAATAAAGTCTCTTACTGCTTCCATTGTTTCCTCATCTATTTGCCATGAAGTGATGGGACCAGATACCATGATCTTAGTTTTCTGAATATTGAGTTTTAAGCCAACTTTTTCACTCTCCTCTCTCACATTCATCAAGAGGCTCTGTTTCTTCTTCGCTTTCTGCTATAAGAGGGGGTGTCATCTGCTTATCTGAGGTTATTGATATTTTCTCCCAGCAATCTTGATTCCAGCTTGTGCTTCATCCAGCCAAGCATTTCACATAACATAATCTGCATATAAGTTAAATAAGCAGGGTGACAATATATAGCCTTGAGGTACTCCTTTCCTGATTTGGAACCAGCATAACTTAAATGTCATTGTTGACTACACAGATTTCTGATAACAGTAGCACTAATAACACTGAATAAATAATGTGGATTTCTTGAGGGTAGGAACTGTGGATCCCATTGATATGGATATCTGCCTGGCACAGGAACTGAGGCCAGGGGTATTCCAACCTTGTTTCTGCGTGCTTTGTTGGGGAATGGATACAGTGGAGATTTGAGTTTGATACAGGCAGCTATGCTTTTATTTTTTGAGTTGGGGATTCTGATCCTTTGAAAATAAGATTGCATTGCTGTAAAAGGTTTGAAAACCACTAGAACAATAGGGTCAGCTTGGTTTTTAAAAATCCCAGACATTTATGTAAGGTTATTTAAAGTTGCATGTAATTTTTGGTACGATTCTTAATCTGATTTTAAAGTTTGAAATCTATATTTTAAAGTGCATATAAATGATTACCTTTATCACCTTGGAAGATGATTGACACAGATTAAACTGAGTGTATACAGGGTACTAACATTTCTAGAACAAAGTAACCCCTCGTGGCAACCACTATACACGTGAGTCTATTCATGTAGGAAAAAACGTTGGGAAATACTACTCACTTATGACTTACATGTCAATCAAATTTGGAATTTATTGTTTATTTCTGTATACAGGCCTAGGAGAGTCAAAAATTTTTCTTTTTTTTGCTGTCTTTTTTCTTAACAGTTTGATGAAAAATTACAGATATTGAAATATATCTTGGTTAATTATTTACTTGGCTGTTCAAAAGTTAAATGAACCAGATACATTTTTCAAACTGAAAGAACTTACTGCAACGATAAGCAGCATGAGCCGGAAGGTGAAAATGAAGTCGCTCAGCCGTGTCCGGCTCTTCGTGACCCCATGGGCTGTAGCCTGCCAGGTTCCTCTGTCCATGGGATTTTCCAGGCAAGAACACTGGAGTGGGTTGCCATTTCCTTCTCCAGGAGATCTTCCCAACCCAGGGACTGAACTTGGAGGGTCTCCTGGATTGTAGGCAGATGCTTTACAGTCTGAGACATGAGCCTCAGTTCAGTCCAGTCACTCAGTCGTACCGACTCTTTGCAACCCCATAAATCCCAGCACACCAGGCCTCCCTGTCCATCACCAACTCCCAGAGTTCACCCAAACTCATGTGCATCGAGTCGGTAATGCCATCCAGCCATCTCATCCTCTGTCATCCCCTTTTCCTCCTGCCTCCAATCCCTCCCAGCATCAAGGTCTTTTCCAATGAGTCAGCTCTTCACATGAGGTGGCCAAAGTATTGGAGTTTCATCCTCTGCATCAGTCTTTCCACTGAACACCCAGGACAGGTCTCCTTTAGGAAGGACTGGTTGGATCTCCTTGCAGTCCAAAGACTCTCAAGAGTCTTCTCCAGCACCACAGTTCGAAAGCATCAATTCTTTGGTGCTCAGCTTTCTTCACAGTCCAACTCTCACATCCATACATGACCACTGGAAAAACCAGTCTTGACTATACGGACCTTTGTTGGCAAAGTAATGTCTCTGCTTTTCAATATGCTATCTTGGTTGGTCATAACTTCCTTCCAAAGAGTAAGCATCTTTTAATTTCATGGCTGCAATCACCATCTGCAGTGATTTTGGAGCCCCCCAAAATAAAGTCTGACACTGTTTCCACTGTTTCCCCTGTTTCCCCATCTATTTCCCATGAAATCATGGGACCAGATGCCATTATCTTCGTTTTCTTAATGTTGAGCTTTAAGCCACCTTTTTCACTCTTCTTTTTCACTTTCATCAAGAGGCTTTTTAGTTCACTTTCTGCCATAAGGGTGGTGTCATCTGCATATCTGAAGTTATTGATATTTCTTCCGGAAATCTTGATTCCAGCTTGTGCATCTTCCAGCCCAGCATTTCTCATGATGTACTCTGCATAGAAGTTAAACAAACAGGGTGACAATATACAGCCTTGACGTATTTCTTTTCCTATTTGGAACCAGTCTGTTGTTCCGTGTCCGGTTCTAACTGTTGCTTCCTGACATGCATACAGGTTTCTCAAGAGGCAGGTCAGGTGGTCTGGTATTCCCATCTCTTTCAGAATTTTCCACAGTTTATTGTGATCCACACAGTCAAAGGCTTTGGCATAGTCAGTAAAGCAGAAATAGATGTTTTTCTGGAACTCTCTTGCTTTCTCGATGATCCAGCGGATGTTGACAACTTGCTCTCTGATTCCTCTGCCTTTTCTAAAACCAGCTTGAACATCTGGAAGCTTATAGTTCATGTATTGCTGAAGCCTGGCGTGGAGAATTTTGAGCATTAGCGTGTGAGATGAGTACAATTGTGAGGTAGTTTGAGCATTCTTTGGCATTGCCTTTCTTTGGGATTGGACTGACCTTTTCTAGTCCTGTGGCCACTGCTGAGTTTTCCGAATTTGCTGGCATATTGAGTGCAGCACTTTCACAGCATCATCTTTCAGGATTTGAAATAGCTCAACTGGAATTCCATCACCTCCACTAGCTTCGTTCGTAGTGATGCTTTCTAAGGCCCACTTGACTTCACATCCCAGGATGTCTGGCTCTAGGTGAGTGATTACACCATCATGATTATCTTGGTTGTGAAGATCTTCTGTGTATTCTTGCCACCTCTTCTTAATATCTTCTGCTTCTGTTAGGTCCATACCATATCTGTCCTTCATCTTGGCATGACCCTAGTGGAGTATAAATTAACAGGAGATTGATTGAGGTGGGGGGGAATCAGGTTTAGAATTAATCATAAATCAAAAACTGTGAACATGACTTAAAAAAGTCTGATCCTAGCTTCATTATGTTGAATGCTGCAACTGTTTTTGTCATAGTACTGTCTTTAGAACATGTTAAAATACTTTCTGTTACTATTTGCATTCAGAATTTGGGGGGGAACTTTTGAAATTTTAAGTGATAACTTCAGTATATAATTGTTAAGGTGATTTGTTGACTGAAAAGTACTCATTCTCTGCAGTTTTTTTACTTCATTGTCAGTTGATGTGTATAAAAGTAGTTGTTTCTATAATAAAGTGGAGTTAGTGCATCTTCCATGTGGATGGTTTAATTTTTCTTGAAATCATGGGTACTTTGTATATCTGCTTTTAATTTTAAAATGGTGATTTTATTTACTTGGAGTAAACACAGCAAGGTTTACTGTGTCTGTCTTTTCATGTAGTTCTCTTCATTCCATTTTGAGTTACTTTGATGGGGCCCACCTTAACTTCATATTTGAGCTCTTCTTTTCTCTGTTAATACTAGTATAGTAGGAATTTAGGTTCAGTCTGTTGCCGGTTCTGTACACGATACATTTTGTCGACTTTTCAACAGTTTAAGCCCACGGAATAGAATTAGTTGTTGCTTTGTTTTGTTGTTTAAGCTATTGCTTTTCATGTTCTTGTAAATCCTAGAATATTTAGAGGAATTTTGTCTTTCTAAAAAGAGTGATTCAGCAGCAGTTGTATATGTGTGTGATGTTGAGGCCACTGGAGTTCCAGGGCTTTGGTTTACCTTGGGATATCTCCAGCTTTTAATTCAGAATCAAAACTAAGAGCCACTGTGCTACTTCATCATCCACTAATTATGTTTTTTGTTCAGCTAAAGCTATAGGATCTCTTGCTGGGACATCATGTTATCTCCTGGCATGAGTCAGCTTCATCTTAGAAGTCTAAGGAGCACTCTCATAGCCTCCCTGGATGACCCCAGTGGGAGGGGGCACCTGCCTTGGCAGTGGTGCATAATACTCTGAGGGAAAACACTTTGAAGCCCAGTGTGTTTAAGGGATAATGAACGATTTTTATAAAAGTTTATAGAGAAGGGTTTACTCATCCAGTCATATATTTTGAAGCTGGTTATGGGAGATAGTACTAGTTGAAAACCTGAGACCATTGAAATGCACTACGGCCAAGCACTGACTGGCCGGCAAGATGAGTAAGTGACCATCAGACCCAGGGCCTGGCAGGTCCAGTTAAAGTAGGAAAAAGGATTGATGAGATTGTGGGGAAAGAGGAAAGGTAATGAAGATGCACACAGGTTATATGAAGGTATGGAAAAGGAAAAACTGGTATTCAGTTGCTGCTTTCCTGTCCTCTTTTTTTAAATGCTATATCTTTGGTAATATTCTATTTGTAAAGGCCAAGGCTTAATTCTTCTATCATGAATTCATTAATTAAACATTACTGTGCCAGTTACTGGAATGGGACTTTTCATTCAGGAATGTTGTCACTGATTGATATTCACAATTAATTTAAAACTACAGGAAGGGATAGATTGGGAGATTGGGATTGACATATACACACTACTATATATAAAATAGGTAACTAATAATGTCCTACTGAATAGCACAGGGAACTCAGTACTCTGTAATGACCTGTATTGGAAAAGAATCTTAAACAAGAACGGATATATGTATATTATGGAGAAGGCAATGGCAACCCACTCCAGTACTCTTGCCTGGAAAATCCCATGGATAGAGGAGCCTGGTGGGCTGCCATCTATGGGGTCTCAGAGTTGGACCTGACTGAAGCGACCTAGCAGCAGCAACAGCATGTATTTTATAACTGATTCACTTTGCTGTACAGCAGAAAGACAACACTGTAAATCAACTGTACTCAAAAAAATAACAACTGACCAAAAGCACAAAGATAAATAAAATTATGTAGAAAGATTAGGGATTTAAGGTCTACTTCCAATTACTTAAAATACTGTTTGATTCATACTTTTGTTAAATTATATTGGATCACATTTTGTAAAGTAGTACTTCATTTGTTGTCTTACTCCTCGTTGTACTAATTTATGCAAGATAGTTTCTAATTGATAGTGATGAAACTAACAAAACAGCCTTTTAGTATTAAAGTTTTAAAATGTAGGTTATATTAAAGATAAACTTCTATGCGCATTGGGTACTTAACTAGCATTCCTTTTACAAATAATTGAGATTTTTTTGCCTGGTGTTCTAGCATAGCATCAATGGTAGACTTTCAAGCTTTCTAATAGTCAAGAAAAGTTGAGAATGCAACACATAAATTTTTGAGGGTGGGTACTTTACCTCTTTTAATCATTAATCATTCTTGATATTTGTTCAGATATTTAACTTTAAGCTAAAGCTTCTGTTGCTTTCTAAGTTTATTAACACTTATGCATAAATTACGTATGCATTTTTTTGACTAAGACTTATATTTGCTGTTTTGTAGATTTGGTGTTATTAAATCCAGCAACTATTTTTATTTTTATTTTATTTTCATTAATTTTGTCCATACAGATAGCTGATTTTTCTGTATCTTATCTCACAGTTTACTAATTAACGTGGCTCAGAGCATACATTGCTCAATAAAAAAGAGAAATGGCCCTTGTGGAGATGTCGCTCTAATTTTAAAGAGAGGCTTAATGATCCACTATCTGAAGATAACTTAGTGTGGTACTGCTGGAATATTTACAAACAAATAAGCTAATGTCCTCACTGAATTAGAGATCCCACCGAGTTCCCTAGGGACTAAAAACCCACACTTCTTTAACCTAAATGCATTATTGTGTCCAAATAGAATTCAAGTAGAGCATCTCAAGTACTTTGAAATGAAATTATTGAAATAAAGCAACGTGAATTCCATTAAAAAGCAGATTATTGAGGGGGAAGGAGATAAATCTAGATGAGAGTTTATTCTTAACACATTTAATATAAAAAGATTAGAATTGGCATTGTTTTGATTTTTTTATCATAGAGTTTATATACTGGGCTATTTATCTGAAATAATTCCTTTGTCATTGAGGTTTGAACACTCTTTAAGGGTCTTTGAACACTATTGCCAAGCTATAGTCTAGAAAGCTTTGTAGCATATGTATTCTTTTGACAAATTCAGGACCACTTTGTGTTGTGACCGCTTCCTAACTAAATAGATCATGTGCCACTTAATACATCTAGAAAATACTTAGGGTTTGTCTCACCCTACTGTTAAGGTTCCAAGGCAGCTAGATAACTTGTATCATTTATTTGTCTGTTTTTTTGCGGGGAGGGGGCTGAGTGTGTACGTATGCATGTTTTATTTAGCCTTAGCGAGTACTGTATCTGCAGCTCAAAGTTGTACAGTTTAAGAGTTTTTCCCTTTTTTGTCCCAAAACCCACTTCTCATGGGGCAGGGAGGTTCTACTCAAGAAATTATTTTATTGTCTTAAAGCTTTCTAGCCCATTAATTTTTTTAATTAAAAAAGTTGGAAAAAACCTAAATGCCGTGCTTTTCTAGGTCTTTGTTAACACTTCGGATTTCAGAATTTTAACTTTTGGGTGTCAGTTGACTCAACAGTAATGACCCAGAGCTTGCCGAAGTTGATGTGAACATCACCTGATTCTTAATATCTGTGGAATCACAGATCCACACCTCTTGGTAGATGTTGTACAATTTGTCACACAGACCCAGAGAGAACATGTGAACACCAGTTTTTATGGACAAAAATTATTTGCACCAGTACATTTTTATTACATTGATTGCATTTTGTTCTAGAAGAAATAGGTGAAGTGTATTTTTTCCCCAAAATACGTGTTTTATACTTCTATTTATATGTACATTTTCCAGAACTACAGCTTTTACCCCAGAATTCCAGAAAGCCACAAGACCTGTCATATAGTAACAAGCGTGTGGTTTGTGATTCTATGTAGTTTATAAGGGCTCTGTCTCAGCTGACTAGTATGCAAGTTATAAAAGGAAATTGAAGTTTGAGTGTGTTAAAACCGCTCCACTCTTAGCTACTTAGATTTGATTCCTGTCTTTGATACCTACCTTCCCACTGCAACACACTGACTTTGTAGAAGAATATTAAACTCTGTTTATACTAATTGAAGTTCACCTCCTGACCTTGTTTATGCTTGCTTCAGCTCTCATTATTGAATGTTCATGTCTTTGAAATGTTCTGGAAAATATATTTCATTAGCATCAGACCACTTACAGTTTACTGTTCATTTGCTAGTTAGTATTCTTTTCAGCTGATCAGTGCAAAAAGGGAGCATTTTGGTTTTAGACATGTAAATAATTGCATAATATCCTGTTAATGATGTTCTAGTAGCCTTTTTAAACCTCCAAGATTACCTGGCAATGTGAGTCTAAGGGCATTCTTATCCACATGCTTTTGTTTAAGCAGAACCTTCTACTGTTCTTCACTTCTCCCTTGTGGGTAGATCCCACCTTATCTTCAACAGCTCTCCTAAATGCCATTTTCTGAGTAAGTTTTCCTTGTCTTTGCTTGGGCAATAAATCCTTTAAAATTCTTATGGCATGTTTTTTATGTCATTGTACTTCCATTCCACCTCTAATCTTTCTTTGCAGATTTTAAAAAGCTTTAAGAGCAGACTCTGATTCATCTTCTGTGTCAACTACTTGCATATTCAGGCATCTCCACCTTAATGGCAGTAATCTTCCTCAGATCAGATGCTCTGAGAAAAATACTAATGAAGATCCCATTTTTCCATTGCTTAAAAAGAAAAAATTGTGTGACATGTCATTCTCAGGTCCCTAATTTTCTAAAGCATAAAATACCCACATGAAAAAACAATCATGTTAGTATATAAATGCTTTGACCCTTATTCACTTTCAATAAAAAGTTCAAATCATTCCTTAAGATTCCTTGAATGCTGTGATACCCCCTCTGAGATTTCCAGAACATCTATGTTCAATTCTGATGATACACCAATTCTTACTGGATTCTAAGTTGAGATTTTCACCCCCAAATGCCATTTCATTTAAAATATTTAGTTGACTTTTGGTGATATAGTTTTCCTTTGTAAATGTTGCCTGAAAGTATTGAAACATGTACATGTTGTACAGTTTGAATATTAACCAAGAAGTGTTTTCTCAGACTTTCTGTGAGATAAAGTTATTGGTTTATGAGTTATTTTCTTTTGATTTTGTTCTGCTATTTGAATAATTAAAACCTAATGTAGTCAAGTAATAACCTGAAGATTTTTTATTGAAAAAGGAAGGTGGTATGATGAACTAAATGAAACTTTGAATTCTTAATATTAATTTGTCTTTATATAGCATTGGTTATTAAAGATTAAACCTAATTCCTGTTTATTTACTGGTTTGTAATTGATTGTTTAGTATAAGTTAATGACTAATCTTATTATTTGAATTGTACTTGGCTTGTAGTTTAAGTTAAATACTGTTCATATCTTAACAGGTAGTTGTGTCAACTAACATTGCAGAGACATCTTTGACAATAGATGGTGTGGTGTTTGTAATTGATCCTGGATTTGCAAAACAAAAGGTACGTATTTTAGTACTATAGTACTTTATAAATTAGTGTTCGTTTAATAGTACTTATTGCTTACTTGTTTCATGCCTGAAGTTTACTTTTTAGAATTATTTTCCAATTTGTGTTTCATTTTCAGAAGTCTGTGATTTGAGCCTTTGGTTCTAGCTGGGTTTCACATTCTGAGCCCATGTTTATAATCCTATGTTTTTGTTTTTCTTTTCATTGGTTTCTTTGTTTCTCTGTGGTGATCCTGAGTGTTTCATATGTGAGTGTATATTCATGTAAGGAGTAGTAAAAAGTACAGGATTATCATCCCTGCCTATTAGTCACTCAGTCGGCTAAATTAGTTTCTATTATGTATCAGGCATAGTACTTGGGAAAAAAAAAGTATTATGTTAACCTCTAGTTCAGCAGTGCTGAGTACCCAAGCACTTTAGCCAAATTAAGGGATTACTCAGTTAATAAATAAAACTGTTTTCTTACCTAAGATCTTTGATCGCATTTGATTATGTTTTATATTTGGGAGAATTTATTGTGCATAGTATTCACGTTCTTGATGGAAAACAATTCTTTAAATTGGCAGCATATAACTGACTTCTGGACTGAGTTCAAAATATTTTCTTGATGTCCACACTGAACATTGGGTGTTGAAATTGACAAGTTTTTTTTTTTCAGGCAAAAACCTTCAGCACTATCCACCATATAAGAGTAAGGTAAAACTGAAAGTATTTTAAATTAGGAAGAGTAGAGCTACCTCTGTGTTAAGTGACTTTTCATGTTAGCTTGAATCTCAGAATGCTGGAGTCAGAATACCTGAAAGAAAGTTAAGGAATGATGAGTTCTGTTTCTGCCCCAGCATGATTTATGCTGGTCATCAATACTACTTTGTTTATTTTGGGATTTATTTTGGGCTTTGGATACTTTTGTTAGATCACAGTTTTGTGTTTAACTGGAGGATGAATTGTAATGTTATTTACGTCCCAATAGGTGTATAATCCTCGAATCAGAGTTGAGTCCCTTTTAGTGACAGCCATTAGTAAAGCTTCAGCTCAACAAAGGGCTGGTCGAGCAGGACGAACAAGACCTGGAAAGTGCTTCCGACTTTATACAGAGAAAGCTTACAAAACAGAGATGCAGGTAAGGGTTTTACTGTGTCCTTACTCTGTTTTTGGAAGGTTAAGTTAAACTTGTTACCAGAAGAAAATTACCTCACTTACTTTATCTTGTCTTTCGGCACTATAAGCTGTTTAGGTTTTCCCTGAAATATATGGTTGTAGTCTACCAATACAACCCTTTGTTACAGTTCTAAGTCGAATTGGGCAGCAGTGGTAACCTTTCGAACCCTATAAAGATAGTTTACAGGAAGTATCTGATTCCTTTTTAGTCCACAAATACTTTTCTCCTGTCTAAGTCAGTCATTTAGAAGAAATACCAAAGTAAATAGCTAAGGATGAGAACAGATATGTTTTTTTCCATATGCAAGAAGATTATGGGATATTCAACTAAACAAATGTTTTTGTATTTTTCTAGGATAATACCTACCCTGAGATTTTGCGTTCTAATTTAGGATCAGTTGTGTTACAATTGAAGAAACTTGGTATTGATGACTTGGTGCATTTTGATTTTATGGATCCACCAGGTATAAATTCTCAAAGCGTGTTTCATCAATCTTTTTAACCAAAATTGACTATCCTATTCCTTATATATATTAAATACATTTTACCTTTCCCTTACAATACATCAAGAGAAATTTTGTGTGTTGGCATTAAGTCTGAAAGAGTGGGAAAATAGCAAATTGTCTTTTTTCCCCCTTATCTTTCAGGGTAACTAAATTATTTTGTGAGTTACTGCCAGGGCATGAAAATGGGAAAGTTTTTCTTTTTTTTTTGAGGCAAAATAATTTGATAAACACATTGTTGAGTTAACAGTTAATGTACTTAAGGTGACATTTACTTACTGTCCAGGCAAGTTTTGCAGTTTTATATGATTCATAGTTTGCTAGATCTCTGTAATTGAATTTGATGGCAGTTTGAGTTTTACGTTCGGTCCACTGTAGAATGAAAAATGAGATTGCTTCTAATAGTTTGTGCTTTGTCACATTTTTGCTTGTTAAGGCAGCTTGTCTTAATAGATTGCCTTTTCCTCCTAGCTCCTGAAACTCTGATGAGAGCCCTAGAACTTTTGAATTATCTGGCTGCTTTAAACGATGATGGAGATCTGACTGAATTGGGATCCATGATGGCCGAGTTTCCTCTAGATCCACAGCTCGCTAAAATGGTTATTGCAAGTTGTGACTACAACTGTTCTAATGAGGTCCTATCTATTACTGCTATGTTGTCAGGTAATAGAGGGAAAGGAACTAAAAAAAGCCCAGCTCTTCAAAGTTTGGGTGGACTTCACTTTTGGGTTTGTTTTTTAATTTTTAGTATGATAGTGAATTTTATAGATGTTTTAAGGGACTTATTTTGTTTGCTAAATATCTTGAAAAATAGCTTCATAATAATATACTGTTTACAAAAGTAAAGCATTGTGCACAAAATGTAGTAAAAAACATTGGCTCAGATTAAAATATCAGTAAGAAAAGAGTAGGTTAGGTCCAGGATTTCCTGGTGGTCCAGTAGTTAAGAATCTGTGCTTCCACTGCAGGGGGTGTGGGTTCCATCCCGCAAGCCTCACATTATAGCTCCAAAAAATTAAAGAATAAGTCTGAAGATACTATAACTGAGTTCTTTGGTAGGTCCATCAGTTTTGCAGTTTATTGCTGAAAGTTCAGGAAGAACTTTGTTCTAGTAGCTGGCACTATTTAAGTGAGCCTGAGACAAACCAAGACATCATTGAAAGAGTAAGCTTTTTCTTCATGTATAAACTGTATTGCAGTGGCAGTCAAATAATTATTTTAAACTTAGTATCAAATAAATAGAAGTAGTAATGTATAGTTTTAGGTTTAAAATCTAATCTGATGGTAATTCTTTTACAGTGGCAGGAAAACACTTGATAAAAGAAATATGTTTAATAGGTAAAATTGCTTAATTTTAAAAATCAGAACATTAAGCTGAACAAATACGACTGTTTTTCATTAATAGCTGAAACATTAAATTCACAAATAGTAACTTGGAATTTAGATTTTCCAAAACACAGAAATATTATTAACATAGAAATGTACACTGAATCTTACAGCTAAAAATAGGAAGCGTATTAAGTTTTTACTGACTGTCAAAGTACTCTATAATATTAATTTCAGTACTGGGGAAAATTGACTTCCAGTCATAGGGTGGCTTATTGGTTTTATTTATAATTAAATACCTCAAATAGTTAAAACTCTTACATGAAATTAAAGGAAGAATTTTTTTTAATTTCTAAATATAAATTTTTTGGCTTAGGTTAGATGTGTGTTTTAATGATGTGAATTTTTAATTTAAGAACTAGTGAAAATGTTTTTTCTTGCAGTTATGATTGATCAGACTCAGAGCAGATGGGCAGGGCAGTACTGAATCATTTTAATGAAATTGTAGTTTCTTGCGGAGGTGGTGGTAGGTTGTTGTCTGCCTTTTCTTATATATGTGATTTTTGTTAGATTCTCCTGGTTGTACTTAACCCAACATTTTAGCTTTAGAGAGTGTGGGGTAAGAGTTAACAGACTGTGTTTGTTACCTACCTAGTTTTTCTATTTCTAGGTTCTCTTTTATTGGACATACTATAGAGTTAGCATTGTTCGAGTTTAGAAAACTAGCTAGCCCTTTAAAAAATTGGTCATTATGATGCAGTTGAGATCTCCCATCTACATCTCTTACTTGTGGTGGTTCTGCAAAGCATGGGAATAACTAGTTGTCTTTAGCACATCAAGAGAGTGAACATTTATGTACATTAGTTATAAAGCAAGGCATTTGTGGAGGGCGGGAGTGTTAAAGGATTAAGAAGTCATGCAACTAAAACAGTTTGCTTAGTTTGTAATGCTTTGTTTACCATTTAAGGAGTTTCTGGAGTTTAGGGGTCCTGATATAAATAGTAAAAAATCAGGGGCCTTATTGAGTGCTTCTTAAACCCAATTATTTAACTCTGGTAGCTAGTTCACATTAACGTTCACAGCTATGAGAGATTTCTGTATTTGTATCTGTTACCTTGCTTCAGTTACATTAAGCAAGACAATATTTACTGTGATTATGTGTCATTGTTTCTATTTGGCTTCTTTGGAATCATTTTAAAGGGGAAACTGTATGGATGCTAAAGAGTAATTTGATACTGTATTTGATCTTGTTGATTATTCCTATTTTCTATCTGAACTGATGATTTATAATTTTTTTTATTGACAAGGTTTTAAGAGCTTTAAAAATGTGTTGACAAAGTCCCAAGCTGTTAAATATTTTTATTTTCATACTGCTTTTATAACTATGGAATTGCTAAAGTGAATTAAGGAAAGTTGTATTTGAAAAAATGTAGAACACACTTTGTAACAACTTCAGGTTTTATGTGATTTAAAATTGAGGCTCTTAAAAAATACTGTAGTTCATTTTGATGACCCTGACATAATGACTGTTTCAGACTAATTGTCAACGTTTAAAATATTGGATTCTGCTTTTATATGAGGACTTTGAGTCAAATAACAATTTTTAAAAAGAACTTGGGACTTTATTTGCTAATCTTTTTCTTAAAATGCTGGAAAACTAGGCTGAATATTCCTAGCCTTTTTGAATTTTCTTAATTCAAAGGCGGTTTAACCTTCCACCACTACTGCTACCATCAAAACCCAAGATTTCATGATATTTTTTATGTTGCATATGTTTCTGCTCACCAGTGCTAATAGTGATACCCACCAGCTGGTAATAGCCACAACACTAGGGAAGAATTACGATAGAAATGTGGCAATAGACTGGTTGGAAAGTTGTTTTAGGTCCTACAGTGGGGAATTCAGCGGATTGAATGGATGACCTTTTGAAAAATTTTTGTTTAGTTAAAAGGCTATTGACACCATAATTCTGGTTATTGGTAGAGCTATCGGCACTGGTTTTTTCAATAAGTTGAGCTTTTAGTATCTTGATGGCCTTCAGAATAGCTGTTTTTGATGCCTACTTTTAGATTTAGTTAAAAATAATCAGGTACTCTGTAGCTTTGAAACCCTCTTGTCTTACAGATGTGGTTAGGTGTTGATGTACCAAATCAAGGTAGTAAACAGTCCAAGATGCAGTTGGAGGCCATCCTGCCCTGCCCTATGCTCTGTGAACTGACCTAGCTAGGCCTTGTTCCTCTGTCTGTGAATGCGTGACTCATCGATATGGGCGTTTGTGTTGGGCCCATACCAACCTTGTTTAGTCCCACAGTGTTTTGTTCGTCCCACGGAGGCCAAGAAAGCTGCAGATGAGGCCAAGATGAGATTTGCCCACATAGATGGAGATCATCTGACACTGCTAAATGTCTACCATGCTTTTAAACAAAGTAAGTATAAATGAGATCGAAGGCACTCTTCTGTCTAAACGTCACTTGCAGCATGTAAGGTATTTCTTCATCTCCCTTTCATTTATTATCTGTGACAACTTTACATTAGAAACCCAAAGGGACTTGAGAAAAAACTCCTGACTAGCATTTAAAATAAAAATTGCCCATCTTTTCCAAAGTTGTTTATTTTTATAATCAGGAGGAAAGCACTAGAAAGCTGGAAAATAAAGAGCAGTAAAAATGAAATGCTGGTATAAAATTTACCACAAACATACGGCTTTTGATATACTTTAAAAAAAAAAAACTTTACCTTTTGTGTGAATAGTTTTGTATTACTTACAGAGTTATTACTAATATTTTTCCTAATAGCTCTTATATAAAAGTAAACTAACAAATAGGAAAATAGGCTACAAATGTGAATGACCAGGTTGTAAGTGGTTCATAAACTCGAGTGGGGGGCTATTCAGCATTACTTGCAGTTCAGTAAATGTGCATTATTATTTGAGAGGTACCATTTCGTCACTTATAAAATTGGCAAAGGCTAAAGAAAAATAGTCTTTAGCTGTGTAGAAGTGGGTCTAGTGCAGTGCAGCAGTCTTAACACCAGAGGTGGGAATAGAAATACATGTTACCTTTATGAAGAGCAGTAGATTTGATGTTACCAACCTTGACAAATTCATACCCTTTGACCTATAGATAATCCGTGAAATTTTCTTTTAGTATTCTTTGGACAGAGATACGATTCAAGTTTTTTATCTCAGTTATTTATGATAGTAAAGAAAAATGAAAAATACCTAAATGCCCACCAGTAGAAAGATGGTTCAATATGATGCTATTGCTACATGATGAGATATTCTTCTAGCTTTATATCATATTTTCAGAGAGTATTATAACTTTTAAGCTGTATTTGAGTCCTAATCTAAGCCTGTTTTTCTTTGAAAATGAGAAAGACATGGCATTTTCCCAGATTCTCTGAATCCACCCCTGTTAAGACTATCTGTTGAAAACAGCCAGGTAGATTTCTATGGGTAAAATAACTTAAAAATAGTTTTTCCAAAATCATTGTTTTGTCATTCAGTAGCCAGAAACCTTAGTGCTGTTTTTAATTTTGAACTTGACTCCAGATTTTTAGTAAAGTTGATTAAGACTATGATTAATTTATAAAAATGATGTGGTTTAGTTCCCTTTTTGGTTTAGTTTGCTATTGATACTGATTTTATTTTTTAATTAGATAATACACCTATTTGGATGATTCATGTCTCCTCTTAACTTTCCCTCTTTCCAACTTTGTAGATCATGAGTCGGTTCAGTGGTGTTATGACAACTTCATTAACTACAGGTCCCTGATGTCAGCAGATAATGTACGCCAGCAGCTATCAAGAATTATGGACAGATTTAATTTGCCTCGTCGAAGTACTGATTTTACAAGCAGGGACTATTATATTAATATAAGAAAAGCTTTGGTTACTGGGTATTTTATGCAGGTATGTGGACCGTACAGGAGTACATAATTAAATGCTTACTTAATATTTGTTGTCTATAAGCAGTGCTTGGAGTCCACTTAAACACAAAATTCAGTTAAAGAATGCCTATAAATAATCTTTAATTTTTTGTCCAGATTCTTGAATGAACTAATATACTGACAAGTTTTTGCATGTCTAAGTTTACCAAATGGCATAGTTAGGGATCCAGTTATGTAGAAATCAACTTTACAAGCACTTTTTAAATAATGGAGTCTTTTTATACTAAATAGATACCTTGGCTATTTTCAGGTGAGTTTTATTAGCCATTTCTTCAATGCAAATTTTTACTTTGGATAAATGTATCAAATAATTTCTTTGAATCTTGATCTTAATTGGAGATGTATAATTGCACTGGAATGCTGAAAGGAAGCAGTTTTCTGGATGGATCCAGAAGTACAGTTCACTTTCCTCCCTTTGTGGAAACTAATCACCCTAAAATTTAAATAAGCAACTGTTGTATGCTCAATCCTATAGTGCAATCTTTGGTATTTATAATAAGACACGTGGGTCCTAGGAAAGTCAGATATGGAATAATGATTTAAGATGAAAAATAAGTTTTAAATATTTCTTTTGGTTTTAAGTGTTTTATATTGGAAGCTGAAGTTAAAACTTGTCAGGTAATTCTTATAGTTTAAGGGACATGAAACCAGTTATGTTTTTCAAAATGAAAGTGTTTGTGGTGAAAAAATGAAAACACATCAGTCCCTTATTTGAAATGAGATTGATTTTAGTTATCTTTTAAATATCCCGCTTGTTCTTTGATTCTCTCCTTTGGCTATGTATAATAAGTAAGATGTGGCCTGCCTTAAGGCCAAATGAGCCCAATACATAGAGTGGCCATTAAGTGCGTGGAGGCAGAATGAAAGGAGATCGGTGCCTTGTCTGTGTTTGAGATCAGAATAACAGAATGTTTATTGTGGCACCTTATTCTGAAGTTTCAGTGCTTATCAGAGTTAGGATTTTCACTATTACTCAAGCATTATGGATTTCTAATTCTCTCTTAAAACTAAAATCCATTAGAAATGGGACTTTTCTAAGTGTAGTGCCTGCCATCTAGTAGGTGCTTAGTAAATATTTATTGAGTGAAATTGAGTTTATTCACTATTATATGTTCAGTTCAGTTCAGTCGCTCAGTTGTGTCCGACTCTTTGTGACCCCCTGAATCGCAGCATGCCAGGCCTCCCTGTCCATCACCATCTCCCGGAGTTCACTCAGACTCAGGTCCATCGAGTTGGTGATGCCATCTCATCCTCTGCCGTCCCCTTCTCCTCCTGCCCCCAATCCCTCCCAGCATCAGATCTTTTCCAGTGAGTCAACTCTTCGCATGAGGTGGCCAAAGTACTGGAGTTTCAGCTTTAGCATTATTCCTTCCAAAGAAATCCCAGGGCTGATCTCCTTTAGAATGGAGTGGTTGGATCTCCATGCAGTCCAAGGGACTCTCAAGAGTCTTCTCCAACACCACAGTTCAAAAGCATCGATTCTTCTGTGCTCAGCTTTCTTCGCAGTCCAACTCTCACATCCATACATGACCACTGGGAAAACCATAGCCTTGACTAGACGGACTTTGTTGGCAAAGTAATGTCTCTGCTTTTGAATATGCTGTCTAGGTTGGTCATAACTTTCCTTCCAAGGAGTAAGCGTCACCATCTGCAGTGATTTTGGAGCCCCAAAAAATAAAGTCTGACACTGTTTCCCCATCTATTCCCATGAAGTGATAGGACCAGATTTAGGTCCCTTATTGAAACCGTTCAACTCTGCCTCCCCTTGTTGTGCAAAAGCAACTTTGGACAAATGGGCATACTATGTTTCAAAAAACTTTACTTACCATTTTGAATTTCATGTGATTTCCACTCCAGCATCACCAAGTGTTTCTTTTGATATTTTCCCCCAGTCATTTAAAGGTTTATAAACTGTTCTTGGCTAAGAGGCCTTAAAGGTGTAGGCAGTGAGTTGGATTTAGCCTGCTGTAGTTTGCTGATTGTTGCTTTTATTAGGCAGTGGTAAATAAGTCTAGCCATCAGATTAAAAGCAATAGGTGAGGCTTGCCTTTCCCTGATTATATAGGTATAGATATATAGGCTTTATATCACTTTTGTAACTAGCACGTCAGAAGCATTGTATTAATTTACTGGGTTTCGGTTTCAGGTGGCACATTTAGAACGAACAGGGCATTACTTAACTGTGAAAGATAACCAAGTGGTTCAGTTGCATCCCTCTACTGTCCTTGACCACAAGCCTGAATGGGTGCTTTATAATGAGTTTGTTCTTACAACAAAGAATTACATCCGGACGTGTACAGACATCAAGCCCGAATGGTAAGCTCGGTGTCTTCCATTCTAAAAGTTTTCGTTACCATTTTGCTGAGAATGGGATCTGAAGAGAGTCTTGTCTTGTTCTTCCGTTCACTCTGGGGAACTCGGGTGTTCCCCAGCTAGGGTGTATACTCCTGTGTATAGATTTGGGGCACAAAATGGTGTGTGATTATCTCTTAAAAATAATTGCTTTGTAAAGAGGATGGTAGAATTGTTAGCATGGGCATGGGCAATTTGGAGACAAAGTTAAACTTGACTAACATGAAGAGTATCTTTGAAGCCATTCTCTTGCTGTTGTGATTAACTTGGTCTCCAGGTTCCAGTAGTCAAAATCTTTGTATTTCAGCTCTCAGTTATTGTTTATTTCTATGTTGGTGCTTTAAAAGCAAAGCAAGCATTAAAAACTGCACCTCTTTTTGTATCATTGCATATTTGATTCACGAGATGTGATCAGAACTGACTGACTTTAAGCAAAATTACCCACCCACTGCAGTCCCCCTTTGTGACTTTTTTCAGGGGCCAGAATCTATTTGTAACTTATGATGGAAATGTCAGCCAAGAATGGTGGGACTGAAAGCACTTACTTTAGTTGATGTCACTTGCTGTATATTTTGAGGCTTCTTTCCTCCACTGATTTGTGACTTTTGACACTTAAATTGTGTAGGACATTACCATTTTATCTTAAATGCTTTGTTGAGAAGAAAATTATATGGCTAAATGTTTAAAAAGATTCAGTCAGGTTTATTCTTTGGGGTATAGAGTTACATTTATGGTTATTAAAACTTAGAAAATGAGAAGATCCAGTCATTTGAATATCAGTGTGTTTGTTGTATGGAACTTGTAATGTTGTAACTTTAAAGAGGTAGATCAAAATAGTGTTCCAGAGTGAAGAAACTTATGACCTTATGTTAATGTCTATGTAAAAGAAAGGAGTATTTTTTTTTTTACAAGAATTTGAGTGGTTTTTTGTTTTTTAAGTTTATGAAAAGTCCACCATCAGAAAATCTGCAGCTTACTAAGAAGCACGCATTTCTAAAAGTGATGTTTATAAGGATTAGGCATTTGTAATTTTAACATTGGCTTGGATTTATTATTTTGCATTTGTCAGTGTATTAATGAATAATGCCTATCCTATCAGAAGCTCCAGTACTCTAATTGTTAATTTGGTGATTTTTCCCCTCCTTCTGGACAGGTTGGTGAAAATTGCCCCTCAATATTATGACATGAGCAATTTCCCACAGTGTGAAGCAAAGAGACAGTTGGACCGCATCATTGCCAAACTGCAATCCAAGGAATATTCACAGTACTGAAATTCAATGCTTAGAACTGAAGTTATTCAGAGGACAGCTTTAAAAGATGAACGAACTGAAAAGTTCAAGTTGTGCTCTTCATGTTGGTTCAATAATGGCCTTTATTTGAAAGCTTTTTAATTTTTCTTTACAGTAAATATTCCATTCTGATTTCATAAATTAAACATTTATGCCTCCCTTTTGTGTTGACACTGTAGCTCATACTGGAAAAGTCGATCAATGTTTTGCAGTTTATTGAAAGTAGTTCTATATATAACAATGTTATAAGCATTTCTTTAGAAATGGTTGAAAATGCTTCTAAAATGTGATTATCGACCATGGTATGCATGATCGTTGTAATTGTTGACATTCCTTTTAGAAGTTGTGAAATGTTACAACTTGTGCTTATGTAGACACAATCTTCTGTCTCGGTACAGAGGCACTGACTTCAATAAAGTCTATTTATACTAATTTCGGCCACAGCACTTAAATATTTTTGTTCTAGTCTAAGTATGGCTTCTTTTCTTCCCAAGTGTGGGGCTTTTTTTTTGTTTCCTTAAATTGTAAGTGTACTGTGACTCCATATTCAGCGTCTTTCCACAGGGGCTGCTCTTAGGTTTTATTTTTTATTTTTATTTATTTTTATTTTTTTTTGCTCTTAGGTTTTAAAGGACATACTGTAGCACTTTGTTAGGTTAATTAGGATCTGATCTAGTGGGATAAAGTATGTGGTTTTTAACTCAGAATTGGATACCCAAAGACAGAATAATGATAGTTTTCATCATAAGGTTCATTCTATAAGACTGATTATTTATTTTGTTACCAAATTTATAGCAGATCTTTTTGTTTTACTTAGACATTCTATGTACTCTAGTCTCTGAAACAAATGTTTGTGTTAAATAGACAATAGGAAGTGATATTGTAGATGTTGGTCAGTTTATTGAATTCTTAATGTTGGATGTTTTGTGCAGTGTACAGAGTCATGAGTATAGTGTGTTAAAATGTGAATTTCCTTCTCTGTGACAGGTATAGACTATTTTATCCACAAATGACCCATCAGAGGGTAGGTGTGACCATCTTTAGGGTCAGGTCTATTCTTCAGGGTGAGTCCTATCAAAGGGTCCCTAGTAATAAATCAGTTCCTTATACTTAAAGCATGCATACTGTACTCATTAATGCCCAGACTCACCTCTTCTACCTTTCCCACTCATTACAAATATTAAATGTTAAAGTAAATTATAGGTGTACATAGTTGGAATTTAAATACTATTTTGAGGCATATATCTAGTATGGTTTAAGGGAGTTAATTGGGAAAGTTGAGAGTTTTTCACACTACTGGGATACTTCTATTAAGTGCCTAGTTTTGTTCCTGTGGAGTAATATATGTGCTGAAATAATATTTTAGGTTTTGTTTAAATTTATCCTGGGGTTAACTGTTGGCAACATTATATGCCTATGCTGTCCATTAATCAAATTATACCACAGTATACAGTTGGTAAATCAGTTGCATATCTTTATAAATTATCTGATTTTATAATAAATAGGTTTCTAGTGTATTGTTTAACCTTGTGCTTTTTAAAATCTGGAGTTTGACCATTATGTTTTCTTACAGAGCAATGTGTAGAACAGTGTTGGTTATTTATTTGGCAGAGCTTCTAGGAATGGCTAGTATTCTTTGTATCGTATAAATGGTGAATATGTGTTGGTAGTGGCTACATGGAATCATTATAGCAACTGAGTTTTTATTCTCTATTATCATGCCTACCAAAATATTAAAATTCCCCCCATAATATTCAGAAAAACCTTTTTTTGAAGATTTCTTGAGAGATCTCCTTATCTCTCAAAATAGTAAAATAGAACTATTTTTTGTTGTGAATATAGTTCTCAGTATCTGCAAGGGATTGGTTCTAGGGCCCCATGTGGATACCAAAATCCATGGTTGCTCAAGTCCCTTGTATTAAATGGCATGATACAGTTGGCCCTCTGTTAACCCAGGTCCCACATCCCTGGATTCAACCAACAGTGAATTCAGAACCCCTAGATAGAGTGCAGACTGTGTAGCATAAGGAAGGAAGACCAGCAGCAAATGGAGCCTTTGCTTGTAAATGGTGAGAGAATTAAGACAACTTGGGTATAGGACAGGATAAAATAAACATAACCCTGTAATCAATCCATTGAGCTAGAATCCCCCCAAATAAAAGCTATATGATTTAGTCCTAGGATTTTAGGTTTGTAAGGTACCTGCAAACAGTTGCGCTTCTCTTCTCAATAATTTTAATGGCCATCCCTTCTGCTCAGATGCTTTAGAGACACCATTACTTTAGAAGACATCTTAATTGTTCTGTTTGAAATGCTGAGCTGAATACTGTTTCTCTAATTGTTTTTAATTCCAGAGTAACGTTAAATACATCTGGCTGTTACGCATGATACCATTTAGTTATTTGAGTTAACTGTCATCTTTATTATTTAGGCTGAATAGCCTGTTTCCCCTCAGCCTTCTCCTTTAAACATTCCTGCTTAACTTCTGCTAGGTGTTTTCTGGATTATAGTCAGTACTATGGTCTAAACTGGGCAGAGTGTAGTGGAATCTATTTTCCAGGGGACCAGACATGCCATTGCTTCTGTTAATGCAACTTAAAAGATTGTTACCCTTTCATGCAACCATAACCTTCTAGCTTCTGTGAATCTCACTATAAATTTATGGTGTCTAGTTATTACATGATAGTTTTGGATGTGGCTCGGGGCTCACAATGTTAATATTTGGAGACCTCACCCCACGTTAAATGCATTTATAGCCCATTAAATAACCTTATAAGGTTAGACATTTTAAAAATTGCTTCTTAAATACTGCTGTCAGTCATATGCTAAGTTTAACCCAAATCTGGGAGTTACTTGTATTTGGCAAGTTTTTTGCATTCTTTTAATGTGTGGGCCTATTTTATTCTGTTTGAAAAGATGCTGGTTGTGTGTGTGTGTGTGGAGTCTTTATTTATAATTAAAAATAGACTGTAGTAAGTCAAACCAGATTGAGAATTCATGATAAAAATGGGAAAACTACGTTTATAACTTTTTTTAACATTTCTCCATAATAGACATTTTCATGGTATTCCTTCAGAGAATTTCTATATTAATTGCTTAGTAATACTGATCATGTTCATTTTATTAAGTACCAACTCTGGAAGGCATTGTGTGAGTCTATAAAAATAGATTTGGTAATTCAGATATTGTCTCAAATTATGGTTTGGTTGGAGTTTTAAAAATGTGTTCAAAGATATATAATATAAAAGCAAGGTATAATGAATATGGTAAAGATGAAAGAGCTAATAGGTATCAAAAAGAAAAGATAGTTTAAGGACTAGTCGAGTATTGAGGAAAGAGAAGTAAATAAGCAGCCCAGTAAGTTAAATGGTTAGGTGTAAGTCACTGGAAGTGGTGAAGGCCTAGGATAAATAAGCTCACATCCCTGGCTCTGTCTTGGACAGTGCCTAATGATATTTTAAATCAAGCTGGAAATTCAAATTTATATGCTAAATCTCCCTTTTAGAAGTTTTAGATCTTTTTTTTTTCTTCACTCAAAGCTAGATTCTAGGCATTCATTCATAACTTTGGGGTTAATCAAAATTTTGTGGCGGACATTTCATTGTGTGTCAAACAAATACTAGGATTTCAACAGGCACTGAGTATTTTGTAGACAAATTTACATACAGTAAATTATCTTTTTTAGGTGTAGTTTGATGAAGCTTAACAACTCTATACAGTTGTATAACCATCACCACAATCAATACTTGATATTTTGATCACTCCCAAAGTGTTCCCCCTGTCCCTTTGTTCACTAATCCCCTTATTCAACTCCCCAAGATTTTGCAAACCAACAGACTTCCTGTCCTTTTAGTTTATTAGCCTTTTCCAGAAGGTCATAAACTGGTTGCCGTTTTGGAGCCTGGCAGGCTACAAGTCCATGGGGTCGCAAAGAGTTGTGTACAACATTAACACTCGCCTTCATTGGGCATAATGCTTTTAAGGTTCATCCATGTTGTGTATATTAGTATATTCAGTAGTCCGTTATGTATGTATCATATTTGTTTATGCATTCACCTGTTGCTGGAATGTTGGGTTATTTCCAGCCTTTGTATTGTGAGTAAAGCTATTTGCAAATAGGTGTTTGTATGGCTTTGTGTGTGTGTGCTGAGTTGCTTCAGTCATGTCCAACTCTTTGCTATCCCATGAACTGTAGCCCACCAGGCTCCTCTCTCCATGGAGATTCTCCAGGCAAGAATACTGGAGTGGGTTTGCCATGCCCTCCTTCAGGGGATCGTCCCAAGCCAGGGCTCAAACCTGTCTCTTAGGTCTCCTGCATTGACAAGTGGGTTCTTTACCACTAGCGGGGAAGTTTTACCTAGGAAACATTGCTAGGTTGTATGGTAAGTGCATGGTTAATTTTATGAGAAACTGCTAAGCAGTTTTTCGAAGTGCTTACGATGCTATTTTGCTGTCCTACCATCAATGTGTGTTGCTCTGCATTCTTGTGTTTTGTAATTACCTGTTTTCATTTTAAATTTTAGCCATTTAGGTGGGTATGTAATCCCTCTTTGTGGTTTCCATTTGCATTCCACTAGCAACCAATCTTTGGAGAAGTTGAGTATCTTTCTACATGCCTTTTTGCCATTCATGGGTCTTCCCAGGTGGTACAGTGGTAAAGATCCACCTGCCAGTGTAGGAGACGCAAATGCAGTCCTCTGGTCGAGACTATCCCCTGGAGTAAGAATGATAAACAGTATTCTTGCCTGGAAAATTGGCATGGACAGAGGAGCGTGGTGGGCAGCAATCTGTGGGGTCACAGAGAGTCAGATGCAACTGAGCACACACACGTTTGCCTTTCATATCTCTGGTGAAATGATTGGTTACATCATTAGTTCTTTTTAATCACTAAATTTATTGTTGAGTTTAAGTTCTTATTCTGGATCCCAGTTCTTGATGAGGTATATAATTTACACGTTTTCCAAGCCTGTTAACTTCTCTTATGTTCTTAAGAGTTTCTTTCGAAAATCAGCAGAACTTGTAAATATTGTCGAGCATACACACCCCCCCGGGGGGGGGCCCATTTATCCTCTTTTTTTTCTTCTTTTCATGATTTGTGCTCTTGGTATTCGGGGCCAGTTTCAACGGTGTATTAAGGGAACGGTAAGTGTTCTGTCTTGACTGGAGCATGATGTCTGTACTATAGTGTGAGGACAGATGAGTCTATGAATTTAGGTTGGGAGGGCTTCGAAGGCTAGGTTAAAAGTGGATCCAAATTCACTAGAGAGGATAGATTGGAAGTGGTGGGGGACACTGAAACCACTTAGAAAATAATAATATAATCCAAGTAAGAAGACTGAAGGCAAACAGAAAAATAAGAGTGAAAGAGCACAAGATAGGTAATGATGAAGCAAAGAAATCCTTACAGAGGGCTGGTTTAGGGACTACCCTGACTGTGCTTCCACTGTGTTAAGACTGTGCTCCCACTGCATGGGGCTCCAGTTTGATCCCTTGTGGAACTAAGATTTCAAATACCATGTGGTATACCCCCGTATCCCCTAAAAGAGCTGGTTTGGGGTACAAGTGAATGAAATGGCTCGATGTGCCAACTGAGTCTTAGCTTCATTCAGGTCGTTTTATTGAGATCCCAGTTGCCACCTAAAGAGAGAAATGACAAAGATTGCAAGTACAGAACATTTGATCAAAGAACTGGGGAGTGAGAGACAAAGAAATAAAACAGTTTGGATAGTGCAGTTACGGGTAGATAAGAATTGGGAATCTAGAAAGTTGTTGGATTAGCCAGTTTACATACATTTAAGGTAAAGACTGCAAACTGGTAGCCAAAAGAGCCAGATTTCCGCCTGCTCGTCTGTTTTGTGTGACCTTCTAGTATTTGAAACCAGCTAGAGCCGTTGTTCAGAAAGGTTTTTCAAAATATTCTGAAGTGAGGCAAGGACAGGCCCACCTGAGGTTTAGCCTGGCACTCGGTAATCTGCAATGGGGTTGTGGCTGTTCCCTGTAGGAAAACACGTTTTCTGTCATTTGCACGCCCCACCTGGCCTCTGTTAGTCATTGTTGAATGAGAGAGTTTTTGAATTAAGAATTATTTCCAAACCAAAGTGAATCATATTCCCTCCTACATATTCACAGCAAACTGCTTTTCCCCGTCATTTGGAGCCATTATGATGATTGTCTTTCCCATTTCTCTCCCTGGAGTCGCGAGTATTTTAAGGCTGTTTTTCTCTGATGTACTGTGAGTGACTTAAGGTCGAGGGCCTTGTCACATGTCACTATCCCTGGTACCTCACACTAGGCCTGGTATGCAGTAAGGTATCAGCAGATATTTTAAAAATCTAACCACTGGCTTTCTCATGTTTGCATTGTTCCTTCCTCACTGATGCTGGGGGAACTCCCTAGACTGCCTTCTTTTTAATCACCAGGCTAGAAATCCAACTGTCCAAGGAATGTGGGCTGGGGAATAAGGTGCAATGAGCTGATTGGGTTTGAAATATAACTGGATGTGACTTAACCTAAACTGTTCCCTCATTTTTCAGGGGAGAACTGGTTATAATACTTCGCCAAAGGGTTGGGTTAACTAAATGAAATGCCTGTAAGGAGCAGCTTTTCCTATCCCATTGCTGTTAATACAACTATAATTGGATATTTTGTGGGTCCTGAGTAAAGCTCCATTCTTTACTTGAACTCTGAAATATTTATTGTGATCACCTTCCAGAGGTCTGTCTTGCTTAGTCCCTGACTCAGGATTCTTAAAATCACCTGGAAAGAGATTCCCCTTTGTAAACATGGATACATGTGAATATAACAAGAAGGTGTAAGTAGCATGAATGTTCTCTTCTTACATGCCAGAGGATGTTTACAGGGAAGTAGCTGGAAAGAGTGCATTGAATGTTTTGAAAGGAATCACAAACTTTTCATGGACAATCCACATTATATTTAATAATGCAGTGTCTGTGATAGTGTTTCAGATCCTGTGCTGTCATCTGCTGAAGTCAGCATCTGATTACAAATAAATGACCTATGTATTTGTCTACAAGAGAACTTGAGGATGTTATGCACTGTGAACAAATGCAGTTGAAATGTCCAGGGAAAGGCCTTATTTGTTTTGATCTTCCTTTTTTTACTCTCTTGACAGGATTTAGGCACAGCCAGGCAAGTAGGAGACGGGTGTTTAGACTTACAGAAGACTTTTTGAACTGTTAGGCAGAAACCAGTTTTTCTTCTCTAGCATTTCCCCCCAGTCCCATAAGGGAAGAGAGGAAAATAATATTTAAAGGTATAAGTAAGGAAATTTTTTTATTTTGTATTAATACTCATAGCTTTTATATATGTCTTATATTTAAAGAATCATCTTTTTAAAACTTAATTGTGAAAGGGAATACTGTGTCTTTCACCAGATTCATCTTATTAGTAAATACAAGTTCTGTCACCATTTTCATATGTATTATTATGTCTGAACAATATAGTGGAACAAAGACCTACCTAGTAGTGGTCTAAAAGTTTTCCATGGCCATTGGGTTTCCCACAGATTCTCTTAAGTCTGCTAGGTTTTTATTTTTTCAGTTAGTGTTTTTAGTTTTGCTATTTATTTAAAAATAGAAAACTTAAAAAACAGGTAAGTGACAGTTCCTCAATTTTCCCTGTCTCCTTTTTTACTTCCAAGTCCTTATGTAGTTTCTAGATGTGTCGTTGCAATCTTTATTTATTTATTTTACTGTTCTGAACTAAGACTTGAGATAAGTCCTTCGTGATGAGGATACCCTGAATCCTAGTGCTTGGGCATAGGGGTTAAGAAATACAGTGACAGGCTATGAAATAGTGTTGTCATAACTTATCAGTGGCTAGTAAATAGGGTAGATGCCTTCTGACACCATTTTGAGTGAAGGCACCTTAATTGCATTGCCTCTGTTTAGATAAGCATTTAGAATCTACTGTCAAATGTATGAATGCTGTGCTTAAAGTATTTCTATTACAAAAGATTTGATTTCTTAAGTGATTTTTCTAAGTTCCACTTTACATCAAAAGTTATTTGGACAGTGACTTTCACTGTATGTGTGTGTGGAGAAACATTGTAAATCTGGTGACTAAAAAATTGAAAATTTTGCAAATACGTGATTGATAGTTGGTGATTTAAACTCGTGTTACTTGTCGTTCCCCTCCCCCCACTGGCCAAAGAAAAAGAATCCTGTGAAAAAACAATTAAATCTTTTGATAAGAATTTGTAATTTTTTAGTTGTGTTATTTTTACTTGGAGGAAACTCCCTGTTGAATGAAGATTCTATTCTAGTTTCTAGGCAGATACATTCATACTTCCAGCCTCATTGCTTTCTGCAGCATAAACAATAAACACTTAAAACTACTAGGCATTTACCAGGATACTCATAGAGGCAGTCTGCAGCTATTGGAGCTGATTTTTGCATGCTTTGTCAATTCAGATTTTCTACTAAGTTGAAAATACACTTTGGTTTGCAGTAGTGATGGGTTTTATCCTCTGATGATTCAACCTTTTCGATTTTTGAAAGAGAGGAGTTTTAACCTTAGCAGTCATGCAGCATTTGAAAATTCAAAACAAGAATTTGCCTCTTGACTCTTAAAATGATACTGTGTGTTTTGTTCTTGTGGAATGGGAGGGACAAATGGATAGTACTTTCTGTTGCAATTGTAACAGCTGTCAAAATCAGGAAATGCTAGAAAGGACCTGAAAAGTCATTGATTTTAAACCCTCATTTTCAAAGAAAATCAAGGCCCTGAGGTAACCAACTTTGCTTCAAGGGTATTCAGTTTGTTACTTTCTTTTCTCATTCCAAGTGAGGGCTTCTCCCTCCATGCAATTATATACATGCTGGTTTTATTTTTATAATTACTTTTGACTTTTTGGCTTTTCCCAAACAAAAATTGTTTTTAAACTATGCCTGTGGCATTAAGAGAACTTTGATGAAAGTTACTAAAACATTTTGTGTGTTTGTTATTTTAGTAATTTCATAATGGAGGTAGTTTCAAACCTTTGCTAATTTCAGGCTGGTTTTTTTTTCTAATTATTTGACTAGCATCTCAGAGGGATGTGAAATCTTTGTCCTTTAAAGATGGAGTTACTTCCTTTCCAACTTCGAGACAATGCGTATCTTTTTTTCCTTTTTACTTAAGGAAAAAATCTGAAACTCTGGAAGAAAAACACAGTTCTGACATATTTTGATTTCTGAACACTGCTACCATTTTTGAACACTACTTTTTTATGTACCAAGTAGTATGCTAATTAAGCACTTAAACTAAATTTATCAATCATTCACCAAAGCCCAGCCAAGGAGAATAAGGTGCTATGAGGTTATGTAACCTGCCCAAGATTTCAAACCTAATAAGGGAGAGCTGAGTTTTAAACCTTGAAAGTGGAAGTGAAAGGTAGGGAGAGCAGGCCCCAATGTCTTATCTCTACAGCATTGTTATTTCCCGTAATACCTTACCCTACCCCCAGCCAGTGCAAAATTGAGCTTCCTTGTCTTAGATGTGCCACTTGAGACCTGCATTTTTGGAGGCCAGGACTTAATGTGTAAATCACAGTTGTGCTCCATCCCTTAGTCCCAATTCCTCCTGTCCTTGTCTTCCCAAATTTGTCAAATGTCAAAGCTACCCACTCATGCGATCTTTACTTGAGTTGTCAGTCGCTTTGTTTTATCCCAGCCCCATTCTGGGGATTTTCCCCCTTTCCTCCTAAACTTGGTTATGCATTGAAAAAGATGTTGTTAAAGTACTTTTCTTCTGCATTCCCAGGTGTTCTGTTGCAGGAAGCTTTCCAGTTACCTGTCTCTAGAATTGCTTCATATATAGAAGTTGGCCACTCCCCTTTAGTCTTTAAATCAGGAGAGGATTAAGGTCATACCACTGTGCTGTCAAATGAATTATTTGAGCAGATGTAGAAGAGATATTTATTGATTTAATCAGATGGAAAGTTTAGTGAGCGTTCCCTGAAATACTGACATTCTTGGGCCAGCCGATTTTCTGTCCTTTAGAAAAATCTCACTTGAATTCTATTGGCATAATTAAGTGGAGTTGATAAACCATCTCTATTTTCCTTTGCCCCGTAAGCCTGATACCCAATGGTCAAGCTTTGAGACCAAAATACTTCCTTGCCAATATTAATTAAGAAACGTAGAAGTTGTTCTTAGCTTCCTGCGTCACACATTCATCTTCAGGGTAGACGAGGTGGCTGAGATTCTAGGCCAAGTGGCCAGACGCAGAGAGCCACCTGGTTCTGGAGATGCAGCTAAGTAGTCCCTTCACAGAGGAGTTGTCTTGAGGAGACAGGGATTTTTGGAGAGGGATAAAGTGGAGTTTCATCTTTCACTCCGGGGTCAGACTCAAGTCAAACTTTAAGGCAAAAATCACTATATAGTCCAAATTAAATCTCTGCAAGTTACCCTGTTAGAGATGCACACTGAGGGACTTGCCTGGTGGTCCAGTAAAGATTTCATCCTTCAGTGTAGGGTCAGGGAGCTAGGATGCCACATGCCTCCTGGCCAAAAAACCAAAACAAAACAAGCAATACTGTTAACAAATTCAGACTTGAAATGCATGCTGGGCTACTTCAAGGAGAAATATTAACCAGTTTTTCCTACAATATTGAAAGATCACAATTTTTAAGCTGAGAATTGATATGGTTGGCATTCATTCAGGGGCCATTTACAAAACAATATCAGAATCAAATGAGAATCTCACTCATTATCAAAGACATACTTTAAGAGGCAAACTCTTCTTGAGATGGGCAGACACCTCTTGAGGTGAGCAACACTTTCCATTTCGTCTGTTCCAGGTACTTGACTCAGAATAGTAGGCTGACTTGCCCAGACTTTATTCTGGGTTTTTTTTCTGTTTTTGTTGGTATTTACTGATGGCTTATCATTGAATTACCACATTTAATTAATTAATTTTTACCTTGGATATTGTGAGAATTGAGTAATCATTGTGATGAAAGCTTTGTAAGATCCTTGTGATAGTCATTAATGTGGAGCCCTATACCGAGGTCATAGGACAAAAATCCCTGGAACTGACCGAGCCTCATAGCAGCTATTGCCATAATTTAATATGTGTGCTCAGTTGTGTCTGACTATTCTGTGGCCCTGTAGACTGTGGCCTATCAGGCTCCTCTGTCCATGGAATGTCCTAGGCAAGAATTCTGCAGTGGGTTGCCATGCCCTCCTCCAGGGACTCTTCCCAGCCCAGGGATGAAAAGCGCCTCTTGAGCGTCCTGCATTGGCATGTAGATTCTTTACCAGTGAGCCATCTGGAAAGCCCCAGTCATTAATGTGATTCTCCAGATATTTCTGGTTACAGTCAGGTGGTAGTTTTCTTCATTCCCCTTGGAGTTAGGTTTGGCCATGTGAGCAAAACTTGGTCTCTTTAGGCCAGGGCAGAAGTGCAACTGGAAGCTGTTAAGAGCACAGTCGCTGTGTGAGTCCATTTCCTTCTGCCATGGCCCTGATTCAGGATGAGGCCACAGAAAGCAAAACTACCACCTGACCCCAGATGCAGGTGAGCAAGAATGAAATCTGTGTGTGTAAAAGCTACTAGGGTATGGGGACTCTTTCTAATTACCAATAATTTAGCTCCTCTTGCTAGTATCCATACAAAACTTCCAGGTCTGGTTTTTACAGGGGAAAATCTGTTTCTTTAACCTTTACTTTCAGTTGCTGTTATTCACTAAAAGGATACTGTGTACAGAATGGCCTGCCTCAGGGAACCTTGCCTCTCTACCTGGATGTTGACACATCCCCTCCCTAAGGCTTGCCATTCCAGGAGATATTTGCAAGATTAATTGCCTTTTTTTAAGAAAAACTTTACTTCCTCACCTCCTCTCCCTTTCTGTTCTGTAAAAGAAACTGACATCCATACCCCATAAAATAGTTATTTTGAGACATTACTCTGCCATCTTCCTGGTCTGCCAGCTTTATAAATAAAGTTGTTATTCCTTGTCTCAACACCCAACTTTTTGGCCCGTTGTGCAGCGAGCAGAGTGAGCTTGGATACAGTCACCTGCGAGACTGTGCAATTTGATGCACAAGCCTAATTCAGTCAACAAGGCTTATGGTGAAGCCCTGTGATTGTATTTAACAAACTTCTGAACTCTTTAACAGGAAAAGCTAGTTCCAGAATCCTTCAAGGATATATTTGAATCATGCCCTATGTCCACTAACTGAGCATGACCATTCATGGGAAAGATGGAGAACTCCTATTTGGTGAGGCCTTTCTCTGTTCCTGCCACTGTGCTAGACTGATTTGCACAAATGAACACATTGAGTCCCAACAGTAACACTGAGAAGAACCCTGAGTATTATTATTATTGCTCAATATAGACAGTAAGGCTGAGAGATACTGAATGGCTTGGGTCACATCAGCAGGTGATAAAATTGTTTCTGAGAGTACAGAAGGCTACTTTAACGTACAGTGACAATTTCAGCTTTGTGTTGTAGTTCAGTTTCTGTCGTGTCTGGCTCTTTGTGACCCCATAGACTGCAGCCAGCCAGGCTTCCCTATCCTTCACCATCTTCCAGAGCTTCTCAAACTCATGTCCATTTAGTCAGTGATGCCATCCAACCATCTTGTCCTCTGTTCTCCCCTTCTCCTCCTGCCTTCTATCTTTCCCAGCATCAGGGTCTTTTCCAATGAGTTGGCTCTTCCCATCAGGTGACCAGAGTATTGGAGCTTCAGCTTCAGCATGAGTCCTTCCAATGAACATTCAGGGTTGATTTCCTTTAGGATTGACTGGTTTGATCTTGTAGTCCAAGTGATTCTCAAGAGGCTTCTCCAGCACCAAAGTTTGAAAGCATCAATTCTTTGGCACTCAGCCTTCTCTGTGGTCCCAGCTCTTATGTCTGTACATACATGACTGTTGGAAAAACTGTAGCTTTGACTGTACAGGCTTTTGTTGACAAAGTGATTCTCTGCTTTTTAATATGCTGTCTAGGTTTGTCCTTGCTTTTATTTCAAGGTGGAAGAAGTGCTTCCCCATCTATTTGCCATGAACTGATGGGACTGGATGTCATGATCTTAGTGTTTTGAACATTGAGTTTTAAGCCAGCTTTTTCACTCTCCTCCTCCACCTTCAAGAGGTTCTTTAGTTCCTCTTTGCTTATAAGGGTGGTGTCATCTGCCTGTCTGAGGTTATTGATATTTCTCCTGACAATCTTGAGTCCAGCTTGTGCTTCATGCAGCCCAGCATTTTGAATTTCACATGATGTACTCTGCATATGAGTTAAATAAGCAGGGTGATAATATACAACCTTAAACTCTAGGTTTAAGCCTAAATTTCAGCTTAAACCTAGAAGTTGGTTAGGAGTACCTACTTGCCCAAGTCTAGTTGCTCAGCTTAAGGGTTAATTACTCTTATTCTGGATTTAAAAGGGAAAATGTAAATCTCTCCATTGCACCTTGACCTTTCTCACTGGCCTTTTAAAAAAGTCACTCTGAGGTAAAGTTCAATATAACAAGACCTAAAGGGCCACCCATGCAATTTGGGACTCCTAGATGGGTGGGACAGTTGGCTAGACTCTGTTTTTATCACAGTCTCTTTTTATTGCTTATTTTCTTTATTTATATTACTATATCTTTCCAAGAGAGTTCCAGAAATACATCTATTTCTGCTTTATTGTCTATGCCAAAGCCTTTGACTGTGTGGATCACAATAAACTGGAAAATCAAGAGATGGGAATACCAGACCACCTGACCTGCCTCTTGAGAAACTTGTATGCAGGTCAGGAAGCAACAGTTAGAACTGGACATGGAACAACAGACTGGTTCCAAATAGGAAAAGGAGTACGTCAAGGCCTGTATATTGTCACCTTGCTTATTTAACTTCTATGCAGAGTACATCATGAGAAACGCTGGGCTAGAAGAAGCACAAGCTGGAATCAAGATTGCTGGGAGAAATATCAATAACCTCAGATATGCAGATGACACCACCCTTATGGCAGAAAATGAAGAACTAAAGAGCCTCTTGATAAAACTGAAAGAGGAGAGTGAAAAAGTTGGCTTAAAGCTCAACATTCAGAAAACTAAGATCGTGGCATCTGGTCCCATCACTTCATGGCAAATACATGGGGAAACAGTGGCTGACTTAATTTGGGGGGGGCTCCAAAATCACTGCAGATGGTGATTGCAGCCAAGAAATTAAAAGACGCTTACTCCTTGGAAGGAAAGTTATGATCAACCTAGATAGCATGTTAAAAAGCAGAGACATTACTTTGTCAACAAACGTCCGTGTATTCAAGGCTATGGTTTTTCCAGTAGTCATGTATGGATGTGAGAGTTGGACCATAAAGAAAGCTGAGCACTGAAGAATTGATGCTTTTGAACTGTGGTGTTGGAGAAGACTCTTGAGAGTCCCTTGGACTGCAAGGAGATCCAACCAGTCCATCCTAAAGATCAGTCCTGGGTGTTTATTGGAAGGACTGATGCTGAAGCTGAAACTCCAATACTTTGGCCACCTGATGTGAAGAGCTGACTCATTTGAAAAGACCCTGATTCTGGGAAAGATTGAGGGCAGGAGAAGGGGACGACAGAGGATGAGATGGTTGGGTGGCATCACCGACTCAATGGACACGGGTTTGGGTGGACTCCGGGAGTTGGTGACAGACAGGGAGGCCTGTCGTGCTGCAGTTCATGGGGTCACAAAGAGTCAGACACAACTGAGCAACTGAACTGAGAAGGTCAGGTTATCCTGGATTATTTGGTGTGTCCACTAAAACCATAAGAATCCTTATACAAAGGAGGCAAGAGGGTCACAGAACAATAGATTTAATGACTGAGCCGGACACAGTTTGGAGTGATTTGAGGAAGGAGCCAGAAGCCGGGGAATGCAGGCAGCTTCTAGAAGCTAGAGGAGTCCAAGGAACAGGTTTTCTCCTGGAAGCTATGGAAGGGATACAGATCTGGTGACACTTTGATTTTAGCCTGTTAAGACTCTGAACTTTTGACCTCTAGAACTGTAAGATGATAATATGTTTCAGGGAGCATGGGGGTGGTGGTGTTTGTTTTTAATATTCATTTATTTGCCTGGATCAGGCCTTATCTATGGCATCCAGGATCCTCATTGTGATTCATGGGCGCCCCTGTGGCATGTGGGATTAGTTCCCCGACCAGGGACCAAACCCACGTCCCCTTCATGGCAAGGCAGACTCCCAACCACTGGACCACCAATGAAGTCTCAGTAATGTGTTTAATTTTACTAATTTTGTAGTAATTTGTTACAGCAGCAATAGGAAGCTAATACAACCATCATCACATGCTTTATGTAAAAGCTGTAAATCAATATAATAATGTATTCTTGTTCCTTCTTGCTAAAATGCCCTTCTGCCAGTTACCTGCCTGGGTTTCTCCTCCACCTTCTGTACCTTCCTGGGTCTCTACCGCTTCCCTGGTGGCTCAGAGGTTAAAGCGTCTGCCTGGAATGCGGAAGACCCAGGTTCGATCCCTGGGTTGGGAAGATCCCCTGGAGAAGGAAATGGCAACCCACTCCAGTACTCTTGCCTGGAGAATCCCATGGACTGAGGAGCCTGGTGGGCTGCAGTCCATGGGATTACAAAGAGTCGGACACAACTGAGTGACTTTGCTTACTTATTACTGTATCTCCCCTTTCCTTACTTTATTTTTTTCATAGCACTGATAACCTGACAATATATACATTCAAATGCATAATTTATTTATATATGAGAGCAGAAGCTTGTTTTGTTCACTTTACCTGGCACAAAGTAGGGACTCCATGAAACACTCGTTGAATGAAGGGAAGATAATGCTTATGATATGAATCCTCTCAAGGGCTTCCTAAATGACATTCCCCATTTGCTTGTATTCTTAGTGTAGTTCGTGGATTTCTTCCTTGAATCTTTCCTTAAGATGAGGGTACTCTGCTTAAATCAAGTGCTTCAAACACACCGTGTGTTCCCATAAGAAATCAGCAGTAATTCTACTTTGCCAATGAGAAAGAAGTACCTATCCAATGCTAGCAGCCTTTTAAAACCATAATCGTGGGGATTTGGGCCACTGTGCTGGGCAGAGGACAAACATGAATTCAATGGCAGGTGATCTGATGGCTCACCTGGGCTTCCCTGGAGAAGCAGATTTGTTTCGTTCTAATTCACCCTCAGAGATCAGCAGAGCTGGGAGGGAGTTGGGGGGCATTATCTGGATTCACTCCCGGCTTTTGCCATATGACTCCTGAAACATTCCCTAGGTTCTAGGGTTAAAAAAAATAGTACCCCATCCCCCACATCCCTTCTCCCACTCTGAGCTGGCCCCGAACAGCCCAGGTCTCAGCACGATACTTGACAGGTTTTATGATACCACTGGGGACAGAGTCCTGGCTGGGCTGGCTCGATGCAGAGGCAGGCAGATGGAGGGGTGGCTGTCGCAGACCTGTGGGGCTACCACTTGTGCCCAGCTGCCCAGGCTGTTCCTGATTTTCCAGTAGCAAGGCAATGGCCCCAAGAGCAGCCTTGAGCTAGTATGGGATGGCAAGTTTGCAGATAAATACTTCTGTCTCCGCTCCACAGCTGGGGTGATTCTCAAACATGTTTCACACTCGATAGAGCCCCAGTGCCCTTGCAGTGATGAACTTAATGGTGACCCTTTTAACCGGCTTCCTTCCTTTCCCTGACCCCACTTTCCTACCAGTATTTCTAGGAATCATCTTCCAAATAAGACACACGTACTGCATTGTCATCTCAGCGTCTGCTTTGGGGGTCTGCCACTTCCGTTCTTTCCTGCCCAAGTCCTATTCTTTTAGCTGCATCTTCCCTGTGCTCCAAGACCCAGCCTTACCTTTTCAGGCCACTCCAGCCCATTCCTTTCTCAGCAGTGATATCCCATCTTACATTCAGTATGTACTCTCTGTCTTGCAACAGCTCAATATTATCGAACATCTGATGGAGTCAGGGTGGATAGGATGGGCATATCACTCCCACTGAGAGAGTAAGTTCCTGGTTTGCAGGAAGTATGTCTTTTTAAAATTTTTATAAAACATTTATTTATTTAACTTATTTGATTGTGCCCATCTTAGTGGCTGCACATGGGATCTTTGATCTTTGTGGCATGTGGGATCTAATTCCCTGACCAGGAATCAAACCTCGGGCCCCCTGCATTGGGAGCAAGAGTCTTGCCACTGGACCACAAGGGAAGTCCCGGTACTGTGTCTTACACTTGATAATTTCCCTTGGAGCATATAGTTTTGGGCCAGATACCTATTAAGTTCTTAACAAATACTCATTCAAAGATCAAAGAACTCAGAAAAGAGACTGTGATTAGAAATTTTTTAATTAGAAAAAATTTGGTTGTGGATGACAGAACACCCAGCTCAAATAGGGTTAAGTAAAATGGGGACTGTTTTGGTGCGCACAGTAGAAAAATCTAGGGTACGTTGGCTTTAGGTAGGCTCCAGCCAAAGCTCAGACAATGGCCTCAGAACTCGGTCTCTCCTCTCCTCTTGCTCCTGCTTTCCTCTCCCTGTTGGCTTTTTTAGGCTTTTCTTGGGTACGCCACCGATATCTCATCAACTTCATTGCCAGCTGTCTCAACAGAGAAGACAGTGGCTCTTCTTGGGAGCCCTGGCCTCAGGATGCATCTGCTGGGATCCTCTGTACCCATCCCTGAGCCAGTCGCTGTGGCCAAGGAGGTGAAACCCTGCTGGTTGTCTGGACAGGGGAGCTGGTAGAGCATGAGGTGGGGGTGGTCAAGCCCTGCATGGCTCACGTGGCCTCTGAGTGTGAGGGGCTCCTCGGAGAAATGAGACCCTGCAGCCAGATGCTGTGACCAGGCACCTACGCTCATCGTGCCTGTTTCCTGATCTACAAAATAGGAATAACAACACTGGTATCTGGAACGAAGCAGAGGATTGATGAGTTACCACACTGTGTGCTTAGAGCATTGCTTGATCCATGGGAAACACCCGATAAATGCTTGCTAGTATTATAGAAGCTGAATATATACATATTTGGCTGCATCACATGTGGGCATCCCAGCATGTGGGATCTTAGTTCCCCAAACAGGAATCAGACCCATACCCCCTGCATTGGAAACGTGGAGTCTTAACCACTGGACCACCAGAAAGTTCTCTGAATATATATTTTTGATCCTGCAGAAGCTCTCTTTCCAACAGACTCTCCATTCGGAGCTCAGTTCTTAAATGGAGTGGGTTGCCATTTCCTTCTCTAAAGCGAGATACTTAGGGCACAAAATAAAAGGAGGCGCTCACTGTCAGATGCCACTCTGTGCTCGCACAGTGTTGACGGCAAGTCCTCTTGTGAATCTGCACCCTGGGCTCCTCGCTTGCCTCACCAGTGTCCCACCAGTCCACATCTGTTGGTTCAAGTTTCTTGTTTGTTGTCTGCACAAGCCATACACTGAAGTCATCTCTAACTTCTGTTTTCAGTTTCTTTAAAGACCAGCAAGAACTTGAATACACCTGCAAGGGTGAATCTTGGATTTTCACCAATTTCCCTAACACTATCTGATTGTCTGGTCCACACCAAATTCAGTAGCTTCTCTGGTGGCTCAGCGGTAAAGAATCTACCTGCAGTGCAGGAGGTACAAGAGACATGGGTTCAATCCCTGGGACGGGAAGATCCCCTGGAGGAGGACGTGGCAACCCACTCCAGTATTCTTGCCTGGAGAATCCCATGGGCAGAGGAGCCTGGCGGGCTACAGTCCACAGGGTTGCAAAGAGAGTCAGACACGGCTGAAGTGACTTAGCACACATTCTTCTAGCAACTTAGGCCTCCTCAGTCATGGCAAAACATTTCTACTGGTTTTCATAGGAACGAGAACTTCTTTTTCTCACTCGTTTTTCATTAGTTTCCTACTTTGTGATTTAAGTATGAAATAAAAGAAGTATAATTGGAATAGAAGGTCCCTGAGGGCAGGCCTTCTCTGTGTTACTCACCAGAGCATGGAACAGTGCCCACACATCGCAGGTGCTCAGTGTCTGTTGTTTGAATAAATTAAACTGCCATCCACAGGTCTTGGAAACAAAAGAGTGACTCAGTTTTGGGGAATATGTGGGTGAACTCAAGCAGAGCAAACCCACTCTGAGCATTTCATGGGCCCTGGGCATTGTCAGCATGCTTTACAGGGGGACTGGTTGGCCTCAGTCAACCTGGCAAGTTAGGAAAGAAATGGTTGAAAAGAGAGCAGATATCACATTATGTGTAAATACCTAGGGGAAGAGTCTAGAAGCATCTGTTTGTTGCTCATACATAGTAGGCAGGTGCTTCCCTGGGCTGACTTCTTTCTTCTCTTCTTCCAGCTCTTTACCCTCTGAAGTATCTTCCTCCTCCTCTTCCGAGCTTCTGCATTTGAGAGTTAATAATGTATCAGCCACTATAAGAGATATGTATTATTTCATTTAATCCCCAGTAACTCTATGGAGTTATCACTTTGCTGACAAAGGTCCACAGAGTCAAAGCTATAGTTTTCCCAGTAGTCATGTACAGATGTGAGAGCTGGACCATAAAAAAGGCTGCAAACTGAAGAATTGATGCTTTTGAACTGTGGTGTTGGAGAAGACTCTTGAGAGTCCCTTGGACAGCAAAGAGATCAAATCAGTCAGTCCTAAAGCAAATCAACCCTGAATTTTCATTGGAAAGACTGATGCTGAAGCTCCAATACTTTGGCCACCTGATGCAAAGAGGAGCTGACTCATTGAAAAAGAACCTGATGCTGGGAAAGATTGAGGGCAGGAGAAGGGGGCAACAGGATGAGATGGTTGGATGGCATCACCGACTCAGTGGACATGAGTTTGAGCAAACTCTGGGAGATGGTGGAGGACAGGGAAGCCTTGCATGCTGCATGCAGTCCATGGGGTCACAAAGAGTTGGACATGACTGAGAGACTCAACAACAACAACGACAACTCTATAAAAGTAATAGAATCTCCATTTGGAAAGGTTAAGACCAGCCCACAATCACATGTCAATACTGTAGTAAGGACTGGGTGATTCCACAGGTCTCAACTATTCTTAACCACTTAGACATACAGTCCTTCCATCCTTCCATGCATGCATGCATCCATCTATCCATCCTTCCGACTAATGGTGGTTGCTCTTCTCTCCAGCCATGGCGCTTAGGCTCTTCGTATATGCAAAAGAAGCTTATAGACTCAGGAAGGAAGCATGCATATGCCATTACAATGCAAGCTGTTAAGTAAGAAAGCAAGAGGAAATCAGCTCGCTAGTTGGGGGAGGGAAGCAAGGAAGGGTCATATTTCTCAATCACATAGGTGGTACCTGATAAATATTAATTATCTGTTGATTAATTTGGCTCTGTTTGCTCCCCAGGAAAAGCGTCTGTTCTCACGAGGAAATGAGCATGTGGGTAAATGTAGTTTGTGAACTCAAAAGCACTTACAAATGTAAAGAAATGTGCCTGTGGTTACCTGACAGGTGACGCACCTGAAGCGACGCCTATAGGTAGTAGGTGCTAAATGCACGGGTGCTGTTATTAAAGACAAACGCCAGGGTGCAGTTGGTGTGCCAGCCTTGGGAATTTAAAGGGGAAAACGTTTGTAATATTGTGAAAACGTTCTCTCCCTCCATTTTTCTATTCAGTCACCGAGCGGTGATAAAACTGCAGCCAGAGGGAGCACATGTTTTCATGAAAACTCTCCATTGCCTACAACTTTTATTTTAAGGCAGAATCTGAGGTGTATTTCTTGCAACCCACACAAACTCACCATTCACTGCTTGTCTCCCACCTATTATATCCCTAGCATATTTCATGGATTCTTCCCCTCAAGAGCTTCCTATCATTCAAGATTTTCAAGACAGAGAAAACAGGGTTGCTGTGTGACTCTGGGTGAGTTTCGTAGTTCACCCAAGGCCAAAGTCTTAATTCTGACATATTTATGATTAAATATCTACCTCATGGAGGCTCTAGTGAAAATGGCAGCAAATAACATACAAGAGCACTTACCTATTTTGATCCCTGACATATAGCAGTAGCTCAGTAAAACTGTGCTCCAGTTATCTGTTGCTCTTTTAAAAATGGCCTCAAATTCAGTGGCTTAAAGCAACCATCTTACCACATTCCATGCGTGGCCAGTCAGGTTATTTGGAGGGAAGCCTTGGCTGGGTGGTGTGGTGGTGGTGGTGGTGGGGTCCGTGGCTGAGACGGCTTGACTGGGGCCTGCAGATTCTCTCCAGGGTGGCTCTCTCACATGGCTGGAGCTCAGCTGGAGCTCCACGTGGCTGCATAGTACTCACAGTAGAGGGGCTGGGTTCTAAGAAGGTGTCCCAAGAAACTGACGGACGCTGCAATACCCAGCCTCAGAGGTGCCACAACAGTCTTGCTGCTGCATTGTCTTGATCAGGCAGGCCACTAGGGCCAGTTCGGATTCACACATACTGGAAGGAGGACTTATGTATGGAAGGATTTACACTTAACTCACCAGCAACAGAAAGTTGTAGTTGCTATTGTATGTGCGGAGGCATGCGGTCAGCATAGGCTGCTGGGCTCTGGCGCTGACCACAGGTCCACTCGGGGGCAGGCCTGCACGTCCAGCTGTGTGGCAGCAGCTGGTTCCCTACGTGTCTCCTCTTGCCTCTCACTGACCTGGAGAAGGCAGGGTTCAGAGCCAGCCGTGGGTCTCACCATCTGTCCCTGTGGACTCTATTTCCTTCCTTCCTCTTTCTTTTTCTCTCTCTTAATTTTCTCCTCCTTTCCTTTTTTCTCTCTTTTTCTCTTTTTTTGGTTTGTGTTTTGATGAATTTATTTCAAGTTGACTTGAATTTGTTTAACTGAGTAATCCTCTATATACTGGTTTAAATTCTTTTCAGTTTTCAATTTAGTTCAGTTGTTCAGTCGTGTCCGACCCTTTGCGACGCCATGGACTGTAGTGCGCCAGGCCTCCCTGTCCATCACCAACTCCCAGAGTTTTCCCAAACTCATGTCCATTGAGTTGGTTATGCCATCTAACCATCTCATCCTTTGTCGTCCCCTTCTCCTCCCACCTTCAATCTTTCCCAGCATCAGGGTCTTTTCAAATGAGTCAGCTCTTCGCATCAGGTGGCCAAAGTATTGGAGTTTCAGCTTCAACATCAGTCCTTCCAATGAACACTCAGGACTGATTTCCTTTAGGATGGACTGGTTGGATCTCCTTGCAGTCCAAGGGACTCTCAAGAATCTCCTCCAACACCATAGTTCAAAAGCAGCAGTTCTTTGGGACTCAGCTTTCTTTATAGTCCAACTCTCACATCCATACATGACTATTGGAAAAACCATAGCTTTAACTAGACAGGCCTTTGTTGGCAAAGTAATGGCTTTGCTTTTTAATATGCTGTCTAGCTTGGTCATAGCTTGTCTTCCAAGGAGCAAGCATCTTTTAATTTCATGACTGCAGTCTCCATCTGCAGTGATTTTGGAGCCCAAAAAAGTAAAGTCTCTCACTGTTTCCATTTGCTTCCTCATCATTTGCCATGAGGTGATGGGACCAGATGCCATGATCTTAGTTTTCTGAATGTCAAGTTTTAAGCCAACTTTTTTACTCTCCTCTTTCACTTTCATCAAGAGGTTCTTTAGTTCTTTACTTTCTGCCATAAGGGTGGGTCATCTGCATATCTGAGGTTATTGCTATTTCTCCTGGCTATCTTGATTCCACCTTGTGCTTCATCCAGCCCAGCATTTCACATGATATACTCTGCATATAAGTTAAATAAGCAGGGTGACAATATACAACCTTGATGTACTCCTTTCCCGACATATCCAGTTCTAACTGTTGCTTCCTGACCTGCATACAGATTTCTCAGGAGGCAGGTAAGGGAGTCTGTATTCCCATCTCTAAGAATTTTCCCCAGTTTGTTTAATCCTCAGTTGTATTGATCTGTAATTGACACAGCACTGTCTGAGTGTTAGGTGTGCCACAGAATGACTCGATATACATGTATTGTGAAATGATTACCATGGTAAGTTTAGATACTATCCATTACTTCATATAGTTACAAAACCTTTCTCCTCATGATAGAGAACTTTCAGGATTGACTCTTAACAACTTTCAAATAGACCACACAGCAGCATTCACTGTAGTTATTATGTCATTGTACATGACTTCCCAATATTTACTTATATGCTTCCAGTTATGACTGGAAGTTTGTACCTTTTGGGCACCTTCATCCAATTCCTCCAATCCATGCCTGCTTTACTAACCACAGACCTTGCAAAAACTGTTTTTCTTTGAGTTTTATTGCTGTATTTGTCTATTAGATTCCACATACAAATGAAACCATGCAATATTTCTTTCTCTGACTTACTCTAGTTAGCATATTCCTCTCAAGGTCCAACCAGGTTGTTGCAAATGATAGGATTTCCTTCCTTCTTATGGCTAAATGGTTGTGGTTTAGTTGCTAAGTCAAGTCATCACAAGACTCTTTTGTGATCCCATGGACTGTAGCCCACCAGGTTCTTCTGTACATGGGATTTTCCAGGCAAGAATACTGGAGTGGGTTGTCATTTCCTTCTCCAGGGCATCTTCTTGACTCAGGAATGGAACCCATATCTCCTGCTTGGCAGGTGGATTCTTGACCACTGAGCAATCTAGGAAGCTTCAGTCAGTAATGTGATTCTCCAAATAATGGTATCCCACTATATGTATGTATATATATATATGTATATATACATACACACCATATATTCTTTATCCATTCATCTGTGGAGGAACACAAGTTGTTTCTGGAATTTGATTATTGTAAATAGTGCTGCGTGGACTGAACTCTTTAAGCAACTCAGTGCTAAGTCTTAGCAAACACCTGATCACTTTGATGAACACAGCAACTTTATAAATAAACTCTCATTCCATGCAAAGATCTTAGCTCTGAGCATGAGCTAATAAAATACAGATTTTGTACCCCATGGTATGAAGGAACCTCACTTCCATTTTGTTTTGTCTTCTGGGCTATATTAATATTTAGGAGTCATCCTGAATGCTGAAATGGCTTTTTCATATCATAAAGACTTTATGTTTCTTAATGGCTCTGGTTCTATTTGTTTCATAATTCAGACTCTCTGTGAACATCTTGCTAGGACACATTTTCCTCTGTCCTTGAGACATCTATGTCAGTTCATTATCACGTGGGTAAAATTCCATTTCTTCACTTTCATTATGTCTCTTACTTGTCTCACTTTTATTATGCCAAAACCAGCATTTCTCAAAGTGAACATTAACAGATGTCATATGTATATAAAAACCCTGATGTCAGGTAAACCAGGGGAATGCTGATGCTTAAAAAAGTCAAACAATTTTCTTGACTGCAGGACTTATCAGAACCTTTAACAAACTAATGTGTACTTTGCACTTCAGAGAGAATACCAAACGCCACAGATTTGTATTACCCAGACGTTACTACAGAGCACCTCCCAGGACTTAATGTTCCAGGGGACACACTTTGGGAAATAGGCCCTATCCTGTACTCCTTTTAGGAGGAAGATGCATGTGCCCACCACGCTGTCGGTGTCTGCACACCTTTCCTTCCTCCAGGCAGCACTGGTAGAGTAAGAGAAATCTAGGTTCCCTTGCAGTTTCTCCTCTCAGCTCTCTGCTCCTGGGCAGGTAGGCCTCGGATTTCTCAGGTCTAATATGTAGTTAATACAACTCCCTGAGTTGAGGCAGTGGGGGATTATAGACAGTAGTACACACAGAGAAGGAGCTGGAGCCGGTGTCAGAAACATGCCTGCTCTCCCTCCCTGGTTCTGGGACTGAGCCACCATAGGGAACAGGAGTGAGCGCACTCGCCCCCTAGTGGGTATTTCTGCCTCTGCCACCTGAGTCGACCCATCCTTAGCACTGATGGCTTCTACTGGCTTGTTAGCAACTATTCAGAACTAGTGGGTGGGCGATTCATTTTAGATGAACCCAGTTGAGACTTTATTTACATGGAGGTGATAGATCTGAGAACGGGGATTTGGGATGCTTTCCCCAGCAAGAGACGACGCATTCTTCCCATTTTACACATGCTGGCCTCGAGGTCACCCAGAGGGGCCCTTCCACACCCCTGAGTCCTTGTGTAGAAAACCAGGACCAAGATCTTATTATCATGTGTGGTTCTTAATTTTGAGGGGAGGGGAAAGAGATGATTTGCCTGAGTCTGTGATCTAAGGTAATTGCCAATCTGAAAGTCTTGCAAATAGTAGGCAGGCAGTGATAACAAAAGTCGCTGTTTATTCAGAGCTTGCTCAGCCAGGAACCATCTTAAGTGCTTTAGTTATTTAATTCTTGCAACAAGCCTTGGAAGATGGTAGAATGATTCTTCCATGTTAGAGCTGAGGAAATGAAAGCACAGAGCATTTGAGTAATTTGCCTGTGGTCACATAGCTAATGTGGGCTAAAAACCAGTATTCAAACCAATCCATGCAATCAGATTTTGCACCTGTGTACTTAAACATTGCATCACCCTGCCTCTTGAAAAATCGCCTGTGGACCATCCTGGCCACACTGGGTGTGTACAGTATCTCTGCTGTGTGCCTATTCCCGTGTCAAGTTGGAGGATACAAAAGATTCATGAGACTATTTTATGTCTATGATTGCTCCAGAATTGGTTTTGACTTCTTAATAAAGGGTAAAATCCCCGAGGAAAAAACTGAATGATGAAATTTAAAAGAGCAAGTTTTTCAAAGTAGGAAGAAACTGGTTAATAGCAGGCTGAAGGGCAAACATGTTAAAAGGAACCAACGCAGGGAAAACCAACACGGTATTAGTGACACATGTGATCTGTATGCCTGTAAGCAGGAAAATGTAAGAGGGGGAGAGAGCTGTCTTCTTGAGTAAATGAAGCATAGAAGTTCATTAGGGCTATAAAGAAGTGTTAAAAGAGGAAACCCTGCCTTAAGAGCATCAATGGATTGTACTATAAACCATGTCAGGTAGGTGCAAATTGGAAACGGGAGATGCAGAGGCATGATCTGAGGAATACATTTACCAAAATATCAGATAAATAATAAATTATTAAATATGTTAAAAGCTAAAAGGATCTTTGTGTCTGCAAGGCTCTTAAATTCAAGAGAAAAAAAAAAAAAAAAAAGACTGGCTGGTCTGGTCCGAGAGGGTGAAGGGAGGGCAATGGAGACGGTCTGGCTGGATTAGTCCTCCGTTTGAAGACACAGAAAAACATACCCCTGGTGGAGTTTTCACAGAAAATCATTAGACCCAAGCCACACGCCAGGCCCTGGGGAAATTAAGGAACAAGTTAAAAACAGGAGGGCGGCTGACAGCTGGGAGGCCCTCTGTCAGGATCCTGTGTCCAGGAGCCTCAGGCCTGGCGGAAGGTCCCACTGACCAGGGCAGGGGGGTCTGGCCCACTGGGCTTTTCTGCCCCCTCTGGAGTGCCCTTCAGTCCCTCTGCTGCCCACTGTTTGGGGCCTGGGTGCAGTCTGCATGGTCCCTGCGGGGCTGGTAGGGGAGAGGGTGTGAACACGGGCCTCCCTCAGAGCTTCTGTGATGCCCCTGCCACCTCTCCCACCTGGACTGTGGACTTTCACCCCACAGACGGGAGGAAAGTCCCAAAGGCCAGCAAGGAGTGGCCACGTGGGGCACGCACAAGACTCAGAGCCCCTCTCCCAGTTGGGGGAACGTGGGCTGGAGTGTGAAATGGGATGGTGATCACGACACCTCGCTGCGTTCCCCAGATGCTGGCTGTAGGCCTGCTCCACCAGGTCTTCCTGCCCCGGGGGGAGCCTGCAGTAGGGAGGTCGGCATACTGGGCCCTTCCTGTGAGACCTGTGGGGCGCTTTCTGCAAACACAGAGGTAGCAGCATCAGTTTATTTCACCATCGGGACGGTCACACTGTGAGGTCATTATTCCTACGGTCCTCCTGTTACAGCCCAGGAAACTGAGGGGGATGGAGGCTAAAGAACTTGCCCAGGATGCTTGCTTCAGTCCCACGTGCCTGAGGTGCAAACTGGGCTCTTAACCCTCTATGGTACAGGACGCTGGTGATCGCATGGATAGTGTGCAGTCATAGCTCTGAATGGTGGTTTGGCGCACCGATGATAGGGGCATTTCACTGAGGAAGTGATGTCACTGGAAACTGAATGAGGTCAGAGTTAACCAGGGAAAGACGAAGGGAGTTGGTCCCTGAAGGGGACTGGTCCCTGAGGGGGATGGCTGAGCCCCTGCGGTGAGGACCAGCCTGCGGCTGCAACACAGAGCTAGATGCCTGGCTGCTGTGTGGCCTTGACCAAGCTCCTTAGCCTCTCAGAACCTCAGTCTCCACATCTGTAAAATGGACAGAAGAGATCAGAGGGGGATGAAACTAGGGGATGGCTGTAGAGTGTCTGGCCCACTGTTGTTAGTATTATTTATTGTCAAGAGCAGTGATATATAAGGAAGAATCCCCTCACCCCCATCTCCCCACCATGGAGCCTCTACCTCAGCAACGACACCACCTGAGAGCTGAGAGAGGTCACAGGTGGTCAGGGGAGCCCAATTAAACCAAAGTCAATAGTCCAGATTTGACCCTTCAACGGGCCAGGCCAGCCAGACACTCGGGGTCAAGGTCAACAGCAGCTCCAGCATCCTGCGCCCCCCATGTTACTCCATTTCATGTTTCCAGCAGACCCTCCTTAGGTAAGTTCACAACCCCATTTGTAGATACGTCCCAGATAGGCCTCCTAAGGCCGCATGGAGAGGCAGGACTGGGCCCTCCAGCTCTGCTGTCCCTTCTCTGCGCTCTCTCACACACTCTTCAGGAGAATTTCGTAGCTACGGGATACTCTGAGTGTCGTTCCCTAAGGTTGCCATTAAGCTTTTGTTTTATGTTGAGAAATTTAAATAAATCTGACTCTAGATGACTGTGTGATTCCTTCCCCTTGTCACTTGGGTATAACTTCAAATCTTACCACCTCCAACAGTCTTCCTAAAAGATCTCCACCCTTCCCATGCACTCTATCACAGGGTGGAATTGTTTCTCTAGCAATCATCTCACATCATCTCATCCACTTGTTTGCTTGCTGACTTTACTGCGGGGCTCAGCTCGTTGGATGGTGAGGGCCACAAGAGTAAGAAGCCTGTGGGGCCTCCATTCTCCAGTGAGGCCAGTGCATTCCCTGCACGTAGTAGGTGCTCAGTGTCCCTGTGTCTAGACAGCATGGTCAGGAGCACAGAGCCCAGGCCCCCAGGTGGGCATGATTGTTCTTCTCACCGTCTGCCCTCTATGGAGCAGCCAGGCTCACTCGTCCCATCTGTAAAATGGGCAGCCACCTAAAATGATGTGCAAAAGTATGAAATGACAATGGACAGATATTCATGATGTGGTAAGTGGGGGACAAAAACAGGCAGGAAAACAGTGGGTCAGGGTGAACCTATAAAGGGCGCAGAATATAGAATTAAAGGCCCCACTGGGCTTCCAGGGTGCCTAGTTTCCAACCTGAATTCCCCATTGACCAGTGTATGACTTGTGGGAAGTAACACTGAGCTTTGCTTTTCTCATCTATAAAATAAGGCTACTAAGAGTCCATGTCAAAGAGTTGTTGTAAAAATGAATGAATTAAGGAGTTGGTATGGGAGAGTGGTGTTTGGCACATAGAACCAATTTGCTGTTGTTGATACAACCATTATCGTTTCTATTATTACTCTGATGTAACAAATAAGAATGAAAGCTTGCAAAATGAGATGGACAATATAATTCCATTATTTAAAAAATGTGTGTATACATGACTGGAGGTGTGGAGACAGGTCTTTTCTTATTTTGTTCTTTCCTCCTTCCTTCCTCTTCCTTCCTTCCCTCTTCTTCCCTCCTTCTCCCTATCTTCCTCTCTTTCTTTAAGTATTACTTTTAATGAGACAATAAAATCAAGAAAAGTCATTTAATCCTAAAAATAATAAAGTGAGCAGGACACACTTCCTGGGGAGTGGAGAAGGTGGGCTCTGGCCTCTATTCCTCACTATGGACATGCCAGGCATTACACTCAGCCCCTCACCTGCATTCCACAATTTAATCCTCTTGGCAGACCTGCCTGCTAGGTTGCTATCATCACTGTTAAACAGATAAAGAAGCCAGAGCCCAGAGAGGTTAAGTGATTTGCCCCAGAGTGCCCAGCTACCAAAGAGGTGGTTCCCAGCCAGGCCTAACTGACTTGGAGCCTGAGATCTAAACCTCATCATTTGAACTGTGTGCCCGGGCCAACACCATCAACATGCCCGGGAGCTTGCTGGAAAATGCAGAATCTCAGGCCCGAGCCAGTCCTGCCAGATTCTGCTCTGTGACAAAGTCTCTGGGTGGTTCACGGGCATGGTCAAGTCAGAGAAACACGGTCCACCTGGGGTGCTGTGCCATGTCCCTCAGGCTTCCCCCAGCACCTGCCTGCCCTCCTGCCTGGCCCTGATGCTTCCTGCTCCTCACTGGGGTCTCACTCTCCAGATCTCAGTGGGGGAAGTCAGGAGAAGCGACTTCCGCACCACTCTCTTTACTGAATACTTAGCATCTCTGAGACAAAGGTTTGAAGGTGGGGGGCGGGTTGGGGGGGAAGAGGTTTGAATCCACAGAACTGATTTGAGGATTATCTAGAGTATCTGTATCCATGTTATCTCTTTCCAAATAGTGGACTGTAAAGGGAATAGTTTTGGTATTTAAAGAAAAATAAATACTGCAGGCTTCATAACCAGAGGCCGTTCTGATATGCTTAAATGCGGCCTGGGTGGCCTGATTTAAGGGGCTAGCGCTAGAACAGCAAAGGTAAATTATCCTGGCCTGCGGCTGTTTATATATGATGATGGAATGCAAACAAGCGTTGTTTGGCTCTGAAAGCAGAACCGGAGAAAACTTCATCTAGGTATTTAATTATACAGGGCAGAGTGGAAATGGTCTTTTGTTTCCTCACTGGCCCATGGTTGGAAACCCATCGGTCACTCGGAATCAAAAGGCATTAAAATGTATAGAAAGGAACTGGAACATAACATGTAGCAGGGGTTTTCTGCATTTCTGCTTGTGTTCTTCACTGCTAAGGCTGTTTACACCGTGAAATTTGTGAATAGAGTCAGATAACGTGGTCTGTACACATGCATATGTGCAGGCCCATGCACGCACATGCACGCACACACACACACACGCACACCTCTTTAGGATTTATGAGAGAAAATACAATCAAGTCTGATAATTGGGCATTTAATTCTGCATAGGTAGAAGGGTTGGAGATGAACATTTCTCGTGTGTGTGTGTGTGTGTGTGTGTACATATATGGGTCACACAACCACACACAGTCAAGGTCCTGGGCTGCAGATTTTGTTTTTGCCAGTTTTTAAATGAAATATCCGGGTTTCGACACCAGTGCTAGAGCCAAGGCAGAGACCTAGAAAGAGAAATGATTTAATTCGGGCTGTCAGGTTCTGTGTGTTTGGAAGCAAGGATTCACGGAGGAGAGAAGCGCATTAATTGAAGTCTCAAGGTGGTGGTAGAACACATTTTCTTTATTATTGCTCTCTGTGGAGGGGGTTGGGTTTCTTTTTAAGTGGATTTGGTCTTGTTCAGTCAACTTTTACTGAGTTGGTCCTGGGAAAATCCACGTGGATAGGGCCTGCCTGTGGGCAGTGAGCTCCAGCAGTGGCGGGAGCAGGGCTGAGAGAGACAAGCCGTTTCCTCTGGAGCCCTTACAAAGGAAATACTCCACAAGATGACTCCTAGCTCCATGCTGAGAAGGTGTTGGCCAGGCAGGAAGGTGGGAAAGGCATTCCAGGCAGATGAAAGTTTAGGGAGAAACCACAGGGATTTCTCTGCCCACATGGCATACCAAGGCTGCGTGTGGCTGTGGGGAGGAGCAGAGGAGAAAGGGGTTTGAGATGAGGCTGGGGAGGTAGGTGGTAGGAATCTGATCCCCTTCAGGGCTCCACTGGCTTCTTAGGCCACATGGGATCAAAGAAAATCATGCCAGACTTGGAGATGGTGAGGACCGCTAGATTGAAGGAGTTGGCAGGGGTCTTTTTAAGGATCTGGGCTTTTAAAAAAATAGTAATTGTTATTTTTTTTTTTAAAAAATTGAAGTATTTACAATTGAACAATTTACAATGTTGTATTAGTTTCAAGTGTACAGCAAAGTGATTCAGTTATTCATTATATATATATGTGAGTGTGTGTGTCTGTGTGTGTGTATACACACACATACATACATACATATTCTTTTTCAGATTCTTTTCATTAGAGGTTATGGCAAGCATCCTGAGTGTAGTTTCCTGTGCTGTACACCAGGTCCTTGTTGCTTAGCTATTTTATATATAGTAGTGTGTGTATGTTAAGAGATTTGGGGTTTGATCCAAAGAGCAGTGGAAGCCACTGAAGGAAGGCTGCAATCAGACTTGTGCTTTGAAAGCTTACTGTATTTGAATGGCAGGTATAAGCACAAGAATGGAGACAAAAAGAATGGACAAGCGTATACTGTGAAGTCCTGGCAAGAGAGGAAAGTAGCCTGGCCTGGGAGGAAATGGAGAAGAGTGGAGGGTTCACAGGGAGGACACACAGTGAAGGCCAGAGTTGAAGGGAGGGAGATGTCAAGGTGGTTTTCACCACAATCCATACTTCTTTCTAATTGCCTCCTGGAGACAAACATTATGTGCCATCATCTGTTTTCAGATGACACCCGGGACTTGCAGGTATGGTCCAGGAGTGGTCTGAAGAATACAGGCTTCTGTGGACCTCTTACCTGTTGGCATCGAGATTCTCTCTCTTTTTTTTTTTTTAGTAAATGTCAGAACGAAGTCAGACAAATGAGTGTGACAGGTGAACTGAGTCCAGCCTTTTTTGTCTCTTCTCCCTCTGAACTCCTGTCATCCGCTCTATGGCAGGTACTGTAAATTCATGCAGTATCCACTGCAACCCCTCCTAATTAACCTTTTGGAACTTAGAAGCCAGAAAGTAGAAAACTACATTTCCCAGACTCCTTTGCAGGTAAGGGGCCCCAAGTGAACCTGCTCTGGACTGACCGGCGGAAGTGATTGGTGTGTGGTGGCTGCCAAGTGCAGGAAATCAGGCACTCTGGCCAATGAGGTGGCAAGACCTTTGTTCTTCTGGGACAGTGGGTGCTCGAGTTCTCTGATGTCCCAGGCCCTACTGTCATCTCGCTTCTTTTTCTGGCTGCTTCGTTCCTATTTGTAGTATCTGAACCCAATTCTCTGGCCCTCCCAGGAATGATATGAATTTCTTCAGATTGTCTGCTTTAAGTATAGAAAAGTACATTCCGTTGCCTGCAAATAAGAACCTGCAGTTCACTTCATTTATTATCACATATTCTTTGTTTTTCTACATGCAGTGTCCCTCTCTGAACACAGCATGAGCTCTTTAAAGACAAAGATGAGGTTGTGAGTCCTCTCTGGTGTCAACCACAGTGCTGCTATGGATGACTGCCATTTCTGTCTGCTGGACAGCCAAGCATCAGTCTTCTAGCAGAGAAGATTAGTAGTTTGTGTCCCAGCTTTCCTCTGGGGAACCCTATCTTCTCCAGTCTCAGTCCATATGCTTTGATAGGGTAACTCCACCAAGAAAGCCAAGGATGGCTGTGTGATTCAAACCTGGTCAGAGCAGTGCATCCTGCTGGCGACCGTGATGAGTGTAAAGATGGGTATGCAGTGACTGGACAGCTCAGGGCTCCTGCTGGGACGCGTGAGAGAGAGGGACATCTGTCTACTCTCTTTCTGTTGGGACTACTGATGGAAAAGCAAGAGGTGAGCCAGGAGCTGCTGGAGGCTCTGTGCAGGACTGACAAGGAGGTCAACCCAAAGGCGAAGGAAACCAAGAGACCGCAGTGCTGACACAGGGTGAGCCTTGCAGAGATCCAGCCTTTCCCCACATAGCCCTACTCCTGGCCTTTTCAGTTAGGTGAGTCAAAAAAGGTTTTGTTCATTGGTTTTTTCCTTCAACCAGTGAAGTGGGGTTTTTGTCACTAAAAATCAAGAGTCATAATTAAAACAGGAATTGTCCATTAGTAGCTCCTGACTGGCTCATCAAAAAACTGAAGGTCTTTGGTTCAGTTCGGTTCAGTCGCTCAGTCGGGGCCTGACTCTTTGCGACCCCATGAACCACAGCATGCCAGGCCTCCCTGTCTATCACCAACTCCCGGAGTTCACCCAAACCCATGTGCACTGAGTCGGTGATGCCATCCAGCCATCTCATCCTCTGTCTTCCCCTTCTCCTGCCCTCAATCTTTCCCAGCATCAGGGTTTTTTCAAATGAGTCAGCTCTTCGCATCAGGTGGCCAAAGTATTGGAGTTTCAGCTTCAACATCAGTCCTTCCAATGAATATTCAGGACTGATTTCCTTTAGGATGGACTGGTTGGATCTCCTTGCAGTCTAATTCTCTATTTTCTCTTTAAGCTTTTTGTCACTTTCACTCCCAGCCTTTAAGTGACCATCATTAACACATGTTGCACTTTTAATGATTTGATGGAACAAACAATTCAAATGCAGCCAAGATATACCCTGATCCATTATCCTCTTAAACAAATTGGCAGCTGTTTCTGGAAGGAAAGAGGTTCCAAGTGAGGGCCAGACAGTGAGAAACGTGCTGTGGCCTTGAGCTCTGTCCTAGGTAGATACTAATTGGTGCTGTAGAGCATGAACTAAGAACATGGGCCCATAGCACCACAAGGAATTAGGGTTACTTGGGTTTGATTATTACCTCCACACTCATTAGAGGTGTGATCTTGGCAAAGTTGCTTAACTTCTATGAATATAGCCCCAACTGGCTTAGAGTTTATTGGCTTATACACTTGGAAAGTCCAGGATAGTGTCTTTGGCTTCAGGCTGGGCTGGGTCCAGTCTCTCAAAAGATGTAAGTCAGAAATGTGTGGTGTTTCCTTTCAGTGCTGGCTTTCTTCTGCACTGGCTTTATTTTCAAGCAGTTGGGTTCATTCTCGTGGATGGAAGATGGAAGAGCTCCAGGCTTATATCCTCCCAACTTTGCTCTCCTGGCAGAAAGAACACACCTCTCTAGCTCCTGTAGCCCTGTAGGTGCAATGGAAATCTGAGGTAGTTGGATTTTATCAGGTCAGCTTGGTTCACCTGCATATCCCTGGAGTGAGGGACTTAGGCTGACTCACTGAGATGGGGGAGGGAATGTTTCTCAGAGGAAAAGCAGGGGGGCTGGGCTGTTGCCAGAAGAGGGGACTGATGCTAACTGGGTGAGAACAACAGAGGCTCCTTCTTACCCTCCTAGACCGTGTTCTCTCAGGAAGAAGTGGACAGGCTCCCACTTCAAAAGGTTTCGGTAAAATGAAATGAGTTAATGTCTGGGGAGCAGACGCTCCTAGTGCTCCACCCATAGTCCATCCAACAGCTCTTACCGTTTCCAAGTATGAGGCCCCAGAGTCTAACAACAGCCTCTGCATCCCTTTGCCTGAGAACTTTCTCTGGCTGCCAGACCTCACTCCGCCCATGTATGCCACAGGTTGGATGTGCTGGGGGGAGGGTGTAGTTAACAACAGCTGGGAGCAGCCCTCAGCTGCTGAGCCGCCTCACCCGTTGAATGGGGTAACTCTGAAATGTGCCCCCTAGAGGTCCTCAGATAGGAGTAAGCTCCAGTTGCCCACAGGTACAGCCTTTAATCCTTCCTTCACTTCTCACTTCTTCTATCCGCGTTTCCTAGGATGCCCTCCCAAATAAACATCTTGTACTTGAATGCACTTCCGTTTGGTCAGGGAAGCCCAAAGTAAGACTGTCCTACGTTTAACGTCGTTCCTGCCGAGTCACCAGCCGCGGCTGCACACTTGTTATTACCACTGTCATAGTTATTGGGAGGTTCACTTTCTGCTTCCTGCCCTCATCTTTCTGCACTTCCCACGGGGTCTCCCTTTCTCTTTCTTGTTATACCACCCCTCTGCCCTCTCAACTTTTCCTTGTCTATTTCCTAATTTTAATCTCTCCCCAGGGTAATTATAATTTTGATGAGTGAATGTAAGTTTTTAAACAATTACAAAGAAAATTGGCAACTAACACAATTGGTAGACCAAACAACATGTGTTGACACTGTCCACTTCATGAAGGTAGGAATGATGTTGATTTTCACTGTGCCCGGAATTAACACATGAGTTTGTATTCAGAGGGCTTTTTAAAAATAAGACAGATTAGCAGGCTTTATTTTAATAAAGGAAAAAGCCTGAATGAAATCTACTTCCTCTGTACATTACATCTGCTTCCCATCTGCAGTTTTCGCCAAAATGATCATTTTTTTTTTTTTTTTTAATCCACATCCACAACAATTTGGCCTCCTGCATCTGCAGAACGGAGCAACTGTTTGCTAAATGATACCCTAGTGGTATGAGAGTGTTAATGCATCTCATTTATAAACAAGGAAAACACCCCAGCATCATCTGGACTATTAACCGATTTCCAATATGAAATTAATGCAAAACTTATTTCTTAAGGGGAAAGTATTTACAAAGAAAGATGGATTTTCTCATTAATAGAAAGATATCAATTTAACAATTGTACGTTTGCAGTGTGACAAATCGTGACTTGGCAGTATGACAGAGGAATGCGTGCAGAAGAAAATTTGGTTTATCTTGAGAGAACCCACCACAGTGGATTTGGAAATCAAATGTGCTGTGCTTGGGGTTTCCATCTTCAGATCTCTGACTTCTGCACAGCAAAGAGCTGGCAAGATGGCTGGGGCGATCTTTTCTCAAAGAGCTTGTGGCTCCCTCAGCTTCCCAAGGGGTTGTTTCCATCTGTTCTGGGTCCCAGTGCGGGTAGAAGGGGTGGCTTGTTTTTATGTTGCTGGAAACTAGCAGACAAATGTCTATGTTACTGCGTTTCTGCCTGGTGAGAAACCTACTGAGGAAGAATTCTTTTAGGGTGTCAGGGCTGCCCTGGAAGAGGACAAGCTGGGCACAGAGGGAAGGTGTTTCATCAGAAGTCTATCCAGGTGGCCTTCCTTGGGCCTGCCCTGTTTGAAAAAGAAAGAGCTGGAGATTTGAGGGCAGCCAAATGTTTGTGGCTGGAGGCCAGACTTCATTTAAACAAGTGTTCTCTGGTTTGCTGCTCAGAGGAGATTCTTTCCACCTGTTCCTGACTCTTCCTCCCCACCTCCAATGTCTGTAGGTCCTGAGCCTGCTCAGTGGATCCCTGTACCAACTTTCCTGTGTGTTTGAAGTTGGGAGAGACTACTTTTTTAAGAGAAAAAAAGTCACGAACCAGAAATCTCTGGCTCAGGACCTAGCTCTGCTATGTACTAGCTCTGGATAGGATAGGGAATTGAGTCTTCTTCTCTGAGCCTTAGTCCCTTCATCTCTGAAACAAAAATAATAATAGCTTCCTAACAGGGTTCCTAGGGCTTCCCTGACGGCTCAGTGGTAAAGAATCTGTGGGTTTGATCCCTGGGTCAGGAATATCCCCTGGAGTCGGAAATGGCAACCCGCCCTAGTACTCTTACCTGGAAAATCTCAGGGACAGAGGAGCCTGGTGGGCTATAGTCCATGGGGTCACAAAGAGTTGGACATGACTTAGCAACAACAACAGGGTCCCCACAAAGAGTGGATGAGCTGGTGAACGTACAATCAACCTTTAAATGAATACATCTCATAGATGTATACATACCACAAATTTGGGCAGTTAGAGCGAACACTGACTTTGCTTTTGTGGGGATGAAAGATATGATCATGGAACAGGAGTGCTCTGATGGGCTCAGATCTTTATGTGAGAGGTAGGTGGGGGTTACAAAGTTTGGGTTTAACTCCCACTACGTTGTAGCTGGGTGATCTTGGGCAGGTTATTTAGCACATCTGAGCCTATTTCCACATCTGTGAAATGGGTTTAGAGTCTTGATTCTTCCAGGATTGTCATGAGGAATAAATCTATTCATTCAAATAGGAAAGGGGATCACAGAGACAGAATTAACTTGTCCTAGGGTGGAGGTGGGACCAGAGCCCAAACAGGGAATCAGTAAGTGGCTGCAGGAACAGAATTTAAACTTGAGCTAAAGTGTATATGAAAAACACTTTACAGTACTCTGTAGAAATATTATCTAAAGGACTTTATTTAGATAAGAAGACTAAGAAAGCCCAGGCATTGGGCCTAATTTCTATTTTCTAGCCCCTTTACATTTAATATGGATAAGCATGAGATTGTACAGGGTTAAAGGCAGGAGGGCATGAAGAATGTTTCCCTCTTTCTTCCAGTCCAGAGCTCCAGGAAACAATAGATTGAATGATGAATGTTCTATTCAGTATCTTGCCAATATTGAATAGAAGCCCCTCTATTCAATATTGGCAAGATCAGCACTAATTTTGATAACTGAATAGACTTTTTGAGGGTCTAACACTTCTTAAAAACAATTATATTTTATGAAGCCAGGTCATTTGGCATTATTTGGATCTGAAGTTAGTACATTAAATTTTGTCCCTCAGTGTTCAATCTGACGTGACTTTTTAGAAAAAAAATCTTTTCCCCCTTTATTAAAATCTCTAGTGGTCAGTGTGATTAGGTGCCACTGATTTGAAACACCATTCTTCACGAACACAGGAAAGAGGATGGTGACTTTTTAAAAAAGGATCATTTGATGTTTCTTTGAAAAACATTTGATGTTTCTTTCAATCTCAGAAAAAGAAAACAGGTATTTAGCCAGAAGTCGAGTCTGTTCTCTCAGTCTCTACTTGGAGCAATGCTGTTTCCAAGAAAACAGAATCTGTCTTTCTAGAGAGATCCTTTTCTCTTGCTTTATTTCCCCTCTGAAATTAGGAGCCAATGTTTGTGACATCACTGGGTTGCTGTGGAAATGTTTATTTCACAGAGGATTTCGACCTCAAGTGGGCAATTTAAAAGAGGAAGTATGAAATCTTGGAAAAACACAACTGGTTTGCATAAAAATGGGCAGCATTTTTGGAAGAAGGATTCAGAAACAAAACAGTTGTTCCAAGTTTTCCTGCGAGGATTCAAACACTTGTCGGAGTACCTTACACTGATACGCCGATTTTTATTAGAATTCTACTTACTGTAAATATCTGAAAAAAAGTTGGAGAGAGCAGGCTTTTTGCAGGGGGAAAACATTGGCTATTCAATTATTAAAATTGAGAGAAAGGTTTGGTTCTAAAATGCCATTTTGGGGGCGGGGTTATCGGTTTCCAGTTTTATAACGTACAATAGACTTAAGAAAATAGCTCCATTTAAAGAACTATGACTCAAGGGGCCTGAGTTTCAATGCAGAAACTGCAAAATCCTTCTGCGTTTTAAACTGTTAAATCAACAGAATGCCAAACTAGAACCTTTCTTCCTGCTGGGGCAGTATTGTCCCCTAAATCCACTTTTCAGTTCTCTCAGCCTAGCCTAGTTTGATGTAGCATTGACTTAGCTTAACTACAGCAACCGGCAAAAGGAAGTGGGTTTGCATTTGGGATGGGAGGAGGCGGCCACGGGTGTGTGTGTGCCTGCGTGATTGCGCGCGCGCGCGCGCGCGGGAGACGTGGGGCACCAGGAAAGGAAAAAAAAAAAATCGAGACGTAGCAACTATGTGAAAATAATTTCCCCGTGGCTGTACGAGTGGTCTCTGCAAGGGAAAGCAATTTTAGGAATTAAAAATAAAAAATCTTCAAAGAGGCTGGGAGGAAGGCTGGACAGGAGGGTGCGGGGCATAGCGGGGGACATGTGCCTCCTCGCCGGCATCTTTTCTTTTCCTGTACAGGCTTGGGGCGACCCCCTCCCTAACCACCCACCTACCCGCCGCTCCCTGCTGTCCTGGGGCCCGCACGGCCCAGCAGGAAGGGCTGGCCGCTGGCCGTGGGGGGGCTGCAAAGGTCTGGCGGCGCGGGCTGATTTAGTGGCCGGGGCTGTAGTACAGGCTGTCCCCGGCAGCCGGCGGAGTCAGCGCGCCCACGTGACGGCCCCGGTTCTCCGGTAAGCTCCCCAAACAGACGCACACCCAGCCACACGGGCGCGCGCGCACATACACACACACACACACACACACACACGCACGCACCCCCGCGCGCACACGCCCGCCCGCTCTGCCTCTGCGCCCTCCATCCCGGCTCGCTCATTCTCTCGCCCTCTCGCTTCCCCTGCGGTCTCTCGCTCTGCGCGCACACACCACACACACGCACACGCACACACACGCGCGCACACACGCAGCCGGCACAGGCAGCAGCGGCGGCGGCTGCTCAAGTCAGGACGAACCTCTCTAGGTACCTTCTTGAGAAGGCGGCGGCGGCGGCGGCAGCCGGAGCATCCCTCCTCCGCCGGAGAGGGAGCACCGCCGAGAGTTTCCATTCCCTTTGCCGTTCCCTTCCCCCTCCTTTCATTTTTCGAGAGAATTTCTTCTTCGCTTATTGGTTTAATTTGATTTTGAAATTTTTTGGTTGCTTGTGTGTGTGCTTCCCACCCCCCCCTTTCCTCATTTTATTTGCATCCAGAGCATGGCGGGCTGCGGGCTGTCGGAAGACACCTTCTTCTCTTCCTTCTTTTACAACTACGGCTCCTCCTGGGAAACCCCTTCCAACCAGGTAAGGGGTGGCTCGGTGCCTGGCGGCGTCGCGCCCCGTGCCCCTCGCCGTGCGCTCACTTGGCACTCGGCGGGGAGGCAGAGGCTTGGGAGGGGGTGGGGAGGCTGGGGGGCCAAGTGGGTCGCAACGTCTGGGTCAGTGCCAGCCGGCTAGAGGAGGTGTCCCCCTTCCCCAGCGCTAGCTCTTTGGTCTCCAGGGTCTGTCGCGTCCCTCCCTTGTCCAATCTGCCATCCAAACCTTCCCCTTCCAACCTCCCAACCCAGCGGGAACCAGAGAGAGAGGCAGGAGCCGGCACGTTACCCCGAAAAACTCCAGGCGAAACCAGGGAACTCGAGCGCAACCTTCCCCAAGTCGCCGCGGGCGCCGCGCCCCTGTGCGCCCGGCGCCTGCCCGCCCTCCAGTTGCGCCGAGGGGCTGCAGAGCTGTGAGTCCCCCCGCGACGTGCTGATCCCCTCCACTTCCCCCGGGGCCCCGAGCCACCTCTTTACCTAAAATGGCTGCAATCTCAAGTGGAGGCGTCCCCTGACCCCGAGGAGGGGGTGCAGAGTGGATGCTCCAGTGCCCATGACCCCACGCCTCCCCCGGCGCGCACAAGCACCCCACAAACACACACACACTTAACTTTGATGACTGTGCAATGCAGTCCGGCTGCATCGTGCCCTCGACGCTCCCCGCCGCCGGCCTGCAGGTGTGCTTGTCGGCGTGACTTGGGGGGCGCGGAGAAGCTGGGGGTAGACGCCGGAAGGGGGGGCGTGGAAGATGGGTGTTAGCGGGCCACGGGTAACCTGGAGAGACAGGCCTGTGCTCAGGGTCTAGGGGTGCAAAAGCTATTCTGGGAGCCAGAGCGAGAAAGAGAAAGGGGGAAAATGCCTTTTAATTAAATAACTGTTGTAGTCTGCTGCCCCCACCGCTTGTTTGGTGAAAGTCTACAGGCATCTGTCATTTCCAAACTACACGGGGAAGTGGAGCTGGAGTCGAGGGAGGGGAGAGGGTGTGTGTGTGTGTGTGTATGTGTGTCTGTCTGTCTGTGTGTACGCGCACGAGTCCAGGCTGGGGAAAGTTAGGGCGGGAGGCGAGGTGAAGGAGCAACGGTGAAAGGCAGCAGCAACTCGGTGGGCGGTCCGGGGCGCGGGGGATTCCCGGGCCCGCAGAGCGAGAGCTGCCGGGGGAGCTGGACGGAGGGGCGGGTGCCGGGGCGGGGGCGTCGAAGAAAAGAACTCGGTTCTGCCCGTCTCTCCCGGCCACCGGGGCGTCTCTTCTCCCCAGCTCGCTCGCCAGCCACGGCGGCTAGCCCGGCTGCCCGCCGCACTCGCCGGCTCTGGCGCGCTCCTTCTCGGGCCCGGGGGGCAGCGCGCTCCTGCGAGCTCCGGGCAAAAATAAAGCCAACCCCGCAAAGAAAAACAACCGAAAAATGAGCTCCGCCGCCCCCGCAGCACCCCCAGTTTCCAAAAAGCTGAAATCGCCGAATTCGTAGTCTCCTGGCGAAGACCTCGCATCTCTGGCATGGGCTTTCCAGAAAGCGCCGTGGCCATCGAGTGAATAATACATAAGAGGGGCCCGGGAGCCTCGCAGAGGCTCCTGTCGCCGCGGCAGCAGCAGCGGGAGACGGCGGCGAGCTCTGGCCAGACTGCCGGGCCGCCGCCGCGGGTGGGGGCATATGGGCAGCTCTGGGGAAGCGCGCGGGTCCCTGACCGGGCGCGGAGCTACGGAAGGCGGAGGGGCGGGGGGCGGCCTGGGGACACGAAGTTGGAGGTTCAGGGTGAGGCAGCTGGGAGAGGGGAGGCCCTGCTGTGAGTAGAAACTTGGAGGAACTGCCGAGGTGGTCGGGCGAGCGCCGGGTTTGGGCAGCTCGAGGGGGGGCTCCGCTGCCCGAGGCCGGCGCTGGGTGCTTTCTCCAGGCCACCCTGCCTTGTCTGGTGGGGTTCAGGTGCTCTCCGTGCCTTCGCGTGCTGGCTCCGGATTTGCCAAGAGCCAACGACCCCTCCGGCTCCGCAAACTCCAGGTCTCCAGGAGCGGGCGTCTGGGTGCCTGCGTGTGTGTGTGTGTGTGTGTGTGCGCGCGCGCGCGCGCGTGTGTGTGTGTGTGTGTGTGTGATTGTCGATGAGTCAGAAACCGACGCCAGCTGGTCTTTGAGGACCGAGAGGTGTAGGAAAGGCTTGAGCCACAGTGCATCCCGCACAAGCCCGGCCGGGACTCGGGATTCCTCGGCCGCGCCGCGCCTTCCCCACCCCCCACCGCGCCTCCCCCAGTCCTGGAGTCAGATGTATCAGGATAAGTTTCCAGGCGCGTACGTCCGACCTGCACCTCCGGGCCGAGAAACTCTGGCACTTGGTTTTTTCCTCCCAAGGAAGAGACTTGGGTGTAGGGAAGCTCACAGTGATACAGCTTTACAGCGATGGGAGGTTTGGCAACATTTTTAACGAGATAGGAAGCAAGTCGTTTGAGAGCGTAGGCAAAGGGCTACGGCCGGATTTTGCAAGACAGGCAATCACGTGCAAACTCCTTGGAAACCGAAGGAGGTGGGCGAGAGAGGGTGGTGGTGCCGGGCAGGATTGGAGTAAAGGAAGGAGAGAATCAGAGAAGGGGCGGGGGTGGCGTTTAAAGAAAAAAAAAAGAGGAAAACTATCGGTCTCTTCGGGTGAAGTTAGTTTAACTTAATTTGGAAAAACCTTTTCCCAAAAGGCAAGATCTTTCTTCTGGAAAGGGAAACTCACGTTGCTAAGAAAATCGGAGAGAATTTCTGACAAAGCAGGTGGCTTTGTGCAGGGTGATTAGCTCGCGGGCGGGTACTGGGTGGCGCGCTACCCTTAGTGCAGTGAATTGCACAGTGGGGAAAGGGAGGTTATCTGAAGTATTGATTGCTTCTTCCAGTGGTGCGGTATGAACTTTAAGATAAAGTACAGAAACAAATGAGAGATGTACATCATTAGAGAAAGGTGCCCTCAAAGTGCTACCGAGGCTCTAATATCTGGTGGTAGGGGCAGTTATTCAGGCAGTGCATCCTACCAGGATTTGCTGCTTCTATCGCGGCCCTATCACCGTTTTCAGGGATGAAGAATATGTAGGTATAAGGACCTAGTTTCTTATTGATCGCTAGTTTGCATTTTCAGCATTGGAACATGGGCAGAGGGCTAAGAAACCTGCTCGTTGACTGTACCTTCGGAGAAAAAGGATTAATTAAACAAAGGCAACCTTAACTCCTATCTTGGACTCTGGGCAGGACTGCTAGGGGGAGGCCTGGGCCAAATTTGAAAGAGTGAGACTTATTCATGATTTTTACCTGAATTGCTGCCAAAAGGCTTACAAAGCCTCCATTACCTAAAAATAGCAATGTTCTTCAAATATAATTTGTTTACTCCACCTCAATTAAATATAAAACCCTGTTCCTGTTAAAACGTGTTTATGAAGGTAAGGGTTCACTGTACTAAAAAAAAAGTCAAGCTTTTTATTTCTAGATCAATATGATATGCTCTCAACATTTAATACCATGTAAAAGGAGCCTTTTTACAACATCAATAGCAGGCAGGCATGTCTCCCTAAGAAGCTCTTTTCCTGGAATTACAAGGCATTTTGATTGCTTTCATTTTCACAAGAAACATGATTATGACACCTCTGGTTATAAACAAGCAAGTGAAAAAAATACTGAAGATGGGGCTTCTTCATATAGAGACCTGGAAATTTGGGAACAACTGGGGTGTTTATTCATTACTAAACACAAAAACCAAAACCCGGAAAACCCAAACACGAATCACTGCTGACTGGAAGGTTTTTACTTATCCTGTGACATTTTGTTATTAAAGCAGGGGGAGGGTGGGTTGGGGAGAATTTTTTGGAGAGAGCCCAATGTGTATTAGAGCCGAAACTGCATCTGTTACCATTTAAAAACTGGGAAATTCCATCTTATATCTGAAGAGACCATGTTGCAGAAATTTTGCACCCACTTGCCAACGTGCAAAACATACCATAGTGAGAGTGGGGGCGGGGGAGCATCTGCTTAGGTGGAATTTATTTCTTCAATTAGAATGAAAACCCCAATTAAAGTGTGTATGTGAAATGTCTCTGATTTGGCTCAGCGTAGCAGACAACAGACCATTCTTTAATTTACAGTTTCATGCCTAGGGATGGCAGTAGTGCAAGCTTCCAGAACTCAACTCTATCTTTCTAGGTTGTGCTTTTTCAACCTGCAAGTCTCTCCCATAGTTGTTCAAGCTTTCCAACTCCGTCATGAAGCTGACCGTGCACTGGTCATTCCTGCTGGCAGCTTGGACCTGGGTCACCTTCTTTAGCTGTCCTGCTATAAGCCCAAATTGAAGCAGGCCAGGTCTATTATGATATTGAAGCAATCAACTGAAAGTGAAAAATGAAGCCAATTAGCTGACTGCTTGGGTGTCCACGAGGGCAGACATCTGACTTTATTCACCCGATTGACCGTTTCTTTGGCTACTGGGTAGCTTAAACCTGAGTTTGCGAAAAAAGCAGCATCACCAGCAGACTTGACTCTGTTTTTTAACTTTTCTTCCTCTCCTGTCCCCTCCCCCCACCACTCCTTCAAATTGCCAGACTAGAGATAGAAATGGCATCCTTATAAAGACACACACTATCTTCTCAGAGTAGACAGTGACTGTTTTGAATTCAGCCCTGGACTTTTCTTAGTCAAGACCTGTAATTCTTTATACTCACTCTATCTTTTCAAGCAGGATAGATGTTTCAGTGCAAAATCATGAATGGATTTGGGTAAGTTGTTGAACGCTTTTGCTGTCTATATTTTGGCGGGGGAGGGTGCTTGGCACTCCCTCCATGAATATGGATAGCTGAAGCAGAAGCTGTCCACTGAGGAACATTTCTTTTATCCAGTCCATGTACTATAAAGAACTCAATATTTCCGCCCCCCCACCTCTTTTCTGGGTGTTTCTTAATTCCTGAAGTGATAACACAGCTGGGATTCACTGAGGTGAGCCAGAGCTTGGGAATGTCCTCCATTTGCAATATTGTTAGAAACCCAGTATCTTAAAGTTGAAAAAATGTAAACTCGGCTTCATCTTCTTCTTTTTTTTTTTTTAAATTTAATTCTCCTGAAGATGAATGTATGAACTACAAACTAGTTTTTAGGTACATTTCTATAGATTTACCTTAAATACACTTTTGAAATCTACCTCTAAATCCAGCTCACCTAATTCCAGTTTTTCCATCGTTGGATGGATTTCTCCTATGTAGACAGAAAAGTAAAAGAGGCTTGGAATAACTTGAGTTTGTTGTGGATCTTCGAGTAAAGGTAGCTTTTTTAAGACACCAGTTTGAAAATATTGTTCTCTTTTCTGTATAAAGTTTTGTTAGCCTAAAACTTGGGAACCAAAGTACAGTGACAATAGCTACCATTTATTAATACTGTTCCAAATAAAGTATGTGACTCATTTAATCTCCACAACATATGAGGAAGATGCTTTTATTATTGTTCCCATTTTATAGACGAAGAAAGTAAGGCATAGAGTTAAGAACCTTGCCTCAGACCTCAGTGCTAGTTAGGGACAAAACTGGGCCATCTTCTGCCTGCAGTGCAGGAGACCTAGGTTTGATGCCTGGGTTAGGAACATCCCTATAGGAGGGCACAGCAACCCACTCCATCCAGTATTCTTGTCTGGAGCATTCCATGGACATTGGAGCCTGGCAGGCTACAGCCCATGGGGTCACAGAGTTGGACACGTATGACTGACTTTCACTTAATTAATATATAGCCAGATATAGTTCTGTTTGGGAATGAGGTGGAGCCTTCTCTTTTGGTCAAGTGGGCTGCCGTCTATGGGGTTGCGCAGAGTCGGACACGACTGAAGTGATTTAGCAGCAGCAGCAGCCATAACTACCTGATGCTTTTTTTTTTTCCCCCTTGGTGATAGACTAAATGCTTGAGTTTATCATTCCTTTTGGTTTGAATGGTTGATCCAGGTTGAGAGATAGACAGGGTCTTCAGATTGCCTGCTCCCACTAGCAGATAATTATGGTTTAGTGGAGGGCTCCTTTTGAATGTATGTGGGTATCAGGAAAATATAACTTTATGAAGAAATACAATTCTAAGATACTTGAATACAATAATTTTCTAAATAATCATTTAGATGCACCAAAACCCTAGCTCATAATATATATGTATAGTTATGTAGGTGTGTGTGCGTGTTTTTTTGAGGCATAACTCTCCTTTTATCATTTTGGGTTTGTTCTGTATATAGTTGTGCTTGAGATTAAGACTGAGATTTACCTTTCTGGTCACGGCATGTTATAACAGGTGTCTTCTGTACCAATTCATGCACCTAACATTTATGTCCATCATGAACTAATGCCTTTTAGTGGTTCATCCCTTGTATCGTGATCTTCCAAAATATAGTTGTGGGAAGGGGAGGGAAAACATTAAATGTCAGTAGTTACAGCAAGACAGTCTCAACGAAGAGGGCAAAGAGTCTCTCTCTAGTTTCACGATCCGGCAGCCCTGGCGGAAATGTAAAAGTGCAGGGTTTGCATTGGAATGAGAATGGGGTCACCTACCCTTTGTAGTCATCATCAAGGAAGCAGAACTTCCTCCCAGAGAGAGAGACCATAGGAAATCAATGATCACACTTTGCTGGCGGAGAGGTAAATGTGGACAGCAGTTGGCATTAAATAAAAAGGCAGCAGAAAAGTGATTTACTCCAGACGGCAGTGTGGCTTTTTGGTTCCTTCAAAGAATTCACATCTTTAACATAATTATATTGAAATCTTTCTTTCTTTTGAGTTATATTTTTATAAGAAAAAAAAGGAAAGGAGAAAATACCATTAGGTGATGCTATCGTCTTTTGACTTGAAGATTGTTTTTTAAGGAAAGCAGAGTGTCTGGAATAGGAGAACTACATCCCCCCTCCCTTCTTTTTTGTTTAAGAATTGACCTGATTTATTAGAGTTGCCAAATTTCTGTTTGTTTGTTTAGTCCATGTATTCCTTGACACAGAAAGGAAGTTTGCCATGGGGCAAGGCTCACCTTGACAAGGTGTTGCAAAGGATGCTTATATGGGAGAGGCGCAGAGAAGGGGGTGGTGATCACTGGGGTAAAGGGCAGTGTAGACGTGGAAGCTTAATGAAATATGCAAAACCAGTTGTGGGGTTCTAACATGCTGGCCCTCGTTAGCTTGCACTTCTGATTGCTTTGTGAGAACACTTCCTGTAGATTTGAAATATCGAACTGCAGGTAATAGCTGTGGGGCTAAGAATGTCTGGCTTATATCTGGGAGGAGATGAAACATCCATGTAATCTCTTGCCTGAAAGCGTATTGGAAAGTATGTTAGTTGTGTAACACCGAAACAAAACAAGTCAAAAAAGCACAAAGAAAAGGAAAACTCGCACCAACACCCCCTACCACATTTTGATCCAATTTATTATTTCCAGTAGCAGTTCAGTCCCTAAAGTTAACAATGAATGATTATGATTCTGTAGTTTCGTTTACAGCATAAATTAGCATTTTGTTTTCTGTTACAGCTTTTGAATGAGGAATTATAATGTATAATTTGCTGAAAATAGATGTTATCATCTCTTAGGATGAGAACAACCACATAAACTTGAACAAATGATAAAAATGGAATCAATTACATTTCAAATGGAAGTAGTTTACAAACCTCCAAATACAAAGTGGCAGTAGTAGCTGGTTATTGTAACAAATAATTAGTTTTTTTAAGCAACATTTATTGAATTCCATTGACGATTTGGTAATTGTTCACAGTCAACGGTAGCCCTCCCTCTTCCAAAATGAAATGTGGCGTGGAATGACTGCATTTTATAAACCATAGTTTGCTTCATTATTTAGTGTTGCGATCAGAATGTATATTTATTTGCAGATGTAACCCTTTCTAAGTAATAAGAAAACAGTGAATTGACTAAAATGATGCCACCAAGCCTGGTTGGTGGCTTAAGATAAACACCCAAGGGCTCATGGGTGAGAGTGTTTTCCATTTGCAAAGAAAGAAAAGAAGCATACTGTCAGAATGGACATGTGTGTCTCTGCGTGTGTGTGTGTAAGGGGAAACTTTTTATGATTTATCAAATAATAGATGAGGCATAATTTTACATCAGCAAGAATTCATTTTTCTGTCCTGCTCCCATCACTGTACTTCCCATGCCTTTTCCATCCTGACTTATCCTTTCTGTGTAAATCTTGCCTCCCTTGCCGCTCCAGAAGCTCCTTGTGGGAAGAAACTGCCTTCTTCCCCTCAGGATCCCTCATCATGCCCGGCCTGTTGTAGACAAAATAGATGTGTTAGAAAATGGTTGAAATTTCAGAAAGCTTTTATGCCATTATGTGTCCCTTCGTTTATTTTTTATTTCATTTTTTAAAAGTCTTTATTGAATTTGTTACAACATTGCTTCTGTTTTATGTTTTTGCTTTTTGGGTGCGAGGCGTGTAGGATCTTAGCTCCCTGGCCAGGAATCGAACCTGCACTCCCTGTGTTGGAAAGTGAAGTCCCAACCACTGGACCCATCAGGGAAGTCCCTGTCCCTTCATTTATTGTTCTTTGCTCCATTTCTTAGGATGATGAGGACAATTCTACAGTGTCATTTTTGAAAATGGGAATTTGACTTGGAGAGTAAATGAATCCTGCCTTCATTGAAGCGTCCCCAGGGAAGAAGATGATTGGTTTACCGTAGGCTCACTAGACCTCTTAATTTTTAAAATGAAAAGTTATGAAGTATATACTTAATAAATTCAGAAAAGATAAGGGCAGAAAACTGGGAATCTGAGGCATTGTAATTTTAATTTTTTATTTTTCGGTAACTGCTACATGCTGAGTGGATCATTCATTTTTGATTATTTCTAAAAGATTAATCTATTTCTTTAAAGTTAATATGCAAAGAAATATGTTCAACATCACTTTATTTTTAGATCCCACGATTTAGTCTGAAACAAATCAGTGGTGCATTATAAACACACAAGAATGTATCTAATGACAGGAGTCAGGCTGAACAGATGCTAAAAAAGATGCTTCATATGAAGTCGAGGGAGCTGCAGGAGGGAAGGGAAAAAAATCTCTAGAAGTTGGAGGGCTTGTGAGGTGAATGCTATGGAGACTTCTCACCCATCAAATATGTGCTTGTGTAGTTCAAAGCAGAAGGGACTCCATTTGCTTCTGCACAAAAGTAGGAATGATGACATCCATCCTCTAGGATGGTTGTTAAAATTAAGTGAGACCTTGGACCTGGAAAGACCTTTGTTATTGACTAATAAAGAGCTGAGTCAATGTTCAGTCTTATCCGTCAATCCTCAAATATTTATAGAGTACCTTCTGAGCACGTACTGATATGCTAGCCCAGCAGTGTGCCTGGCACATAGTAGAGCCTCGATACATTAGACTGAGTCGATAATAATAGAGTTCTTGCATTGAACACTTACTATAACATTTCAGAAACCTTTCAAAGTGCTTTACGTAGATTAACTCATTTTGCCATCAAAATAACCCTAGAGGTAGGTACTGTTATCAGTATTGCATATTACCTATTAAAAATGAGAGAGCCGAGGTTCAGAGAGGTGAAGTGACTTAACCAAGATCACACAACCAATAAGAGCCAGTAGGCGGTACAGTCAGGATTTGTATCTATCCTGTCAAGCTTCTGAGCCCATGTTTTAATTTTAACCACCATGCTCGGCTGACTTAAGGCGGATGAATCAATGGGTGACAAGGAAATCAAAAATGAGTAAAAACCTGCTGCCTTCAGCATGAATGTGGGTTTCAGGTAGAGCCTCACTTCTATGGTGAGTAAGCTAGAAGATGGGTAGTACTTTTAGAAGAGACCAGACAACGTGCTGTGGTCATCTGGATGATGAAGAGTTTCTTTTTGGCTGGAAGAATCACAGAAACTTTTGAGGAGGCATTTGGAGAATTTGAGCAGGTGAGAATGAGGTAGAGGGGACGTTTCAGGTAGAAGGAAAGCACAGGAGGAATTTGTCAAGGTTGGGGTATTTTTGTTGTAGTTCTTTTTTCTTTCAACAAAATTTATTGGTTACCTACACTTTATATTGTGCTTGTCCCTGCCCTCAGGAGCTTTAATTTAGTAGGAGAGACGTAGATCACATGACATATGATATATATATATATAATATATGTAATATATATTACATATAAATTATTTTGTATCTATCTCCGTATATATACACATACATCAGTCTATCATCTATCCTTCCTTCTTTCCTTGCAGCCGTCAGTCATGTCCTTTAAACTGTGTGAAGTGCCAAGAAAGAAAAATAAAGAATGTTATATATAGAGAAGAAGGGGTTGGGGGGGGTCTGCCCTACTCATTCGGAGAAGGCAATAGCACCCCACTCCAGTCCTCTTGCCTGGAAAATCCCATGGACGGTGGAGCCTGGTGGGCTGCCGTCTATGGGGTTGCACAGAGTTGGACACGACTGAAACGGCTTAGCAGCAGCCTTACTCATTATTTCAACTTTAGAAATTCGCAAAGCATCTTCCAAGGGTGAATTCACCTCCTCCCACCAGTGATCTCCCTCCCTCTTGCTTAGCAAAGGGACAGGGAGCTGGCCGAGTTGGGCTGATGTGAGTTAGTAGTCTAAATAGGAGAGCTGCTTTCCATTCTGTTCTGTAAGGAGCAAGCAATAAAGCTTTCAAATTTAGTTGAAAGTTCAGATCTTTGCATTGGTTAAGATCTGCTCTGTTGACAGTGTGAAGAGAATAGTTTAATTAGTAAATCAAACATTAAGTTTTATTTTAGATCTTATTGCACTTTACTAGATGGCTAAATTTTTTCTGGATTAAAATTAATCATCCAAGCTAGAAAGTGAAATAGCCTCTGAAGTTGGGAACATACTCTGAGGCCCATGTAGCAGTGCTAATGAAATCCTTTACTTCTTTCTCTTTGTGATGCCAAACTAAAAGGGTTGCATAGTGTGCAAAGAGCCGAAAAAAGAAAACGTAAAAGAGAGTGGAATCATCTTTACAATGTCAAATGCTTGTTGTTTTAGGAAGTAGGACTCCATTGCTAATTGATATTTTTACCCTGCTAGTAGCAGATTCATTAGGAATCATTTTAAAATTATTTCCCCCAATTAAACTGATCTTAAAAAACAAGTTTCTAAAAAAAATTCAATGAGTTGATTCCTATGTATGTGCATTAAAATAAATATTGGTTCATCTTACCAAAATTTTCTTTCCCAAATTCGTTCTTTTACTGTAAGTAGTAAAATTGAGTATGATGATGTTTTGGGGAGTGTTTATAAACTGTAAAGTGTTCTCTTAGTTGTTATCATTATGATGGAAGGAGAGCTTGCCTTCTGAAACCATTTCTTTTTATTACAGTAGCATTGAATACACACCCAGAAATAAAGTAAATGTTAAATAATATGCATTACACTCACTTAGGCAGTTATTTTTTAAATGTTTGTTTACAGTGATATTAAACATTTGCGTTATGGGGCCTCACTCCAGGAATGATGACGAAATCTGTTTTAAATCTCTACCTCTTCTGTAACTGATTCTGTCGTGTGACCTCTGAGGGTTTCTCAGAAAAGCATATACTGAGGACGTTTTAGGCTAATGAGTCTTTCCCATACATTACAGAGTTGTTTAAATAAAGTAGAGAATATCCTGCAATATGAGAGCCTTTAGAAATACTCGAATATCCCTCTTTTCAGGAGAATTTTGGGAAAATGCCTATTTTTATATTTGGGCATATATTATATTTAAGAAGTCTTCATAAATAGTAAGCACTGCTTGAATGCTTGTTGTTCTTATTAGGTCTTATATGTCTGCTGTATTTAAATAGCTGCAGCTTTTTCTTAGTTGGTTTATAAATGCCTTGAGTTTTTTTTTTAAAAAAACATTATTTGGATAACCTGCATATTAAATACAGTGCAGGGCACAAAATATGTGCTAAAATCTTTATTGATCATTTGAAAAGAAAAATAACCTTTGACTCCTTCTGGGAATTTACAGATATCAGCCCCTTTTTCAAAAAGGATCAGAACATAGAGGTAGGAACATTCCTTTAACCACCAACCCAAAAAGGACTTTTGCTAAAAAGAGAGTTTTCTCTTCAAAATGAGGACAAATACTTCTTTTGTTCTGCATTTTCAAGAACAGGGAATACTTTCTTCCTTTATACTTCACTGCCTAATTTAAAAAATATATTTAAACCTGATTTTCTAAGGTACTGTTTTGGAATATCTTATATCTGGAAACAGATAAAAGTATGATATTAATTTTTCTTATTACAGATATGACACATTTTTGTTTTGGAGATTTTTCTTAGGTTCAGAGAAAAGAGGAAAATCAAAACCATATATATTGCAAACATTTAAGATAATCACAGATACTATTCTAATGGATATCTTTTCAGTCTTTGTTCCAGGCCTACATAATGTTTCATTTTTAAATTGGTATCATGTATAAGAAATTTTTTAATTTTTTTTGTAAACAATTTTATAGCCTGATTTTAGATCAATAAATCATAACTAACTTGCCACATAATATTTCACATGCCTCTATGTCCCTTTTATTGTTTCTGTAGTATTTCATTGTATGATTATCAGACCATTTATTTAACTATCTTCCTAAATTTTGGGTTTTGGGGTTGTTGACAATTATGGCTAAACCTGGGGCATATCTATGATTATTTCTTTAGGATAACACCCAGTAATAGAACTGCTGGGTGAAAGGGCATGCCTTTTTTAAGACTTTTGTGTTAATTGTTTCTTGCAAGAGATGCACTAGCTTATACTCCCAGCAGCTATGTGTCAGATGGAGGCTATTAGGAAATGAGTCCTTGTGTGACAGCATTGTCTTTGTCCATTTGAAAACTTCAAAATAAACTTTTTGAATGACCATGTCAGTCAAGAGGTCATGCTTATAATAATGATGACTTTTGTTTATCTTTAGTTTTTCAGATTCTTTGGGCTGCTAGAATAAAACTCTGGTTATCAGATGAGCATTTGTACCTCTCTTTCTAGGGCATATTATCTCTGTAAAACCTCCTGGCTTGTGTTCTGTTGTGATCTACAGAGAAAAATCTTCCTTGTTCCACTCATTAAACTTAAACTTCAAAACAAGGAATCAGTCTGGATGCTAAAGAGTATCTCTGGTCATGCCTGAAATGATTCCAAGGAAAGAGGAATGTTGACTGTATACTTAAGGCATCATTATTGCTGGTCTGGTCTGGACCCAAATATGACAAATCTTAGAGATATCTGTGAAAACAAAACTCCTATACAAGAGTAATAATGATTCAATTCCCCAGTGAAGGACATTATCATTGCTCTCGGACTCTCCCCACTGCCTTTATCTGTTGATCTCCTTCAACCATTTTTCCATAGGGTTTCTTTGGACCCTTGGTTTATTGCAATATAAATTCTCTTTCCCTAAATCTTGCCTTTGTTATAAGTGAATTCCTCATTAAGAAAATACAGTTTTGGGGGGCAGTAGCTGTTTATTTGTTCATACCCCTTAGGCCCAGAGGAACTGTGGTCATTGTTACTTCCAGAACATTACTTGGCCACTATAACACAAAACCATGCAATTCCTATAGCCCCCAGGGAAATTCCCAGAGACTGTATCCTACCTTTCTTCCTGGGCATCTTATCATCTTCCTGTCCCTTTCCCCTTTCTCCTGAAGGCTCGCGCACTTGGCTAATGTCTTCCCTCTCCCCCAGCTGTAATCACCAGGGTGATCTTCAGCATTGTGCATGGAGGATGGACCCAGTGGCTTAGTCTCAGAGTTGCAACACTTCACCTCCCACAATGCTTTGGTGACCCAGTTATCTCGCCCACACCCTGGCCTTATCCTTTGGAATAGCTCTGCTCCTGGAACCTTAAACTCCAGCATCATTGTACATGACGCCAGCTTCATAGCTTTCTGCTCCCTCACCCATTTATTTATTTCCAAGGTTGCTGATCCCAGTACTACCCTCCCTTTCTCCCAGCTCATCAGTCATACTTTCCCTCTCTTTCTTTTTTTTTTTATGCCAGCACAGAAACCATGATACATCACTTTAACCACTCTCTTGCCAAAACCTCAAAGCCCTTAATCCCTTGTCCTTCTATATTTGTCCTAAAAAATCCCAGTCTTGGGTCAGTCCAACCAACTGCCTTGTTTGCTTCTACATACGAACTGTTGCAGGCTGTTGGAAAAACCCAGTCACACTAACGAATGTGATTTTTATTGTCCTCAAGCTCAGTGCCACTCACCAAGCTCTGTCTGGATTATCACTGCCTGTATCTGTAACTCCAAACATTGCCCACTGTTCTCAACTCCGCCTACTGCTGGTTCCCTTCCCAGGTGAGGATTTGTGGCTACCCAATGTGAATTCCCTCAGCCTTTTGTCTCATATCTGGACATCTCCATCTTTTCATTCCCTTCTCATTTTCTCCAGGACTTTGATCCATAGTGTGGCTTCGTGATTCCATACACTTAGGAATAAATTTATCACTCCCATCCTGAAAAATTCCTTCATCAACCTTTCATTTCCCTTTAGACGGTGCCTGTCTCCTTCTTTTGTTGGATGGCTTGAAGAGCTCAGATGATGTGACTGTACATTTCAAAGTCATGAATTCACATGACTACGAGGTTGGTTTCTCTTAGTGGTTCACAGATTCCTGGAGCAAAGAAGCAAATAGTGATCTAGGGCAGATAACCTATCTGCCAGCCTCAGCAGGAACCTTGTAGATTAGCATTGTTTCCAAATCTTTCTCTCCTCCCCCACTCTCTTTCTAATGACCTCTGATAAGGGCTCCACCATCACTACCATCATCCCCTCTCCTGGGAATGACTTCATAATTCCCAAATACTGGAACTCTTATTAATTATATGAAGTGAAGTGAAGTGAAAGTCTCTCAGTTGCGTCAGACTCTTTGCGACCTCATGGACTATACAGTCCATGGAATTCTCCAGGCCAGAATACTGGAGTGGGTAGCCTTTCCCTTCTCCAGGGGATCTTCCCAACTTAGAGATCAAACCCAGGTCTCTTGCCCTGCAGGTGGATTCTTTACCAGTCTCAAGGGAAGTCCAAGAATACTAGAGTGGGTAGCCTATCCCTTCTCTAGCGGATCTTCCTGACCCAGGAATCGAACCAGGGTCTCCTGCATTACAGGCGGATCCTTTACCAGCTGAGCTATGAGGGAAGCCCTGTTAGTTATGTGTGTATATCTACACACGTGTAGATATTTCTGTGACTCTGTTGAATGAAAAGTCGCTTTGACTTCTGTGGCATCTTCCTGTCCTTCATTGCATCTTCTCCTCTCCTTGACTCTCGAGCTTTGCTTGACCTTAAATGTGATGTTCCTGGGATCCCCACCCCGGTCTCCCCTCCTTTTACTGTATTCCTGCTTTCCTGTGGCAATCTCCGCACCCATGGAAATCAGTCCGTCTTTCAGATTTCTAGTTCCAGGCAACATCTCCTTCCTGAATTCCGTAACTGTTTAACCGATTGGTTATTTGTCCCAAACTTTCCTGGTGGCTCAAAGGTAAAGAATCCACTTGCCAATGCAAGGCACGGGTTTGATCCCTGAGTCAGGAAGATTCCCAGTAGAAGGGAGTGGCAATCCACTTCAGTATTCTTGCCTGGGAAATCCCAAGGACAGAGAAGCCTGGTGGGCTGTAGTCCATGGGGTTGCAAAAAGAGTCGGACACGACTTAGTGACTAAACAAGAACAACTTGATATTTTAAGCATGGTATGTCAAAAGATAGGATTCTTTGTCCAGATTGTGTTGCTCTTGAATTCCTTATTTGGGTGAAAGACAGTTATACTCATCCTTGTATATCAGTTAACTTTTGCAGTATACCAAACCACTCAAAACCTTGTGTCTTCAAACAACAACCATTTTAAAGTGCATAATTATATAGATTAGCAATGTAGGCTGCAGTCAGCTGGGTGGTTCTTCTGCTGGGTCCAACTAGGTTCACTTACATCTGCAGTCAGCTAGCTGTGGATGGCCTCATACATCGGGCAGATGGCTGGCTGTTGGTTGGGGATATGGAGATATGAGCCATGTATCCATGTATCCATCTTCCAACAGGCTGGCCCAGACTCATTCCTACAGTAGTGACCACAGGATTCCCAAGAAAAGGAAGAGAGAGGAAGCTGCAAGATCTCTAGATGTATAGGCCTAGAACTTATAGAACACATCACCTCTGTCTTATTCTGTTGGTCAAAGCAAGTCAGAAGGCCAGCCTAGATTCAGGGAGTGGAGAAGTATATTCTGCCTCTTGATAGGAGGAGTTTCAAGGCCATAAGAACATGCATATGTATGGTGGCTGTTGGAGGTGGGGTGAGTAGAAGGGAATTAGAGGCCACTTTATCATTACTAATCTCATGACCCAAGTCAGCCAACGTCTCTCGCTTTCCTTCTCCCTTCATTTCTAGTCAGCCATTAGGTTAGGCTGGTTATGCCTTATGATATGATAACACTCTAATGTGTTCCTATCTTCAGCTGCTGGTCTACTTAATTTGTAAGCTTAACTTCTGTGTTAGTTGACTAGGGCTACTGTACCAATGTACCATGGGTAGGGTGGCTTAAACAACAGAAACTTATTTTCTCATAGTTTTAGAAGTCCAAGATCAAGCTGCCAGCAGGCTTGGTTGCTTCTGAGGACCACGAGTGAAGGACCTGTCTCAGGCCTCTCTGCTAGGCTTCTAGATGGCTGTCTTCTCTGTGTCTCTTCATGCCATCTTCCCTCGGTTTGTGTCTGTGTCCAAATTTTATTCTTATTTTAAGGACGCCAGTCATATTGGGTCAGGGCCCACCCTAAGGGCCTCATTTGACTTAGTCACACCTGCAAAGATCCTGTTTTCAAATATGGTCACATTCTGAGTTCTGGGGGTTAGAATTTCATCATGAACTTTTTTTTGGTGGCAGACACAATTCATCCCATGTTAATTTCCCCAGCATCCTCTACCTCATTGTAAAACAGCACTGTGGTAGTGCTAGGGCTGAAGTCTCAGGTCCTTTGTTAGTGCTATTGGTGCCAGGTGATATATTTTTTGCCATTTAAAAAAAATGTCTCTCTTAATAGACTAAGCTTCATGAGGGCAGCAGACCTGGTCTTTGTGTGTCCAGCACTTGGAACAGAGTAGACCCCCAATCAACAGTGGTAAATTTGAATGTACGACTTTCAGTTTATAAAAAAATAAGTAAAATTATCTTTTAATTCTATACCCTGAGGGAGTGGTCCTCCAGAAACAGTGGTCTCCAATTTGTAATTTAGAAAAGAATGGTGAATGATGTGACCTTAGTGCTTTTTTGGCTGACCGTGAGCAAGGGAGTGAGACAATTCTAGCCTCCACCCAGTTAAAGTCATGTTTGAATGACTGCAGAATGACTGAAGGATGTGGTTGAGAGAACAGAACTTGTTAGACCCATGTATGTGATTATAATACATTCTGTTAACTAAAGAAAAAAGCAGAGACTGTATTGCAGATGACAGCAATGTCAGACGTTTTTGAAACAATATGTATTAGGGTTTTCCAGAGAAACAGAACAAATAGACAAACAGTGTTTGTATGTATGTGTGTGTTTTGAGAAAGAGAGAAGTATTTTAAGAAAATGGTTCATACAAGTGTAGAGGCCTGGTAAGCCCAAACTTTGTGGAGTAGGTTGGCAGCCTGGAGAGTTGCCATCAGAGCCCTAAGGCCATCAGATGGCAAATTCTTGTACAAGGAGGTCAGTCTTTGTCTATTACGGTTTATAACTGATTGGCTAGGACCCATCCACACTGTGGAGGGTAATCTGCGTTACTCATGGTTACCAGTTTAAATGTTAATCTCATCCAAAAAGCACCTTCACAGAAACATCCAGAATAATGTTTGGCCAAATATCTGGACCAGCCAACCTGACTTATAAAAACTAACCTGGTTCCATGAATATAGTGACCAGAATGTAGGCAGAGGCTTGGACAAAAATAAATAATAGGAGAGACTCTTGTTGAAAATGCCATGAGGGTCTTGCCCGATTTAGATGTTAGCCAGCATTTGAAAAAGATGTTCTGTAATCTAAAAAGGAGGAGTCATATAATTTTCTTAGTTTGAGTAGAAAATATGATGAGCCTTGAGTGTTTAAGAAAACTTTAAAATCCTTATTTTATGATGAATTTAATTCCAGTTGATAAGACATAACACAAATATGGCTACTGTATTCGTTTTTATGCAAACATGAAATCAAAGTTTATGCTGTATGCTGAGAAGGAGTATTATAGATTAAACAAAATCATGAAAATCAAAGTATTATTTGCTGAGAAACCCAAGTTGGAGTGCTGATTCTTATAGCTTAGTTATCATCCTTTACTATTACTCTTAGATCTATTTGTGATTCTAATCAAATCCCCTGTAGTTTCTTGTCTTTAAACAGACTCAGAAGAGTTATGAAAAGAAATAATTATTTTCTTAGACAGTTTTTGGATTCTGAGAAAGTCTTTCATAACAGGAGAGGCCTTTGTGGGTGGTCATTTAAGAGGCAATAACAAGCATGAAGCTATATTTCCATTAAATCTTAAAAACATTTATAAGAGTGAGGAATTTGGAACAAGCTATTTTTTTCTTCAAATGGCCAAATATTCAGATGATGAAATACTGTCTTCAAAGATGTCTGTAGGCATCTGGCCCAGACTTAATATGCAGTGTTTATGAAATCAAGGGAAGCGAGAAAGGTTACTTGTAATGATGAATTCCACACCATAGTTATTAATTCTGTCATCATTTTTACTAGTGAGTATAATTCAGCCTTCAGATTTCTCCATTTTTACTGGGAAGGAAAGAATCTCTGCAACATTTGTATCTTCTCAGGCAAATTTGTAAAAGGATTCTGTGTGGCTTCAAAGTTTTGACCTCTCCGGATTGAAATCCATCCATATAGAAGCTCTAAAAGGAAACCTAAGTAGTGGAATGGTGAAGGTCTGGTATTTTATAGTCAGTTCTGCAAGTTTTCTGATCTGTGAAGTGGACATTATAACATCTGCTTTCCGAGGTTACTGTAAGAGTTACGTAAGATAATACAAATGAAAAGCTTAGTGCTCGTGTGGGATACGTCAGAAGCTTCAGTGGTCACATTAGTCTTTAAGAAGACAGAGATAAGTGCAGCATAGGTGAGCAGATGCTAACCGGGATTACAAGAGACAATTTTGGCGAAACCATCATATCCATTTGACCCTATTTTCTCTGTCCCCCTCTGTATTTGTCTCCACAGAACATGTTGGTAATGGTAAGTTTCAATAAAATATTTTCTAGACACAAACATATTTAGTCTTTTGTGGAGTGACCTTATGCCCTAATAATACATACGAGTCAGATCAGGTCTAGAAGTTCTGTTGTCTTCTTCAGATTTTCATGTTGTTGTTTTTTTTTCCCCCTTGTTTGCAAATAAAATGGAAAAAATGCTCATTTATTTTCAGGAAATAAAAACATGTAATACCAAAGAAAATTAGAAGGTAAAACTCCAGAATAACGTGATTCTTCAGAAAATACAATCCAATTATAGGAGACAGGTAATATCCAGTTCTTTTTTTGCTTGACCTATAATAAATGCAGATTGCATAGGTATTTAATACAGAGTGGTATTTCAAACCCAAATGGTGATTATTATTTCCATTATCAGGGAAAAAAGTAATGTTAAAGTAGAAATTAGTATTTTGAACCTCTAAATGGGAAAAAAAATTTTTTTGAACAAAACTACCTGAAAAACTGTAACTCTTTCCATTGCAAGTTAGAGGATTGTTCTTGCCACCGATATTTTTGGAGGCTCGATCATGTTCCAGACACTGTTTTAGAACCTGAATAGACAGCAGTGAGCGAGAAAGAAAACAAAAACCTGGGCATGGCTGGCAGTTATCATCTTGCAGGTGGAAACGGAGTGAAAACAATAAAATTATATGGAGGCACAAGATAATTTCTGAAAGCGATAAGTGCTGTGAAGATGGTAAAGGAGAAAAAGGACAATATGATGGGTTCAGCAGTGATGGGGACACAGTGTGTGAGAGATGGAGGGGGTGGTCAGGCTGTAGGTCATCAAGGGAAGACCCCTGTGGAGCTTCTGTGGGCTGGCCTCCCGTGGACAGCACTTCTGATGTGGCAACAGCTAGGTGAATGGGATGTGGCCAGAGATCAACAGAGAGGAAGTGGAGACTGGATCCCACCAGACTGCAGGTGGATGGGAGTTTAGAATCCATCCTCAGTGACAGGAGAATTCACTGGAGATGTATAAGCAGGGGAGGGATGGGGGAGGGACAGCATGATTTAAGTTTTCAAAAGATCACTCTGGCCACTTTGAGGAGGAGGAGAAGGGGTCTCTGGCAGAGACTGGTGAATCAGGGGCAAGAATGAACCATAGGTGGTTCTTGTAAAAGAGAGGTGGTGGAGGCAGGGACTGAAGATGGAGAGTCATTTTCTTAAACAAAGAAGAGTTTGGGCAGCTGCCTCAGTTTCCCAGCATTGTAAGGACATCAGAGTGTCTGGTAAGTTGGATGATAAATCTGAAGTGGGCTCCTCAAACACTAAATGGTGGGCAGAGTTTCAGTGGCACCTTCAGGGCAGATGCCCGTGGATCTCTCTGATTGGCTGGATTCAGAGAGATGAGAAGAGTGCAGTGGATACACTCTGTACCCTTGTGAACCCCATGGGGATTTTAGAAACAAGTGTTTAGAATGTGTAAATGAACAGACCTCTGTGCTGTTGGTTCCTGTGGAGAGCAATTGCCCACTTTGAAGAAGGGCTTGGTGCTGGAGTCTTTAGAAGCTGCCAGTCATTGCATAGATGTTCTGTGGGGAAAGGTATCTTCTGGGGCTGTTTCATGCCAATGTTTCCTCCTTTTGTTTGCATGGAAGAAAACCCACTCAACACACACACACACTCACTCACTCACACACGCATACAAGGCTTTCGTTGGAAAGCAGATGTGTGGCAAGGATCCAGACACATCATGGGATTCCAGGTCAGAAAGTGAAGTGAAGCCATGTGTAGTGTGAAGCAGGACTGGGCACTGGAGTGTTGGGACAGGTGCCACATGCCCTCGCTGTCTTAGGAACCCCTTTGTTCCTTGACTTATGTGGCCTAAGATCCTGCCTAAATGGCTGCCAGGCCTGATACATGATCGACACTCAGCCCCAGTGCCCCATCCCAGTTGATGTTCCTTCTTTGCCTCTTGGTTTGGTTTCCCAGGGGGCAGTTCTGTTTGGCTCAGGCCCTGGGGTCATCTGCTTGGCCCTGGTTTGTGGTGGTGGCTGGGGGCCAGCTAACCTGGTCCCGCGTCCATCTACTCAGTGGTGCTGGGTGGGACAAGGACATGGGTCCAGGCCTGCATTTTGGTGAAGAGCCATCTTTGGTTTCTCTGTATCCTTGGGCCACTTGGCAGGGAAGGGAGGAGATTGTTTCCAGTCATGTCATGGAGAGGGTGAGAAGGCAGTGTTGGTGCTGGGATGTGTGGCTGCCTCTGGAGAATTCATGATTGTCTCCAACAGAGGGTTGGAAGAAGGTGGCAGCAGGGAACAACAGGCGGAGAAGAGATTCTACCAGTGGCTGAAGGACCTACTTTAGGGCAGCGTTTTATATGCACTGGTCAGAGTTCCATTTGTAAAGTAAGATAAAGATGTGAGACAGCTGACTAGTAAATTCAGTTTCTCCCACTTGTTTTAGTGTGTTGGGTTGCCATAATGAAGTACCATACACTGGATAACTTATAAACGACAGAAACTCATTTCTTACAGTCCTGCAGGCTAGAAGTCCTGGATCAGAGTGCTGCGTGGTTAGGTACTGGTGAGGGCTCACTCCTTGCTGCAGATTTCTCAGTGTGTGCTCACATGCTGGAAAGACCCAGACCTCTGGTCTCTTCCTCTAGTTGCTGCTGCTGCTGCTAAGTCGCTTCAGTTGTGTTCAACTCTGTGCGACCCTATAGACGGCAGCCCACCAGGCTCCGCCGTCCCTGGGATTCTCCAGGCAAGAACACTGGAGTGGGTTGCCATTTCCTTCTCTAATGCATGAAAGTGAAAAGTTACAAGGGCACTAATTCTGTCCTGGGGGCTTCACCCTCATGACCTAATTACCTCCCAAAGGCCTCACGTCCTCATACAGTCACACTGGGAATTATATTTCAGCAGGTGAATTTTGAGGGGACACAAACACTCAGTCTGTAGTACCACCTTGTCTATTGGGAGACTTTTATCTTCCCTTGTCAATACAACCCTCTCCTTAGCAGTCCTTTGTGTGGTTATTATGTTAAAAGTGTCTTTGTCTCGTCTCTTTTCTTGAGGAAATTAAAATATGTAAGGAATTTCTACAACTCAGTAGCAAAATACCAATGATCAGAGTTTTAAAAAATGGGTTAAAGACTTGAATTGACATTTCCCCAAAGAAAACATACAAATGACTATCAGATATATCAGTGATGATTAGTGTCACTAATCATCAGAGAAATGCAATTCAAAGCAACAATTAGATGTTATAACACACTTTGTAGGATGGCTATTATTAAAAAAAAAAAAAAGTGTTGGTGAGAAATTTAACTGTTCCCTTTCTTATCCTAGGTTTAGTTTACTTCAGTTTCCAAAATCAGATATTGTTGGGACATAGAAGCTATGTAAGAAGAAGCTGTTTCACCATTGCCGTTGTGCATTCAGGGACTACAACAAAAATATAATAAACAGGGAGGCTTAAAAAACATTTATTTCTCACAGTTCTGGAGGCTAGAAATCTAGGGTCATGGTGCTGGCAGGTTGGTGTCTGGTAGAGGGATAGGCTTGCTCGTTTATACTTGGCCATCCTCTCAACGTGTCCTCATGTGATGAAAACAGTGAGAGTGCTCTCTGGTGGGGGGGGTCTCATTATAAAGGGCACTAATCCTATTCATGAGGGCCCCACCCTCATTACCTAATCACTTTCCAAAGGCCCCAGCTCCAAATCCCATCACATTGGGGGTTAAGATTTCAATATATAAATTTTGGGGAGATGCACACATTCATATCATAACAGTATGGACTGAATCGTTTCAGTGATATTTTAATGAATATCTTCTAACTGGCAATATTCTCCAGCTTATCAGAATGTATTTGGCAAATGTGGGCAATCTTTCCTTGCCCAGTAAACTCGGAAAACACATAATGCTGAAATTTCCTGATAGTTCCATATCCCTTTTACTTACCCAGGTTTGAGGACCTTAAAAGAGCTACAGATGCATTCATACCTCTGAAATGCTTTAAATTTAGGGCTTAACAAATATCAAAACCTTCTTGAGAGGTTTGGAAGAGTTGAATTTTATGGATGCAAATTATTATGATTTTATATTGATAAAACCCACTGCTGGTATTTTGAACAGAATCTCCACGAAACATAGTAATCCAGTACCACCAATCTGGTTGTGTCATCAAAGACAAAAAGGAATTGTGAAGATATTGATTTTATATCAACAGGGGTCTACGGACACATGATTCAGGGAACATTTAAATAAAAGGCCAGTCGGAAAAAGGGGATTATATGAATCTTCAAGATAGAGACACTCAGTCTCAAGATCTTATTTAAACTTCACACCTGTGAATGCCACTGTCTGCACAGGGTTTGGACTTACACAATTGGAGCAAATGTCTTAATATTTATGGGGGCCTTGTGTAGAGTAAGTCGTTTGATCATAGGGTGTTTTCTGGAGGGGTTCTTAGTAGAAGGCTTGCTGAGCTGACTACTGCTCCCATAAGCCTTGGTGCAGACCCCGAGACCTGGCTGGGCAGTCTGAACTCTCCCCTCCTACCTCTCACCTTCTGCCCCATCCTTCCCCCAGTGCCACAGCTGTTTCTCAGTGTTCCAATGCAGCGTGATCTCTTATTCCACTGAGACTTTGCTTTTACTCATCCCTAACCTAGAGCTTCCTTTCCAACTCATACTGTTCTGTAATTTTTAGCATATTATAAAAAAAATGACTTATACTTTGCAAACTAAAATAGTGACATTCAAACTGAGGAAGAGAGGCAAAGAATGTATGTAATAGTGAACGTTATTTGACCAACCAGACAAATATATAATTTGTGCAGGTTAAAAAAGCATATTAATAACTTCATGAGGTTAACCAATTTAGGACTCAATTAGAAATGTGATCCCAGGAACTACATACAAATTATTATAATTATGGTGACAGGAAATGGCACTCCTAGGAAATGGTAGGAGGCAGAAATTTAAAGGGGGAATATATTATTTAAAAGTCAGGCAGCTTGTCTTTGCAGTCCTAAGAGTTAAATTGGGAAAATTAAAGATCTCAGATCATAAAACTACCAGCAGAATGAAGTACTAAGCTAATCCACTCAGCAGAAAGCAGTTCACCACCATAATTGGAAATATAGACTTGTGGTTACTTAATAGAAGTGAACATTTAATCATGTCAGGGCCACTATGTGCCACAGATTTAACCTACCATTGCTAACATATTTTGCCACTTAGACAATTAATTCCACACCTGTACTGTCCCTTATCTAGCTTTATAAAACATGTCCTCCCCATAAAAATAAATGTTTGTGGCAAATAATCCTGTCCCTTGTTTCCAAAAAACAGATTAGTATCAGGAAGGCCAAAATATCACCTGCTGTCAACAAACAAATTACCCAAGTTTAGGTCATCACTGCCGTCATTATCTTACGTATGAAAGCTATTATGTTTGAACATAGAAATGAAACGGATGATCTTGAATTTATCTGGAGTTTTCATTAGACCTTATAGAACTTCATTTTGCATGTTTGTAAGATTATGGCTGAAAAATGTGCATGCAGCCCCAACGTTTTTAAAAAGAGAAACTGCCTCTTTAAATGAAGAATTTTTTCCTTACCGCTAAAGGTTTTAGACAAACTCAGCCTCCCATGAACCTTTTCATGTTGCCGTCTACTGACATTTTTCTTTCTGGATTTTTAGAAACATAATACAAAATAAAAATTCACTTGGAGGTGAAACAGCAAGCGGTACAGATAACAAGAATATGTATTAAACTTACTCTTTGGCTTTTATTTTCCCCTTATTATTTATGTAATTTATGTTCCTACTTTTTTTTCACCTTTAAAGTCTGCTTTAGTGAACGCTGACTTCCTTGATTCTATTTTATTTAATTAAACGTTTTGAAGACTTTTTCCCCCACTCCATTTCAGTGAAACATGACTGAGGAGAGAGTGAATATAAACATCTTTGCATAACTGATACGCTGAAAAATGCATGACCGCTTAAATGTCACAACTCCACCAAGCATTTCTTTTTCATTCTAGTGCTACTGAATTTTAAGGACAAGCTGAATTTTGCATTTGTAGCTTTGCTAAAATCAGGTAGTGCCACACTCCTGGGCTCACAACTGTCTCCATGATGAGCATGTTTTTGGGACCTCAGAATTTCTCCCTCTCTCCTCTTTCCCCACCTTTCCCCTCTCTCCTTCCTTTTCTCCCTCCCTCCTTCTCATCCTCCCTCCATCCCTTTCTTCCTTCCTCCCATCCCCTCCCTCCCTCCTTCCTTCCTCCTTTCCTTTGGCAAATAGCCAGGGCTGCGGGCATAACAGATGTGAGGCAAACTTGGGCTGAAGCAGCGAAGTCCACATCCGGGGCAGCTGCCCCTCCTCCCCTTTCCTGTGCCTCCTGGTCCTGTGACCGAGCGAGGTTCTGGTTCTGCCAGGTCCCGCAAGCCTTGGGAATTAATTCTGTTCTGGGCGGTGTAGCTCTTCCCTGACTGGACTGCTCATTTACTTGCTCCCCAGCGGTCAAGCTGTGGTAGCTGAGACTCTAAGAATGAGGTAAGGTCTGATTCCAATGTCCTACCAGCAGGATCCCACAGGCAGAAAGGGGCAGGGGAATACAAATCTGAAAGGGAAATAAAAGGACACAAGAGAAACAATTAGGTTATTGAAAGACAGAATAAATCAGAGCTAGAAGACGAACATAAGGGCAGGGGAAGTGGGTCAGGAGACTACTGTTTCCGAAGCAGCTACTAAAGATGAGACACGCACGTGACTATAGGCGCCAGGCAGGGATGCACAAGAAGTGCACCAGGTGAGTGGTGACGACAGCTTGTCCTGGTCAGTTTGTCACAGTCTCCACCACTCCACACTGTCTCTCTGACAAATGAGTGATGACGGGTTTTAGGAAACAAGACTCCTTATGTGGTCTCAGATCTCCACTTAAATTGTTTAGATACCTTGTGAATGGTGAGGACCCTGTGAACCAAGAAAATCTCTGCTTCTTCAGAGGAGACTGTTGCTCCTTGCATTCATGTGTCCTAAGTCATGCCCGACTCTTGTGCGACCCTATGGACTACAGCCCTCCAGGCTCCTCTGTCCATGAGATTCTCCAGTCAAGAATACTGGAGTCGGTTGCCATGCCCTCCTCCAGGGGATCTTCCTGACTCAGGGATTGAACCCACATCTCTTAGGTCTATTTGCATTGGCAGGTGGGTTCCCGCCAGTGCCACCTGGGAAAAGCTCACCAGAGTGATGAATTCTGATTTCTCAACAAGTAGGCATTCTATGTTTGATTGCTTATGTATGTGTATGTATATGAGAGACATCCCTGGAGGTTTGAATGTTGACAACAAAATTTAAAAATTTAAAGTTGATTAACACTATCAAATGCATCTAGGAGATGAATGTGTCTGGAGCTGGTAGTTTCTGACTTATGGCCAGCGCTGGGCTTGAGCTGGCCAACTCACTCCTCGGCCTGGCCCCACCAAGTGGGAACTTCTCTTCCCTTTCACAGGATTTAAAGGAAACTGACAATAACCTTGGAAGCACGTGGAATTCAGCAAGTGTCTTCTGGGAACTTCCTCTGTGCCAAGTGCTCTGTTGTTCCCTGTGGGAAGATGTAAAAGAGTTCCTGCTCTGCAGATACTTCTAGTCTACCTCGGGTTTCAGGAAGGATGTATGAAAACTTTACTACTTTACTACAATAACAGTTCAGGGCAACAGTTACAAGGCCTCCCAGGATTAACTGTCAAGTGAATCGCACAGATAATCCTTGTTCTAGGAACTCCTAGAGACCACTCTTGGAGTTTGCTTTTGGGCGAGGGATTTGAACAGGCATCCAAGATTGGGAATATGCTCCGAAACATACTGGAGAGAAGAGCGGAAGTCAGAGTGAGATACTGGAGTAGTTCCTCTTTGGGAAGAATTTCTTCAGGGGAAAAGTCTCCACGGAGGTACGGGATTTGACCCAGGGGGCTGAGTCACCTGCCCATGACTGGTTGGTAAATTCATGGCAAATCCAGGCTTAGAACTCCAGGGTCTGTTTGAGTAAAGGGGTCATGTTATTGGGGTCTATCTTGGATCTTTGATGAGAAAGTGAAAGTGAAAGTCGCTCAGTCATGTCTGGCTCTTTGTGACCCCATGGACTATAGTCCATGGAATTCTCCAGGCCAGAATACTGATGGGAAAGATCAGAGCAATGATAACAGGATTCTCTGAGTGACTTCGGGGTCCTTGTGCCTGAAGGTTAGAATCTATCTAATCCTATCTTGGAACGTTTCGTATTTTCTTCTGGAAATCTTTTTTTTTTCGTATAAAAGTGGTTATGGGAACACCCACTAGGTTTGACTGTCTGCCTGATACCAGTTGAACACTTAACACGTCATCATTGGAGGCTGTTTTAGTGACGCCAACCTGGAACCTGGAGGAAGTCAAGAGGGAAACAGGAAGAAATGACAAGTACAGAGAATGGAAGGACCCATATGGATAACTTATAACTGGTGTGCCCAAGGAGTCCTAGCTGCTCTGCAGAGTGGTGGCTTTCAAAGTTGGTCTTATGATCTGCAAAGCCCAGTTCAGTTAAACTTCTCACTCAAAAATCTCCCAGTTTAGAACAGATGAAGATGGTCTTCCCACATCCCCTGCACCTGAGCCATCCCTGAGAGGGTGAAGAGGCCGAGTCCTAACCAGTGGACCACCAGGGAATTCACAATATCTTTTTATTTTATATCTTATCCTCTTCAAGTTCTTTTTGGTTCATGGGCTATAATATATATAGTATATTAATGCAGAAGTAATGTATAATTAAATTATAAATTAAAAAACATTCTGGGGATTTGTGCTCAATTTTATTTTCTACTTTACTAGTGGAAATAATGTTTGGAAACCTCAGTCCTGGTCTGTGAGTTTCAAGCTTCAGTATTCTAATTCTCTTCTACTAATGGGGCTAGATCCCATTGTGATATAAACAGGATGCCCAGCTCTTCTGAGAAGAGAGTTTAACTGCTCACAGGCATTCTGCAATTTGTCATTTATGGCAGGTTTTGAGGACATCAACATTGCAGTGGTATTTTTGAGAGGAAATTTTTATCATTATAGCTCCAACACACATCACAAGCAGAAACAATAATTTCATTAGCAGCCAAAAATTGTAATAATGCTGTTGAATATAAATTTCACTGCTATGGTAATTCTAAAATACAAGTATGATGAATAAAAAAATTGCAGCAGTATTATTGGGAATAAACTTTATTGCCATGAGTAAGACACAAGTGGGAGGATTGATGGAGACTCAGATTTTGGATGATTATTTTCAGCCAGTGGTGTTCAGTAGGAACATAGGTTACTTTTCCCTCCAGTGCCATACCTTCATCTCTGGTGGAAAATCCCTGCTCCATAGAGAATGGAATACTGCTCCCTTCACTCAAACTGCAACTCACATCTGTCTTTTACTCAGTCTTTTATTACCTCAGTCATTCTATCCTGTTGCTTAAGACAGAACCCAAGAATTGTCCTCTCTTTCCCTGTTTCTCCAAATGCATCACCAAGTGCTATCAGTTCTAACTCTGAGTCAGTTTGTTCCTCTCCATCTTCTCTGCCTCCCCCTGATCCAATGCTGGACCTCCTACTAAACTACCCATTCTCTGTGCTGTTCCCTTCCAACCAGCTATCTGTCATCCAGAGCCAGAGTGAATGTTGCCCTGTGGGAACTGGATCAACCATCTTCCAGTTAACTCCCTCCTGTGGCTTTCCTTTACCGACACATTTCAATCCAAACTCCTTACCATGGGTTTCAAGATCCTGCAGGATGTCCAGTCTCATCCCCTGCAGTCCTCTCCCTGGGTCACTATGTCTAACCACTCATGTCTTTCTTCTAATTCTTAGACTCTGCTCTGGCCTGAATTGGGTCACTTTACCCACTGCCCAAGTTCACATGTTGACGCTCTAAACCCCTAAAGTGACAGTGCCTTTGGGAGATAATAAGGATTAAATGAAGTCATGAGGGTGGGGGGGAGTGGTTCCTCATGACAGAATTAGTGTCCTAATATAGAGTCACCAGAGAACCTGCTTCTTTCTCTGTCACGTGAGGGCACAGAAAGAAGATGGCCTGCTGAAAGCTGGGAAGAGCACCCTCATCAGGAACCTGTCAACCAGCACCTTGATTTTGGACTTCTCAGCCTCCAGAACTGTGAGAAATACATGCCTGTTGTTTAAGGCAGACAGTCTGTGGTGTTTTGTTATGGCAGTAAGAGCTGATTAAAACAGACACCAAGTGCTTGCCAGCTCTAGTGCGCTAGTTCCCTCAGCTCTGAGCTGCCTACATCTAGACTTCAGGTTATGTATGTCGCTACCTTGAAACGTGCCTCCTTACCACCTAGGTAAAGTGGCCACTATGGGCCTAGGTTACTGCCCACCTCTGCACCCGAGATGTGGCCTCCACTCTAGGGGGCACTGTTCACATAGACTATGGGGTAAGAGATGGCCTTGGAAGCTGTGTAGTGAAAGTGGTCCTTCCTCATCTCCTTTCTTTCCTTCACAGATATTGACCTAATCTGACATCATCTTACATGTTTGTGTACTGCTTTGATAAACAAAAGCTCAGTCTTGAAGGGTAAATCAAAATTAATGAGGTACACCTCATATCAGTAAAAATGGCCATCATTACAAAGTCTACAGATAACAAATGCTGGAGAGGGTGTGGGGAAAAGGGAACTCTCCTGCACTGTTGGTGGGAAAGTAAATTGGTAGAATCACTATGAAGAACAGTACGAAGGTTCCTCAGAACACTAAAAATAGAGTTGCCATTTGATCCTGCAATCCCATCCTTGGGCATATATCTGGAGAAAACTCTAATTTGAAAAGATACGTGCACCCCAATGTTCATTGCAGCACTGTTTACTATAGTGAAGACATGGACACAACCTAAATGTCCATCAACAGAGGAGTGGATAAAGAAGATATGTTACATATATACCATGGAATACTACTCAGCTGTAAAAAGAATGAAATAATGCCACTTGCAGCAAGATGAATGGACCTAGAGATTATCATACCAAGTGAAGTAAGTCAGAAAGACAATACCATATGATATCACTTATATGTGAGTCTAAAATATGAATGAACTTATCTATGTGATAGAAACAGACTCACAGACATAAAGAACAGAACTGTAGTTGCCAAGGTGGTGGGGGGAGGGTGGATTGGGAGTTTAGGATTAGCAGATGCAAGCTGTTATACAGAGAATGGCTAGACAACAAGGTCCCTCTGTTTGGCACAGGGAGCCATGTTCAATATCCTGTGATAAACCATAATGGAAAAGAATATGAAAAAGAAGGTATATATGTGTATAAATGAATCACTTTGCTGTACAGTAAAAATTACCACAACATTGTAAATCAACTCTACATTAATAAAATAAATTTTAAATAAAGAGCCCAGTCTTTTAAGAGAGCTCTTATAATTTTCAGGTTTGTAGTTCCACGTCTGATGGGGAGGACAGATACCATCACATATTGGCAAACAAAATGCCAGGTGTTCACGTTGCTCTGCTGAGTTCTCCGTGAGGTAAGTCAGGCAGACGTTCCTCGCCAGGCAGACACGCTGTGGGGTGGCAAGGAGGTATCAGCTCATCTGCCACCTCTGCTCGCCTGTGAGAGTTGCAGAGAGCGCTGCCTTGCCAGGCCACACTGAAGCCTGAGGTGGGAGAAAAATTGGTAGTACCCATCCTGTTCTGACTTAAGATTTTGACTTTTCGCTCATCATCACCTTTTTTTCTGTCAGTTTTCTTTTTTTTAACATATTGCATTAAAATATCTTGGTTACTGAGTGGGTTTTTTTTTTTTTTTTTGGCTGCACTGCGTCTTTATTGCTATGCATGGGCTTTCTCTAGTTGTGGTGAGTGGGGGCTAATCTCTAGTTGGTGTGTGCAAGCTTCTCATTGCAGTGGCTTCTCTTCTTGTGGAGCACAGGCTCTAAGGCCTGTGGGCTCAGTAGCTGTGGCCTGGAGGTTCAGTAATTTTGGCTCCTGGGCTCTAGAGCACACGCTCAGTAGTTGTGGCACAGGGTCGTACTTGCCTTGAGGCATGTGGAATCCTCCTAGGCCAGGAATTGAACCCATGTTGCCTGCATTGGCAGGCAGATTTTTAACCTGCCTTAACCACCAGGGAAGTCCAGTTACTGAGATAGTGATGCATCCTTAACTTTGGCACCCAAGAAAAGTGGCACTCAAGAAAAGTCTGCCCCTGTCCTAGTCCTGGCCCTGGCTGGGAGCATTGTATTGGTCATGATTATATAGGTATAGATAAGGAATCAAAGGTCTTACTTTGCTCAGTGGAAGAGAGAGTGATTGGTACTGTGGGCAGTGGTGTGCGTGGAGTTGGATGGATGCAACCTAGGTGTCCACCCTGCTAAATTGACTAAGATATGTCAGAAGCTAGGAAATTACCTGAGACTCTCATAGCCCAGCATTGACTGAGGCCTGGGAGCTAGGTCATATAAAATGGTAGGAAAGAGCAGGGTTTGGGAGTCTCACGGCCCCAGGTTCCAACCTTGCTTCCTCTTGCTTCTGCCAGCTTATTATCTCTGTGGTTTAGGCCAAGTGCTTTATCTTTTCAGAGCCTCAGCATCCTCAGTAAAAAGGAGTTAAAAAAAAATCACCTCCTCATTGGGTTGTGAATATTAAAGGGTCATTGCTTCATTTGATATGGACCTAGGAGGTGCCCATGACGTATGAGCTCTGTGCTCAGCCCTGGATTCAGAGGTTAAGGGGAGAAGTGGATGCTGTTTCGCCCTGTGGGGGTCTGTGGTCCAGAGGGGGAGGTGGACATTAACCCAGGTCACAAATGCCAGTGTCTATGCTGTAGGGGCACTGGTATGTGTTGTCCTCCTCAGAGAGAGGAGAGGAGAATCAGTGATGTAGGTGAGATTTGAGGGGAAAAAACAGGTGTTCAGGGGGCACAGGAAGTTGGAAGGGCTTCCAAAAAGAGGAAACAGCTTGTTCAAAGAGCCAGCCTGGGGAAGGGCATGACCTGCATGCAGAAATGAACACATGCCAGGGTGGCCACCATGCAGAGTTGCTTTATGTAATTTATGTTGTCATTTTTACCAGTATCAGCCACTCTCCTGGGTTATACGGGGAGGATGGGATCCAGAAGGTTCACTGGCCTACTTGTGCCACCTGCCGGAAAGACCATGCTGCCTTCAAAGCAGAAATTGAGTTCCGGGTCTGAGGAATCTTCTAGAGAAGGTTCCAGTGAGAGGTAAGGGGGGAGGACAGCTTCTCAGTAAGGGTGAAGAAAGAGGGCAAAGAGTTAAACCCCAAAGAGCTGACCTCAGGATGGACAGTGGATAAACAAGAAGGGACATTTCTGTGTCACCAGCCATATTTCTTTGGAAATAAGAATTGTTTTTCCAGAAATAACTTCAGTATTCAGCAAGAAAAGGTCCTGAGCTGAGAAAATTCCCTTAACATTTATGAGCAGAGTGTGCAGGCAGCTTTCAAGAGCTCTGCCCATTTCCCCCACATGGGAGTTGAATTTGGGGGGCATCTTAAAAGTTTCAGCTGCTAAGCTATTTCCATGGGCCTGTCACAAATGGACAAAAATTAGGTGAGAGTAAAACTGTGGAAGTAGAAAAACGGAAAATGTTAGTTGCTAAGTTGTGTCTGACTGTGACCCCATGGAACACAGAGGCTCCTCTGTCTATGGTGTTCTCCAAGCAAGAATACTGGAGTAGGTTGCCTTGCACTCCTTCGGGGGATCTTTCCAACTCAGGGATCGAACCCAAGTCTCCTGCATTGGCAGCCGGATTCTTTACAGTCTGAGCAACCAAAACTGTGGGACGTTAAAGTAATTTGAAAAACGGGTGGAGAAGGGATTTGCATTAGGATCATTTGATTTTGTTGGCAAAGATCACGGAACAGGTGGAAAAGGGCTGCTACAGCCTCAGCTTTCAAGCCCGTGTGACCTCAGAGAGCGTGAGTTTCCAAGCTCTTCCCTGAGATGCTGTGCAGTGAGTGCTTGTCACGCGAGCGTCATTCGTGGCAGCTGATAGTGCCTGAAAGCATTCCCAGAGTCCATGGGAAGATAACGGCTCTCCATGGCCTTTTGCATTTGAACTAGTGACCTGGAGGTGAGAAATTCCGTATTCCATTACTGACTCCCTCAGCTCTCCCGGGCACCCTGATGTAGCCCGACACTCAGAGTCATGCGTGGTACGCTGTATCGGCTCATGATGAAAAACTACACCGACAGAAAGCGAGTCCTCCATGCAAATCCCACGAGGCCAACTTCGCAATTAACAGCTCTGACTTTCCTGAGAGTGGCTGCTGAGAGCTTCATCACCGCCAAACTGTTCAAAGTCCCGAAAGAGGGGCAGTGAGTTCCTAGCAAGCCCCACTCTGTAGTCTGTTGTTTATGCTTCTCATTAGCTTTGAGCGCTTGCTTCGGCTTTCTTTCCTTTTGTGGGGGAGAGAATGGTTCTTATCAATGCCCTGCAAGGGATTGGAGGGACACAAGTGAAGATTCAGAGGTCAAGAGATGTTTTGACAACAGTGACAAGCACAGCAATCAACAGGTCGTCCTCCCATCCAGGGTCTTCCGTGGGAGGGAAAAGGCCGTCATTATGGAGGCCAGTGAGGCTTGGTGTCATTTTGTTAATAAAGGCTTTATAAGAATCGGGAGAACACCATCTGGTCCTGGGGCTCTGCCAGGTTGAGGAGACTTTAATAGCTTCTTGAGTTTCAGCAGTAGAAATTGGGCTATCCAGGGAACAGAACACGTGCTCAGGGATAGGAGGAGTTAGAACTTATTTAAAAAGTGAGGGGGCCCTAAGATCGCCCTCTGTATTGGCACAAGAGAGAGATGGGCTGTGTGGTCAGAGCAGCTGCTTCAATGATGCAAAAAGGAGTAATTCAAGGGTGCAACTTAGTGTCCCAGGTGACCCTGTCGTTTGGAATCCGAATCAACAGAGGAGGAGACTCGTTATGTAAAAGGTTGCTAATAATCCTTTTTGCAAAGACACCTCATTCATAAACTCAGTGTCTATAGACAGGAACATTTAAGGTGAGGGTTTATAAGTTCCTTTTGTAGATGATAGTGATCAGCACTGGTTAAAGGAGATATGGATTTCCTAGTTTATGAAACTTGTGGGCCAAACTGAAACCCAGTAACCTATTTCATGAAGTAAACTGTTGAAGAGTTGCCACGAACAGTCCAGAGAATCACTTGTCCCTCTCCTAGAGTGAAGGCAAATAATATTTATTCATGGTATTAAAATTTTAAATTAAGTTATCCAGTAGCAGCCTCCTGAGAAAGAAATAAAAATGTACAGGGACACTAGTTGGAAATGTTACTATAGATTAAGACTGTGGAGGCAATTAATATTAAGAAAAAGTCAATCTAGCAAGGTAAGAAACTGAAATATTTATATAAAACGTTAAAAAAAAATTCCATGAGCTATTACCCAGGTGGACACATCTCCATGTAATTATGGAGTTCGCTAACAAAAGCAAATTTCTCTCTCCTTCACTGTGTCTCTAAGGCATTAGAGTTGGCTGAAGTTCTGTTCATGGGGAAATAATTTAAATAGATACTGAATGAGTTAAGAGTCTACTATGTAAATTGTCCGTATTCTATAGGTCAAAGGGCTTCCCAGGTGGTGCTAGTGGTAAAGAATCCACCTGCGAATGCAAGAGATGCAGGTTGGATCCGTGGGTGGAGAAGATCCCTTGGAGTAGGAAATGGCAACCCACTCTAGTGTTCTTGCCTGGAAAATCCCAGGGACTGTGGAGCCTGGTGGGGTACAGTCCTTAGGATTGCAGAGATGGACACAACTGAGCAACTGAGCATTGAGCACACGTAGATCAAAAATAGAACTCCCAAAAGGCAGGGGAAATAGAGAGGAGGAGGCTGTCAGGTGCCCAGAGGGCGTTCAAGGCATCCTTGCTCAGCTGTATTAAAAAAGATGGTACAAGACTTATTCCAAAAAACAGCAAGGTTGATGACCTCAGTATTACTTAGGAGTTGGCAAAAGTTGTTCAGATAAATTTTCCTAGTTAGGCCCCTTCATACGTTGGTGAGACTAGAACAATACTATGATCCACAGTTATTGGTAAGAAGCTCACAGAGGTATGATGATGTGCAGAGGACCCAGCAACCTTGAAGGGACAGTGAGACTAAGACAGGGACTGCTCCTGTTGGTAGAGAAGGATAGACTTTCTTCCAGAACAGTCCTCACTAGTCTGCCCTGTGGATGCATGGTGAACCCAGTTTTTTTTTCTGCTTCTGCTCTGGGCTTTCAGCATCACAAAAGGGAGATCCAAAACCATGTTGATGGGCACCATAACCATGACATTATGGTTTCCAGTTTTGGTTAGATCTTCAGTGCTTCCTGAAATCTCTTTGCTTTCCCCAGATTAGCTGCCTTTGGATTACCCATGTAAGCCCACTCAAAACAAGCTATTCTTCACCTTATGCAGATTATGCAGTTAATCTTACCTCATCTTTCACAAAGGAAAAATGAACCCAACTAGGGGTTCCCTCATTTTCTTTGCATATATCTGAATATTTACCTGTGGCAACCCACTCCTTCTCCTCTCCTTTTCTATAACAGATAAGGCTTACTAAAGCCAACTTCTGCTATGGTCTGAATGTTTGTGTCCACTCAAAATTCATATGCTGAAATCCTAAAACCACTGTGATAGTAGTAGGAGGTGGGGCCTTTGGGAGGTGGTTTGGTCAGGAGGGTGGGGCCCTTAGGAATGGGATTGGTGCCCTTGTGGGGGGGACCCCGCAGAGATCCCTTACTCCTTCTACCATGTGAGGTCACAGCTAGAAGACACTGACTGTGAACCAGAAAATGGGCTCTTACCACACACTGAACCTGATGGTGCCTTGATCTGAAACTCATCAGACTTCAGAACTGTGTGAAATATATTTCTGTTGTTTATAAGCCCCCTGAATTATAGCATTTTATTACGGCAGCTATAATGAACTAAGACAGCCTCTTCACTTGTATGCCTGTCTCCCTAATCCCTTCTACCTTTTCCACTGGCTTATTCCATTTCTTTTTTCTTTCTTTATCTTCAGTTTCTTCCCTCTGGCTTATTTACCTAAGCCTATACATGATCTCATATTGCTTCCATCTCCTCTCCCAAATTGAACTTCTCTTGATATTGCCTTCTATTCCTTTGCCCTCACCCCCATTTTCTTTGAAGCCATACTAATTTAGTTTTTATCCCAACTCTTTATTAAAAGGGCTTTTGCTAAGATTACCAATGACCTAATTTTCAAACTAATGACCTATTTTCAGTCTTCTTTCTTGATTCTTTTAAGTAATTGCCTGTGTTGACAATTCCCATATTTGGGGATACTTTCCTTTCTTGGCTTGTGTTCCTTTCTTTATTCATTCAGTCCTAATATGTGCTGAGGACACTCTTCTAGGTTCTGGAGATACAGAAGTATATCATATTCTAGTGGAGGAGGCAGACAATAAATAAATATGGAAATGGATATAAAGTATTACACTGGATATTGATGAGGCCGTGATGATGACCATCTTTCCCTGACTGGCCACTGGTCTTTCTTCCAGTGCCTTTGACAGTCTCTCTGGTTCTTCAGTTTGGTATTTCCATGTTTGTTCTCCTCTTTGCTGTTTCTAAGACAGTGCATCCCCCTCTGCAAGGCTTTAATGATCATATCTCTGCTAATTACATCTTTTTCCATGTTTCCATCTCCAGACATAGCTTCTGAAATTTGGAGGCATCTTTGCAGCCGTTTCCTGGACATTTCCACTGGGGATCATCCCATCAGCCTTTCCATCTAGAAGTTTTTCTCTTGTCCCTGTAATAAGTCACTCAGGGTGGTTGATTTTGTGACTCAGAGGCTCCAGAACTTTGTCCTACTTTCTGTCTTCAGGGTCATTACCTTAGTTCAGACTCGGATCATGTCTTTTATGGGCTCTGGTTTCTAGCAGGCTTCCCTAATCCCAAGGTGCCCAACTCCAGTCCACCTCCCACCTTGCTGCCCAAATTACCATCCTAAATATATCTGATTTTGTCAGTTCCCAGTGTTAAAAACCCTCTTGCTTCCCTGTGGCCTGTAGCAGTGTTTAAAAATGGTAGGATAAAACTCCTGTGTGGCTTAGGAAGCTATTTTATGTGGTTTGCAACAAACATTAAAAAATATGAAGAGGAACAGAATGAATTTCACGTAGAAAAGGTGCATATTGTCTTGTAAAACATTTGTTTCAGCTGCAGATCTGGTCAGGAAGGACTCAGTTGTGACAGAAAATGTGTATCTTATCTGGGCAGCCCCAGAAAAAGTGAAAACGAAAAGAAGTGCAGGCTTTTGGGGTATCATGTGAATTCCTTTGCTTAGCCTATGAAGCGTTTCTCAGTCCCGCCTCCATCTCCCTCTGCAGGGTCTCACACAAGGCCTGTCACAAGAAAAGCTTCCTCAACTCACATGTAAGGAAAAACATCTCACTGTCTCTGAGCACGTCTGGTTCTGTCGATCCCATCCTTTGTCCATGCTGTCTCTGTACTGCTCTCCTTTTCCATGGGCAAACCTCTCCTTGCTTTTTTGTTTCTTTATGTTTCCGCTTCCGGGTCGCTCCTCTAGGTGGGGCCCTTCCTCCATGGGGCAGTCCCCAAGCTTGCTGATCTTCCAGTGTGGTGCTGGTCTCTTTAGATAGTGACTCACTTGTTCAAACGTCTGATTTCCCACATTAGGCCCGTGAAGGACGAATGTCAGGCCAGTTCATCTTTGTGTCTTTGCTACCTAGCACAGGGTCTGGGACACGAAAGAATTCAGGAGATGGGGGAGAATGTATGTGTATTAATTATACGGCAGTTATCAATATATGAGTGCATGTACCCACTGCTGACTTTCGAGTTCTTTGATTACTGTTGTCTATTTACCACCTCAGCCCAGTGCCCCTGAGGCCAGGCACTGACCACACGTGTGCTGTGCCACTCGGCCCAGGCTCAGCAGATGGGCGTTTGCAGTGAAAGTCCATGTGTATTTTGTCATGTCCTGCTGCAGGTGTGGCACTGGTCTCTGTCCTTGTGTTGGGTCTTTCCATACTGATGAGGTCAGTGTCTTAATGTTCGGATCTCATAAGGCCTGGGATTACCCCATGGTTTGAGGCATCTGTATAGCTAATGATAAGGAAGACATGCGTTCATTTTTTAGCCCCTGAACGCATTTGGCTTACAACCACCACAGGTTAGAGGCGGGAGGTGTTGGTCTGAAGTGGAGTTGGTCTATTTCCTGTCACATCATTCTTCTTCCCCGATTACTTAGGAATATTTTGGAGTTCATCTTAGACCACGGGTCAGCTTCCACTCTGTAGCATGGCCGGGTAGTACCCCAGCCTGTCCTTTGCTGGGAGAGCACTCTCAGAGCTGATACACATCCGGTTTCTTCTTTACAGTGAAGTGACCTGAGTGACTTTTGACAAATTACTTGTATCCTGGGAGCTTTACTGTTACCCTGTACTGAGTAAGGATGTCGTACCGCCCTTGTTGGGTTGTTTTGGAGATCACATAGGCTAAGCTGCTTTGGCAACTGTGAAGCACTCTGCACATGTAGCTGTTTTGGGGGCAAAGAGAAAGAACAGAGAATAGAACAACGGAAAAGAAATGGACATAGAAAGAAGACAGAAGAAACTGGAACATTGGGTGGGAGGGAAACGAGGGGCCCACGGCTCGGCTCTTTTACCGTGGATTGCCTGCATCTCTACCAGTGAGGGTGGAGGACCTTCTGTGTGTTTGTTACTGGGTAAGTGCTGGGGCTGCACGTACGAGTCAGGGGGATCCCTGTTCTATACAGCAAGGCATCTAGACCTGGGTTTCCCAACCTCGGCACTGCTGCCATTTGGGACTGGATAATTCTTCCTTATGTGTGTGTGTGTCTTTCCTGTGTGTTTCTTGGCCTCTAACCACTTGATGCCAGGAATAGCCAGCCCCCATTTCTCCAGTTATGATAACCCAAAGTGTTTCCAGACAATGACCAATGTCCCCTGGGGACAGAGTCACTTCTGTTGAGAACCACTGTCCTAGACAGGTATTTGCCCACCTCCCTATGGCCTATTCAGCTGTGAGGCAGCCCTGACAGCGTTGGGCAGAATACCACTGGCATCAGCAGAGACCCTGAGCTCGCCACTGGAAAGATGAAGCCAATAGAGCTTCAAAAGAAAGTTGACGCTCAGCTTCTTCAATAAAGACCCTACCAAAAATCAGCTGAGTGAGATTGTTTTGCAGGAGGGCAAGGAGAGAGTGTTACTGCTAGCAGTAAGAAAACCTGGGACAAAAGAGGCCCTGTGTTTCATTAGTGAGCTGGTTCTCAGCTTTAGGCATGAAGTTGTGATCAAGGGGTGAGAACCGTGGCTCAGAGGAACCTGGGCAGATGTCCCCTTTGGAGGAACTAGCTCCTTGGAGTAAATGGAGAGGAGGAGAGAAGACGGTCACTGATTTCCTTCTTTTGTGCTACTGAAAAAAACAAAAAAACCTGCTATAACTAGTTTCATTTCATGTTTTCTAGGAAGTGCCCAATTTTCTGTACTCTCCCCACTACTGCTTTGCCAAGAAATAACCAGGGGTAATTCTTGATAAAGTGCGAAACTCTTTTCTCAAGTTATGCGATGGAATGTCCGAGAAGGCTTTAGAGCAAGCACGGCCCCCAGATAGTACAGTTTCTTCTGTGTTGGCCACAGATGCATCTGCAAAGATTATTGATGTTAAAAAATTGTTGAACAGAAAAATTACAAAGAAGAAAACAGATGCAACATTCCCCATATAGCCAAAATAAAATTTTTTCATGTACATAATTCCCTCATTTATAGGCAGCAGGAAGGAAATACAAATAGATTTGTGATGAAGGCATTCAAAATTGTGAAAATTTTACCTTAATGTAGGAACCCAGGCCTGTGCTATGAAGCAGTTAATTCTCATAGCCATTACCTTGCATCTTCCCCTAACAGACCATTTGGTTTACCTGGGCCTCAGTGTTTTGACCTGCAGAATGGGAATATTAATACTATACCATTTCATAGAGGGGGTGAATATATTAACTAAGATCCTTGCAGGTTTCCTGACAGCTGAGACTTAAAAAGGTCAGAGTGTTCTCCCCGAGACTTCGTGTTATAAAAACATTCACCTGCATTACAGGAAAGCTGTTTTCTGTGTCTGTTTTCGATTATGTCGGTCTAGGTATTTATCTCTTCAGTATAGCATTATTACCCTAAGGTACATATTTTTCAGATCATTATGAGAGTCCTGGTGTGATAATGCTGGGGAGGGAAAAATCCATGCATGCAAGGCAGCCTTGGAGCAGTTCGAGCATTTGCTGTTTATTTCTAAGCTACACATCTGCAATGAGCACTAGACCATACTTAGACCATAATGTATGGTTTGAAGGTCACTGCCGGTTATTATCTGACCGGTAATGACCGCAGAAGTATACATTATTGCTATTAGGAGCCATTTTTGTACTATTTTCAGTTTTCCTTTTTATTGAGTAGCTGCTGACACCCCCAGAGCTTCACAGAATTGGGTTATGGTCACGGAGAATTCTCAGTCATTTCACGGGGTTTTGTTTGGGGGGAGAAGCTGGTATGTAGCTGCTGCTTTTGTTTGTGTGCCATCAAGGGGATTGAAGTTTATATGAGATGTTCCTTTTATTTTGAGAAGGCGCTTGGGACTTCCCATCCTGTGAAGCCTTATTTTCTCCTTTAAATTAGGGATTAAGGTTGGAGGAGTTGGATTGGTTTATTTTCTTGCTCTTCCTAAATAAGTTAGTTATTATGTCTCTGAAATAATCACAGTGTCAATATTATATATTCTGGAATCATAAAGCATTATATAAGGGGCTTTACTTCCCTAGGATAAGACATAAGAATGGAGTCCAAAGTTAACTGACTGTTTCCCCAGAGTTGTAATTTTATTTTATTTTTTGATGAATCTATAAGATAGAATTTTTCTTTAGATAGGAAAATGGGTACAAAGAAGTTAAATCACTGTGCAACATCATACAATGATCATGTGTGGTAGAGCTGCGAAACTTCTAAGACTGTGCTTTAAATATTTATACCAGGGTTGTAATCTTAAATCACATTTATGATTGTTTTTGTTGTGGTCTTACTGAGAAAACTGTAGTTCTGCTGTTTGAACTGGTGAGATCTTTATTTTTCCAATGCTTAAACATTCCTTTTTGAAATATTTACTGTTAGAGAAAACACCACAGAGTGGCTTTTCTGTGTGTAGAAGCTTGTTATTTTGTGGTTAGTTTCAGTCAACTTTCATTTTCTGTGGAGATTCAAATAATTATTCAGAAAATAATACCAGGGGAAGGAATCAGAAATGCGGCACCATGACAATTTGATCCCAGATGTGAATTCTCTCCCTGAAAGTGCACAAGTGATATGAAAGATTTTATTCAGATGAACAGTTGGATATAAAGGTCTTAATAATAAAACCTCATTTTGACAGCTTTTACTGTTGGACAGCAGGCTTCATTATATTTGCCATGTTGATTTATTATTTTTAGTTTCTTTTACATATGTATGCATGCTATGTAGCAGTTTCATCTGTATCTTTTTCCCCACCACTATGTGGCCTTATGAAAAGATGTATTAACATTTTTAATGAGAAGTTTTATGTTGGAATAAGAAACAACAAACTAACATTAATTATTATACTTGTCCAAAGTAGGAAAGAATCTCCACCATATATCTTTGTCTATTTATGTAACTGTCTAATGGTGGATAAATTATACCCTTGTTGCCGCAGTAAATTAAAAAATAATAATAATCCGAGCTAGAGAAGCAGTTTTATAAATCTATGGTTCTATAGAAATATTTCAGGAGATGATGAAGTTTCCTCAAGACTTTGTTATTTTGGCACGTACAAACCTTTGCTAATGGGTGTCATTGTGGTCCAGTTATTGAGATAATAATTATAGCCTGTGATATTTTAAGGTATCATTTATAATCTTACCATCATAGTTTTTCTTCCATGAGAGAAATGAGATGGGTGGGGATTGATGCTCCCTGTGATTCCTTGTCAAGCTAGAGCATTTTTGAGTGTTTGGAGGATGACAGAATGATCTCTATTATACTCTTAAATACATAATCCCAAGAAGGTTTAAATCAATGTGTTAATTGGTAAGTGATACTGTAATTATATGCATAATCAGGGAAAATTCGAATCCAGATTATTTACTTGCTCTCAGGAAATTAATCTGCAGAAGCCATATCTTAGATTGCTTGTTTATTAAGTGGGACCCCTGTAGTTACACAGTGCCGACTGGCTGTGCCCTCCATGAAGCATTCTTCTCGATGTTCCCAGCAGGTGTCAACGGCACAGAGCCTCGAGTGCTTATTGATCCAGATTCAAACAGTTCATTAATCTAAGCGCACATTATATAGATTTTTCAATGTAATTTTGAAAGGGTTGAAAAACTATATTGAATGATGAGAGATGATACTCAAATTATGCTTTTTATAGCACTTCTCCCTTGGGATTGTGGCATTCTAACTGGGATGAATACTGGAATACATAGTATATAGTTCCCTCTGGGTTTAACATTTCTTCTGCTCCCCTATTACTAGGTGGTTACTTAAATAGGTTGCCCAGCCAGCACAACTCATTGATAGTTTGTTCTCCGGTCTTTCTAATTTGGCATAATCAGTGAGGCTTCTCCCAAAATATCTTTAAAAAAGAAAGAAAAAAAAAAACAGCTATAGATGTGTAAAGGCTAAAAAAAATTACATAGAGAACAGTTTAGGATGTTTTTGTCTTTCTCATAAAAATTCCTTGGTAAAAGTTTCCTTGCTGTCTATTCAAGGTCTCTACTTTTAAACACATACCAGATAGTTTCAAACAATATATTAGTATATTCTGAAATAAACAAACTGACTCCAAGATCCATAATTAATGCTAAAAATCATCATTGTATGTATTTGAATCTCCGGTCATCATTTTGTAAATCTCTGTTTGAGCCAAGGTAGCATTCACTTGTGCTGGAGAAGACTCTTGAGACCCTTGGACTGCAAGGCGATCAAACCAGTCAGTCCTAAAGGAAATCAACCGTGAATATTCATTGGAAGGACTGTTGCTGAAGCTGAAGTACAGAATGTACTAAAGCATACAATACTTTGGCCACCTGATGCAAAGAGCCCACTTGTTAGAAAAGACCCTGATGCTGGGAATGAGTGAAGGCAGGAGGAGAAGGGAACGACATAGGGCGAGATAATTGGCTAGTATCACCAACTCAACGGACATGAATTTGAGCAAACTCTAGGAGACAGTGGAAGACAAGGAGAGGCTGGTATGCTGCTGTCCATGGGATCACAAAAAGTCGGCCACAACTCAGCGACTGAACAACAACAACAACAACAAACATTCCATCCAAACAGGCTTGACTTGTAGGCAGAGTTGGGTTGTGTTCGACTTTTCCTTGGCCTGTTGTACATCTTCCCAGTTCCTTTAATTTGGGATAATGACTTTACTGCCTTTGTTGGAAGTGAGGCTGGGAGAGGTAACTAATTATCTTATTCATACTAGTGTGCAAATGACTAATACTGGCTTATTTTTCTAAGAGAAAAAGAGCAGCAATAGGCAAATGAAGAGAACTTGACAGGAAGAGAAAGCATACAAAAAGGGAAAGGCTAGAGGTCATTGATCCAGCCTTTCTCCAACATGACTTATTGTGTATCTTGCCTTGATAAGTCAACTTGTCAACCAATCTGGATTACAAATAGAATGTTTCTTTGATTACTACAGAAATATTTACTTAGGTGTGCTTTATTCTGCTAGTTTAGAAGAAACTTATTATATTTTCCTTAGATCTCATTTGGAACATCTTTGAGGGTTTCATCCCTTTAGCCAGAACTTGAAAACCTTATCACGTGTTAAGCTGGAGAAAGCAAGTTAAATATAGGCCATGATTTAGATACAACCAGGTCACTGACTTATCATCAGGTGCATGATTATGGCACATTGGTGACTATTGGACTTTCGAGAGCAACCAGAGTGAATAGATACTCAGAGGGAATGGCAACAAATTTTGTCTGGGCCAACATGGAAAAGTTTATCGAGGAGACGACACTGAGCTGGAATTCATGTTCTCTATCTGTCTATCTGCATTTTCTGAGGCTGGGAAACTCTCTAGAAATGTTCAGTGTCTATAACAGCACAATAGGGGCAGTATTTTATTTTATTTCAAACCTAAGGTGTCTGTCTTGTCATCTTAGTGAACTGGCTTGAGGTGCTCCAATACTGCTGACCTGTAAGATCAGAATGCTATCATCCTTAAGGATGCTTAACTTAGTGGGGTGCAGTTATGCTTACTCAGACATTTGTAGTTGATTAAAGCTTTATTTCCAGAGCCTACCCATTGTTTCAGAAGTAATTTGTGCATGATTATGGAAGTTACTGTGTTACCTATTTAGGCTAACTTTAACACATTCTGTACTAAAGTATTGAGTTGTTGAGTTATTAAAAAGGGTTTTCCTTATATGGCCATAGTTCCCTATAGGAACAGATGGCTTTTTTTTTCCTTTTTGCATTTTAAGAAGAACCGAATAAAAGGCATGTTGGTGTGTTTCACTTACCATTACCTAGTTCAGAGTGTAGGTGGGTCTGAGTTAATAAGGGAAGGCTTACTGGAAGAAGCAGATATTATTCTGAGTCTTAAGCATGAGAATGAAGGATGAAAGCCTCCCCAGATCCAAGCATAGGAAGGAGGTTAATAAAAAGAACCTGAAATGGGAAATGGAGTACCGTGTCGGCTTTAGGTTGGATTGTGCCATATATACACTCTGTCCAAAAATATCTCTGTCATGGGGACTTTGAAAGTTTTATCTTTTCCTACGTCTCTCTTGGATGAGTTGATATTTTAGGGCAGGGATCCCAAACTTTTTTTCTGTAAAGGGCCAGAGAGTAAATAGTTTAGGCCTTATGAGTGCTATGGTCTGTTTTGCAACACAGCTCTGCTGTTGTTGCATGAAAGCAGCCATAGGCCATACATAAATGACTGACTCTGATTGTGTCCCAATAAAACTTTATTTACAACATGGGCTTCAGGTCATTGTTTCCCAAATGTCCGACCTTCGGTTGCCACTGTTGTGATATACTGTCATGATACCACTTCACCTTGAGTAGCATCTGTGCTGTTGTTTATTTAATTTTCTCTCTTCTCTTGTTTACCTTTTTGTTTTAACTTTTGAATTTATTTTAAAAGGAACTTTGTATCATGACCATAAATGGGAAAACAGTAGTAAGTTTTTTTTTTGGTTGTTCAGAAATACATATATTAAAAATTTTTATATTATGTTGAAGTGTAAAGCCTGTTAGGGCTTCCCAGGTGGCTCAGTGGTAAAGAACCTGCCTGTCAATGTAGGAAATGCATGTTTGATCCCTGGGTCAGGAAGATCCTCTGGAGAAGGAAATGGCAACCCACTCCAGTATTCTTGTCTGGGAAATCCCATGGACAGAGGATCCTGCTTGGAAATAGTCCATGGGAGTGGCAAAAGAGTTGGACACAACTTAGTGACTAAAGAACAATAGCTGATTAACAATGCTGCAGTAATTTCAGGTGTAAGTGTTACTAATAAGGGATCACCAGAAAAGCAAATACAATGGAAATGAAAAAACAAAAAATATAAAAGTATTCAGTCATGTACTACTGATTGCACATACACTATGTTTTGGGAACTATTGATTAAGGCTGCTGTCAGAACCAAGTAAGGGAGCTTAACATTGGCCTCTCTGATTTGAAGACTGGTCACTTGGACATTTTAGAAGAATGTAGACCAGTAGGCTTCATCAGGAAGACGGGGCTGAGGAAAAGATTCTTGCATTGAAGACCAGATCACTATGAGACACACCAAGAAGGCTCCTAACCTGGGGATGTGAATCAAATACAGAACACCCATTATATCTAAACTTCAAGTAAACAACACATAATATTTTAGTATAAGACTAAATGCCTTACCCTTCTTTCCTTTACCCTGGTCCAAAGCATGGGGTCAGTGCAAGGGCATGTGAATGGTGGGAGGTGGATGGTACGGTGAGGGAAAAAAGGTTTTAAGGAAAGAAGTCACTTATCCTTCAGAAAATTTGCTCTGTGGGAGGTCTCAGCAGAGGACAATGAGTTGGTCTGACCAGGAGGTCTGGGTCAGAAAGGGGCGTCCCAGCCAGGAGTTTTCACACGATCCATTTCTGCACCAGAAAAACCACTGAAGAGCACATGGGATAGGGCAGAAAATAATCTTGCAGAGAAACTTTACTGTTAGCCTATTTCTGTAGCTATATTATGCCTACAATGCTGGAAAAAAATCATCAAAGGAGAATTTAGAAGTGTTCTCAGATTGTCAGGTTTTCATCTAAAAATGTTAATGTACATTAAACTTTTAATTAAAAAAAGCATATCCCATCACAAACTATTTTTAATATGGAATATTCAGCAGCAGTGCACACATTGTGTTCTGTTCTCCATCAGGGCATTAACTGGAATAGTTGGGTTTAAAATGAACTGAACTAGGTTGCATATCCCCAGGTTCAGTCCTGAACAAATTATGTTAGTTAAACTGCCATCTTTGCAATGTTCAGGCGTGTTTTTTGTTGTTCTCTGCAGGGTAAAGTTGCAATTCAGTTGTCAGTTTCTGATGGCATCTGAAATGTCAGCAGCCGACAGAGCCATTTGTGGAAGAGAGAAAAGAGGAATATCATTACAGGCCTTTAGAGACCTATTTTTCATCTTCCTTTTTGTTTTAAAAAGATTTTGTCTATAATTGCAGGCCTTGAAGACTTTGCAGGCCACAAAATGCCTGGATTTAGACTAAATATTTGTGCAAGTTTGTGAGTTTGTATGAGTTTGCATTTGGACATGAAAATCTAATGCTAGCAGGAATTTTCTATTTTCTGGTCTCTTCTCAGTGATTTGGATGTGATTATAATCAGGAAATAATTTGAATGTGATAGAACCCTGCTGATTCCTAATTCTAGCCGTCCTGTGAGGCAGCCACTTTTGTTTTTCTCTGAAAAGGATGGAAGTTGCTTTTTCACATTGATGAGAATGAGTGCACGCCTTGCTCACCTGGCCACAAGGTGGCGCTGCAGTCATTAGGAAGTGTGGTCACCGTTACATAGTTTGGCTGTGGCATTAAGGAAGTTCCACAAGGCTGGAATTGGGAGAGAATAAGCTTTGGTATCTCTGACTTCTTTGGGTTGTAAGCTCTTTGGATTCTCCTGCATACTTTGTGTGTCTAGGATGCTGCTGAAAGAGAGAGGATTTTCTGATTAGGATGCGGTGTTTTTTGCATTTGTGGTTGAAGATTTGTTAAGAGATTGCTGTTGGTGGTGGAGTAGAAAGTGAAAGGAAATATCATACTTCCATGGTTTCTAGGCAGTATAGTTGTTCCAGCTGAACAACAAATAGTGTCCTGAGTGAGAAGGAATGCCCTTTTCTTTGGTGTTCATCTGCTCAAGGGGGAAGTGTTCTCTTAGTAGAGACACGACCCAACTTCTGGACAATTGTCAGTCTCATAGCATCTCTCTTTACATCAGCCTCTTTTTTTTTTTTTTTTTGTTTTGTTCTTTCCTCTCTGTGTTTAACCACCAGGGAAAAGAAATCATTGTCCAAAAGAATATATATATTTTTATTGTTGTTCTTGTTTTTCCTCCAACAGAAGCCAAGTATTTGAAAACTAGACACCCCTCTATGGCCTCAAAGAAGAGAAAAAAAACCAAGTATGAGTGTCAAAGAGTGAAAACTGAATTACACAACCCAAGTTGCTCTCTAAAATAAGAATTCTGGCAAAGAATTAGCAAAACTGATTCCTAAAGGGTGAAAACCGTGGTATTGATCAAAATTGAAGTGTGCCTAGTGAAATTAAATTTGTTATCGAATGACTTCAAGACATTTTCTCAGGATATATTGGCAATTAAATCAGCAAACAATAGGATTCATCATGAAATAATAGCTGTGTTTTTTGAGGTCCTACTCTGTGCCAGGTCCTATGCCAGACACTTTTGTATGATTGCATGGTCTTTAGGTTTTTAAAGTTTTATCTATCTTATTTACTTATTTTATCTCTGCTGTGTCTTTGTTGCTGAGCGTGGGCTTTCTCTGGTTGTAGTGAGCAGGGGCTGCTCTCTTCTTGCGGTGTGTGGGTTTCTCATTGAGGTGGCTTCTGCTGTTGCAGAGTGCAGGTTCTAGGGTGCAGTCTCAGTAGTTATGGCCTGTAGGCTTAGTTGCTTCACAGCACTTGGGATCTTTCTGAACTAGGGATCAAACCGATGTCCCCTACATTACAAGGTGCATGCTTAACCACTGGACCACCAGGGAAGCCCTAGAATAGGTTTTTGGAATGGCTATTATCACTCTTATTTGTCATATAAAGAAATGGCAGTGTGGATAGGTTAAGTACCTAGGCTGTGTCCTAACACCTTTAAGAGCTCTCGTTAAAATTCAGTATGTTGGGCTTCAACACTGTATCTTGGTGTCTAGGGAGTGACTTGATAATATCACATTAACGTGGACAGAAGGTCTCTGCTACTTCCCATTGCATACCTAGGACCTGGCATAGTGCCCAGTGCCTAGTAGGACTTTGGAATTCATTTGCTCAACCAACAGATAAATACCAGAGGACTGAGAGTAGTCCACGGTGTTGAATTAGGAAATCATGTGTCCCTTGAAGTTCAAGGTGCAATAATAACTTCCTATTTGGGTGGCCCTTTACAGTTTAGGGTTGGGTTGCTTCATACCCTTGGACCTTCCCATGGTAAAATCTGAAACTGTTCCTGTACACCAAGGGCAAAGAGAGATGGATGAGAGAGAAACCCACCCCAGATGGGTCGGTGGTGGGTTTTATAGGAGAGGAAACTTACAAACAAAGATTGTCTTGGGCAGCACAAGATGGTAGATTTCTGCCCCCACCCACCCACCAGAATCTTAAAAGTTTACAAAGAGGCCTTCATTGGTGTTCAGTCACACACACAGTTCAGATGGTCTCAATGATGCTTTACTTTTCAAGGCTGCATCCTTGAAACAACTCCTAGTGTGGGAATGGTGGGTGGAAGGTATATTCCATGGACGGGGACGGGGTGAGGCACCTCTGGTTGCCTGGGTCCAGCCTGGGTCAGCTGGCAGACATGCCGACTCAGTGACTGCCTCCAACAGCCTGACATATACTTTATTTCACTCAGCTAATCTCAGACTCTGAGTTCACTGGAATGTTGGTTTAGTTGCTAAGTTGTGTCCGTCTCTTGTGACTCCATGGGACTGTGGCCCACCAGGCTCCTCTGTCCATGGAATTCTCCAGGCAAGAATACTGGAGTGGGTTGGCATTCCCTTCTCCAGGGGATCTTCCTGACCCAGGGATCGAACCCACGTCTCCGGTATTACAGGCCAATATTTTTTACCAGTTGAGCCACCAGGGAAGCCTCACTAGGGTGGGAAGTATCATAGAATTTTACTGAAAGAAGAAGTTAGATCCCTGGGGATAAGCAAACTTCTTAAGTTCAGATTCTCTGCTTGAGACCAAAGGATCTTTACTGTAGCCTCATATTCCACGGATGGCCACATAAGTTTTTATGAATTAAAATCATGTATAAGGAATAATATTCCTGTTATTTTTTATTATGTGTGTATGAGTAAGCATTTCTACAGAAAACTTGAAACAAGTAGTCTGAGGGAGAAGGGTAGTGTTATAACTATATAGAAGCAATTTCACTTAAAAATACCTTTTAAAAAACTATTACCTATAATAAATACTTGTTCTACAAAACTTAGAAAACACAGATAAGCAAAATGAAATCCGGTGACAAACATCCATCATTTCTCTACTTTAGTGATAGAGACAGCGCGTCATCTATCCTTTTTTTCTATGCATATATGTTTTTTAAAAAGCAGTCTCATAATTTCTTTTGAAGTTTAATATGGTACACATCTTTATGTGTCAATAAATTATTTCTATATCATCACTTTTAATGGCTACAAAGTGATCTGCTGTATGAACAGACCATAATGTATTTTACCAACCTCTTATGGTTGGACATTTGGGTTGCTTCCAAATTTTTACTGTAACAAAGCAATATTACAGTGAACGCCCTTGACCATTTATATATATATATATCTTTGTGCAATTGATCTTGACCGATCATTTCATAGATGAATCTACAGAGACCAGAGAGGTTATGAAATTTATCTGAGAGGCAGAACCAGGCAGAACCAGGACCAGATTTCCAGGATTTTAGGTCCCTGCCTAGGAGGACCTGTTTCCCTGTTACATCAACAGAGGCTGCTGGACTTGTCCAGTGGCGATGTCTACACCCTCCTGTGAAAAGGGAGGAATCTGTGGCCGGTGCTGGGGATCATGCAGCATCAGGGCTAAGCTACCCCAGAAGGAGAAGGTCAAATTAAAAACAGACAGATAACATTACTTTATGGCTTTAACACTGTTAGTACAATTCTTTAAGTCCTTTCTTCCTTTCTTCTACTATGTTGTATTCCCTGAGTTTCTCTCCTTCCTCTCTGATCTTCTGTCTCCCCCACTCCTTCCCTCCATTCCATTCCCCTCCCCTCCCTTCCACTCTTCTTTCCTTTATCCCTCTATCTGACAAGTATTGGTATTACTTAAGTTTCTATCTTCACATTTCTTTTCTACTATTTCCCTGTTTTAATGGCTCCATCTACCACTTCTAGACAAATGATTCCCAAATCTGAAGCATCTCATGATGTCTCTCCCAAAGGCCAGTCCTAGACTTCCTACCCACTGTTAGAACTTTGTATCCCTGGACCCCACACTTCTAATGAAAGCCACTCGTTTCCCCAGGCTGGAACCTTGATTCCTCCCTTGCTTTTGTCTAACCTCCCACGTCCTGCCAAGTCTCACCAGTTCTATTTCTGGCACTCAGCCTCTCTCCTCATTCCCACTCCTTCTGCCCTGATTCTGAGGCATATTACCCCTTGCCTGGACTGTGACCGTGGCCTCTTACATGGTCCCCCAGCCTTTCTTCTCTCCCTGGATAATTCATCCTGACTGGGCTTGGTGCATGAATCTATTGAGGTCACTGCTCTGACCCGCACTATCTACTGAATAGATTCCAAAACTGTTAGCCTGGCCTTCAAGACTTTGTGTAATTTGACCCTAAACTACCTTCCTAGCCTCATTTAACCTCTTTCTCTCAAATGGACGTTGTGTTTCAGTCCAGTTGGGCTCCCTGTTAACACACTTACCTAATAACTGACTTTGAGCCTTGATTGGGCCAGTTCCTGGACCTGAAGTTCCTGTTCCTGTCGGCCTCTTGAGATCTTAAAAAGATGAATGACACCTCTTCCACGAAGCCTTCCCTGGTTCCTTGAGTCATAGATAATCCTATCCTTCTTTGATTGATCACAACGCTTTGTGGGCAACGCTAAGCAGCCACTGTAGCTATTCATGTACATCTTATGTCCCACTTGGGTTTTCAGTTCCTCATGGGGAAGAACATGTGTCTTCCTCTAAACCCTACTTTCTCAAACCATTTTCCTATAAAATTAGTGTCTCCTTCATAGTAGGTTCTCAGAAAGTATTTGTTGAATAATTAAAGAGTTTGGGGCTTAAGAAATTTTACATACATTTATCAGAAATATAGCCACAGTACAAAACAAATTTTAAGGGCTTGCTGTTTTTAAAGCAAAATAAGCTGTATGTGTGTGTGTGTGTGTGTGTGTGTGTGTATGTGTATGCTCAGTTGCTTGGCTGTGTTTGACTTTTAGCTGCTGCTGTTGCTGCTGCTGCTAAGTTGCTTCAGTCGTGTCCGACTCTGTGCGACCCCATAGATAGCAGCCCACCAGGCTCCCCCGTCCCTGGGATTCTCCAGGCAAGAACACTGGAGTGGACTTTTAGCTGCTACTTATCAAATCTTCTCCTTGTTCAGTGTTCTGGAAATACCTATGATTGGGATTCAAAAATAAGAGGTCAGAATGTCAGTAGAGTTGTCTGGATAGATACACTTTTGAAAGTGAGAACCCTTTTCTCTGATCCTAAAATATACTCTGCTCCATTCCTTCTAGCAGAAAGGTCATAGGATTGAAGTCATTACACTTGACTTCTGTTACTTGTAAACTGTGTGACCCTGAGCAACTTTTCTCATTTGTGACATGGTGATGCCTATTGTATTACTTAAGAGTTACATTTGGCTGTTGGTAGCAGACATTTGATATGGTGGCTTGAGAAAAAATTTTCATGTTCTATAGCTGCCGATGACCCCAGCTGCTGCTCTCTGTTTTCCCTCTTGGTGTGTGGTCTTCATTTCCAAGGTGGCCTCAGAGACCAAAATGACTGCTTGAGCTCCAGCTTTCTTATCAACATTCCCAGCAAGGAGGAGGAAGGGACCAAGGCCACCTCTTCCTAGCTGAGTAAGCTCCCTTTAAATAGTTTAAAGGAGTTTTTTAGAAGTTACACTCAACAATGTTCGCTTAGGGCTAGTACAGTACTTTTCAGCTGCAGTTATATATTTGAAACACAAGAGGACTTTTAAAAAGTGTTTATGCCAGTGCCTCACTGCAAATAAATCAGAACCTTCATGGTTTGGGTCAGAACTCAACATTTAAAAATAATCTCAGGTGATCCAGTTGCATAACTCAGGTTGAGGATCCCTGAGGTAGGGTGACTATATAATTGATAAGCCAAATGGGGACACTTGAGCATGAAAGAGGGACAACTAGCTTAAACTGAGCCTGTCCTGGGCACGCCCAGAGGTACAGTGGTATTATAGTTTATCCTCTACCCTTATCTGCTGCGTGGCTAGGCATGTATTTTCCTACTGATCTGGAAGGAGAAAATGGAAGCAGAGAAAAGATATTGGTTAAAGGCTCTCAGGGTTCTCTCCGTTCCTACTCAAGTTTTTCAGCAGGGTTAATGAGATGAATGTACATAAAATCACTTTGTAAGGTACAGGATTTCAGAGATGTGGTTATAAATAAAATGATCATAATTTAGGACACATAAGTATATTTCATGGCCAGAAGGAACACAGTTTGGATTGACTCAGCATATGTTTAATTTAGAGCCTTAAGACCATTTTCTTAGTTCACTGGAAGTCAGTGCTTCATGGAGGTTTTAACTTTTTACTTTTTGACTGCAGTGTGCAGCATATGGGGTCTTAGTCCCCAACCAGGGACTGAGCCCTCACCCCTGCATTAAGTGCAGAGTCTTAGGAACTGCCAGGAAGTCCTCACAGAGCGTTTTGAGTGTGGCCTTTGGAGGCTGATAAAATCACTGTAGGTTCGAATCCCAGCTTCTTCCCAGCCTTGTCATTAGACGTCTCTAAACCTCTTCAGTCTCCAGAATATTACTTAGCTCAAAGGGTTGTTACAGGGATTAAAGAAGTTAATACGAAGAAAGGATTCAATTTGAGGCCTGGCTTATAGTAAACGTTCAATAATTGGCCATTCTCTATTATTCAAAAGATTACTTTGGAGGATGCAAAGAAAAAAAAAAAAAAGCCCATCTTTTCTGCCTTTCAAGAGCCTAAAGTGCTAAAGTGTCAGGGGTGTTTTTAGGTGATCACTGCCGCTGAGCCCTTTCTCTGCTCCCCTCTGGCTGGGAGGTGAGCGGCAGAAAGAAGGAATTGCGAATGCAAACTGTCTTTGCCCTCCCTGTGGCCCCCTATTTTAACTGACCCCCCAGCAAGGGTCTGGATTGAACCACCAGGGGGGCTCCCAGCTGACCAGAGCAGCTAATCGCCAGAATTAAATTCATTATTTCAGCGACTGGATCCACGCATTGGGAGATTTGTGCATTTGAAATAACCTTTGCCTGTGGCGATTTTGTCTCCAGCGATTCTTCCTTCTGGCCACTGTGTTCCAGGTATAATCTCCCTTTCCATCCACTCAGTGCTAACTTGTAAACTTTCTTCCCTGGGGCTCGTTCCTCTAATCTTGCCTTCTCTGTGTTTTGCTGTAGCCTTGTCTTCCTTTATTCATTCTGCATTGCTTTTATCTCCTTACCTTTCCTCCTGCTGAGTGTAAACAAACCTTAAGGCAAAAAAAAAAAAAAAAAAAAAAAATGAAGGCGAGCAGGATGTTGTTCCCTTGAAGGGGAAAAGAGTCTAAATCTTAGAGATGGTGCACCTTACTGTTGGCAGTCAAAATTCCATACTTTCTACTTGTAGCATCACCGCCCAAACAATGCTAAAATGTCTGGAAGAAGTAGCAAGGGGAGCTCTATGGGGAGGAGAGCTGCATATAGAAACTATTTTTGAATAAATTTTTGAGTTTGTTGATAGAAAACCTTTACAAAGCCTGATTGTCTCTCTCTCTCTCTCTTTTTTTTTTCCTGTGTTACTAGATATGCTTTAATCACTTGTTTTCCCAACTGCTTTTTTTTTTTTTTTTCCTGATTGTCTTGAGACATGATTCTTGTAATTGGGTCTGATTCTTCTGGGCAGAGGTTGGCAAATTTTTTTCTGTAAAAGGCCAGCTAGTGGGCGGAGGAGCCTCGTAGGTTGCAGTCCATGGGGTTGCGAAGAGTCGGACTCGACTGAACGACTTCACTTTCACTTTTCACTTTCCTGCATTGGAGAAGGAAATGGCAACCCACTCCAGTGTTCTTGCCTGGAGAATCCCAGGGACAGGGGAGCCTGGTGGGCTGCTGTCTATGGGGTCGCACAGAGTCGGACACGACTGAAGCAACTTAGCAGCAGCAGCAGGAGTAGGCCATTCTCTCTCTGGCAACTACTTGACTTTGCTGGCAAGGTGCAAAAGCAGCCACAGATAATGGAAAAACAACAGGTTTGACTATGTATCAATAAAACTTTATTAAATAGACACTGAAATTAGAATTCCGTATAATTTTCACAGATCATGGTATTCTTCTTTTTCTTTTTTCTTTTCCTCTAATTATTTGAAAATGTGAAAACAATTCTTAGCTTACAGGCTGTGGAGTAACAGATGGTGGGTGGTATTTGGCTCTGGGGGTTAGCTTTTAGACTCCTGCTATAATGAATTAGATAAAACACAATGATTGGACTTGTGCTTGGTTCCAGTCACTTCATTTGGAGTCTAGACTCAGTTTCTTCATTAAAAAAAATTCAGGTTAAATGATACCACCTGCTAGAGAGGATGTGGGCTTCCTGGGTGGCTCAGATGGTCAAGAATCTACCTACCAGTGCAGGAGATGTGGGTTTGATCTTTGGGTTGGAAGATACCCCAGAGAAGGGAATGACTACCCACATCAGTATTCTTGTCTGGAAAATTCCATGGACAGAGGAGCCTGGTGGGCTACAGTCCATGGAGTTGCAAAGAGCGGGACACGACTGAGCAACTAAACACACACTGAGAAGATGTGGGGCAACAAGAACTCTCACTCATTACTGGTGAGAATGCAAAATGGTACAGCCATTTAAGAAGACAGTTTGGCAGGTTCTTACAAAACATATTCTTACCATACAATCTAGCAAGTCATGGTTTTTGGTATTTTCTCAAATGATTTGAAAACTTATATCTATACCTACACAACAAAAAACCCTGTACAGGATGTTTATAGCAGCTTTATTCATAGTTGCCCAAACTTGGAAGCAACCAAGATGTCCTTCACTTGGTGAGTGGATAAATAAACTGTGGTACGTCCAGGCAATCGAATATTATTTAGTGCTAAAAAGAATTGAGCCATCAAGCTATGAAAAGACATGGAGGAATAGTAAGTGACTTTGCTATATGAAAGAAGCCAATGTGAAAAGTGTTCATATGGTATGATTCCAACTATATGACATTCTGGAAAAGGCAAAACCATGGAGACAGTAAAAAGACGGGTGGTTGACAGGGTTAGAGGAGAGCGAGCAGATGACGCACAGAGTTTTAGGCCTGAGAATTATTCTATATGCTAAAGCCTTTGACTGTGTGGATCACAATAAACTGTGGAAAATTCTGAAAGAGATGGGAATTCCAGACCACCTAACCTGCTTCTTGAGAAATCTGTATGCAGGTCAGGAAGCAACAGTTAGAACTGGACATGGAACAACAGACTGGTTCCAAATAGGAAAAGGAGTACATCAAGGCTGTATATTGTCACCCTGCTTATTTAACTTATATGCAGAGTACATCATGAGAAACGCTGGACTGGAATAAACACAAGCTGGAATCAAGATTGCCGGGAGAAGTATCAATAACCTCAGATATGCAGATGACACCACCCTTATGGCAGAAAGTGAAGAGGAGCTAAAAAGCCTCTTGATGAAAGTGAAAGAGGAGAGTGAAAAAGTTGGCTTAAAGCTCAACATTCAGAAAACGAAAATCATGGCATCTGGTCCCATAACTTCATGGGAAATAGATGGGGAAACAGTGGAAACAGTGTCAGACGTTATTTTTTGGCTCCAAAATCACTGCAGATGGTGACTGCAGCCATGAAATTAAAAGACGCTTACTCCTTGGAAGAAAAGTTATGACCAACCTAGATAGTATATTCAAAAGCAGAGACATTATTTTGCCGACTAAGGTCCGTCTAGTCAAGGCTATGGTTTTTCCAGTGGTCATGTATGGATGTGAGAGTTGGACTGTGAAGAAGGCTGAGCACCGAAGAATTGATGCTTTTGAACTGTGGTGTTGGAGAAGACTCTTGAAAGTTCCTTGGACTGCAAGGAGATCCAACCAGTCCATTCTGAAGGAGCTCAGCCCTGGGATTTCTTTGGAAGGAATGATGCTGAAGCTGAAACTCCAGTACTTTGGCCACCTCATGCAAAGAGTTGCCTCATTGGAAAAGACTCTGATGTTGGAGGGATTGGGGGCAGGAGGAGAAGGGGACAACCGAGGATAAGACGGCTGGATGGCATCACGGACTTGATGGACGTGAGTCTGAGTGAACTCCGGGAGATGGTGATGGACAGGGAGGCCTGGTGTGCTGCGATTCGTGGGGTCACAAAGAGTCGGACACGACTGAGCAACTGAACTGAACTGAACTGAACTCTCACAATGGTAGACATATGCCAGTGTACATTTATCAAGACCCATAGAATATATAATATTAAGAGTGAACCCTGATGTAAACTATGACTTTGAGTGGTTATGATGTATCAGTGTCAGTTCATCTAATGTAATGAAGTTTCCACTCCGTTGATATTGGAGTTAGGGGTGTCCTGTGTAAGCATGGAGACATAGGGAGTATATAGGATTTCTCTGCTCAGTGTTGCTGTGAATCAAAAACAGCTGTGAAAAATAAAGTCTATTAAAAAATAAGGTTAATGATATCTGCTCAGTCTAACTCATAGCCCAGTGATCTGTTGAGTTAGTTGTAAAGCACTAAGGAAACAGGAGTTGCTACCCCAAAGCTAGTTACTGAATAGAGGTCAGCTCCCTTCTTCCCTTTGAAATGTTCTGAGTAACAGGAGTCTGGAGAGAGGTTTCCAGAATGAAACGTTTCTGGGTACCTCCTGGAAATGCACAATGGAGGCATTAACTTCTGGGTTCTAGGAACTCAGGTGGGGCTGTTGACTCTTTAGTTTCTGCACATGGTCTCTCCATGTGTCTTGGGCCTGTCCTAAGCATGGCTTTCTGAGAGGGACTGTCCCAAGGCTTGTCGTTAAAAGACTACCACCAAATGCAAAACCTGATTAAGGTTATTCAACTCGGCATTTCCCAGACACATGCATGACTCCAGAGACCATTAACCAATCCAACACCAATAACATTAGGTTCTGTGGGGGTCTACAGATGCTCTTTGGAGGATGATAGTCTAAGGCATTTCAATTAATGCCATAGGGAAGCTAAACACATGAGGAATTTACTTTCATGAAGCTTCAAATCTCGTAGAGGGAAAAAGGCAAAGAATTGTCTTCTACTGACATGTGTTTTATTGCTGTTTGATACTACCTAACAAGGACTGATACTAAAGCTGAAACTCCAATACTTTGGCCACCTCATATGAAGAGCTGACTCATTGGAAAAGACTCAGATGCTGGGAGGGATTGGGGGCAGGAGGAGAAGGGGACGACAGAGGATGAGATGGCTGGATGGCATCACCGACTCGGTGGACATGAGTTTGAGTGAACTCTGGGAGTTGGTGATGGACAGGGAGGCATGGCGTGCTGTGATTCATGGGGTCGCAAAGAGTAGGACATGACTGAGTGACTGAACTGAACTGAACATGTTGTTATATTTGATTAGAAAGTTATGAGCCTTTGGCAAATGTATGGATTTAAGTCACCTTTTTCAGTTAGACTTTGTTAATTTTTCCCACAATTTATTTCAGTAGTAACAGATTATTGAAATTGAAAGGCAAGTTAATGGAGGAGTCTGCCTCAGTTACAGTTTGGTTTCCTCCATACTCACTATGTGCACTTCCCATGTAGTGTCTCAGTGGTAAAGAATCTGCCTGCCAATACAGAAGACACGAGTTCAACCCCTGGGTCAGAAAGATCCCCTGAAGGAGGAAATGACAACCCACTTCAGTGTTCTTGCCTCAAGAATTCCATGGCAGAGGGGCCTGGCAGGCTACAGGCCATAGGATCACAGAGAATCGGACACAACTGAGCATGCATGCAAGAAATACTCCCTTTGTAAAGAGAGATGTACACAGAATTCTAGTTCTCAAGATAGCAGCATAGATATTTTGGATTGATGTATTAGGGAAGTTAATGCTGCTGAAGCTCAAACTCCAATACTTTGCCACCTGATGTAAAGAACTGACTCATTGGAAAAGACCCTGATACTGGGAGAGATTGAAGGCAGAAGGAGAAGGGGACGACAGAGGATAAGATGGTTGGATGACATCACCGGCGTGATGGACGTGAGTTTGAGTAGGTTCCTGGAGTTGGTGATGGACAGGGAAACCTGGTGTACTGAAGTCCATGGGGTCACAGAGTGAGACACGACTGAGTGACTGAACTGAACCAAATGATTTGTTATCCTCTTTGGTGTTGTTTGGGAGAATAATCAAGTATTCTGAAACTGTTTCTGAGCTGCCCACACTGCAGGGTGCTCTGTGGAGTTGCCCATAGCAAGAAGCAATTTGGCTGACCTCTCCTTTGCTGTACACCTGATTTTCTGCTCCAAACATAGCACCACATTTCTGATGCCCTGGGCAATGAGTGCATATCTCTTCAAGAGGCACACCACCCCCTAAATGAACCTTACATACCCTGCGTGGCTTCTCTTTTAACCAGGCCATTCCAAATGCATTCTCCAGTGTGAAGAAAGGTCTATCCAGCTCTTGAATGTGATGTGATAAAAGAACAGAAATTTATACTGGTAGGCAGATAATCTGTAGTGATATAATATTCTCAAAGCCTAGAGAATAAATGATTTCTTTTCCATTACAGCTGTCAACAATAATATCTATACTTTTATAGCATTTAATAGGGTACATTGTCCCTTTAACTGTGTGTAAGTGTTTAAGAATGGGGCAGCTTGGTCAGGAGAAAAGTGTTCACAAATAAAGCAGTGAAGCCCAGAGGTGTTGATGAACAGTGTTGATGAACAGGCCCAAGGACTCCCAGAAGGAGGTGGAGCTGAGGTTTGAATTCCACTCTTGACTCCAGGTTCTTTCAACTTTATTTGCTGCCTTCTGAGAGATGGACATCCTGTGGTTGGACAGGTAACAGTGAACTTATTAATACTATGGATTTAAATGACATCTGTGATGCATACCACACAGAATCACCTAATAGCTAATATTCTTTTCCCCTGTCTTGAAACATAGTCTGGATAAATCCAGAGCTCTTAAAAAATTTTTCATTAGAAAACATTTTGAAAACATTCAAGAGTAGAAAGAAGAGTATAACTGCTCCCTATGATCCAAGTTTTCAGTTTTAATAATTAGCAGCACATGGGCAAGCTTGTTTTAGCTCTTTCCCCCACCTCAACGGGATTAAATGAAAAATCAAGTATCGTATTATTTCTTCTGTAAATACTTAAGGATATGTCTCTAAGAGAGAATGTTTTCTGATTTTTTTTTTTTTTTTTGCTGTATAACAAACCTCTTCTAAACTTAATGCTTTAAAACTATAGTTTATTATTCTCTCTCACAGGTCTGTGGGTTCATTGGGTTAGTTGGGCAGGTCTCCAATGCATCTGAAGATACCTCTGAGCTGGATTTGCAAGAAGGCTCACTCGTGTGACTGTCCGCTGGGAACTTGGGTGGCACTGTTGATTTTAGTTCCTTTCGATGGTCTCTCAATGTGGCTTGAGTTTCTCCTAGTGTGACTGCTGGGTTCCAAGAAGGACTGTTCGAAGAACAAGGGTTCCAGACATTTGAGTAGAAGCTGTAAGGCTTCTTATGACCTCGTCTCAGAGCTTACGGTCATGCTTCCATCACATTCCATTGAAGAAGGGAGTCACTGGGGCCACCCCAGGATTAATGGAGGGGATTTAGACTCTACCTCTCAATGGGAAGAGACGCTAAAAAATTCAGAATAATTCCTGGATATCACAAATATCCAGTTAGTATTCAAATGGATCCATTTGACCTACTGGTGTTTTACATTTGGTTTGTTCAATGCAAACGAGAATCAAATGAGATCCGCATTTTATGGATTTTTATGTTTCTTTGAATCAAAGCTATTCCCTCTCTTTTTACTCTTTGCTTGAAATTTATTTGTTGAAGAGGCAGAAAAAAAAAGAAAAGAAGAGGCAGGTAATTTGTCCTGTTAAATTCAGTACAGTCTGAATTTTGCTGCTTACAAACCCCAATGTTCCTCTTTCTCTTTTATTTTTCTCTCGGAAACTGTTAGGTACAGAAGCTTGATCAAGTTTCGGTTTAACATTTCCTAGGTGGTGATGTGTACTTCTTGTTGCATCACACCAGGAGGCGCAAAATCAGTTTTATCTCTCTGGTGATGTTGAAATTGACTTGTGGGTTCAGGTATTAAATCCAGAGCACCTTACTCCAATTGTGCCTTTTTAGGAAAAGGTTTTAAATAGCTGCCTCGTGTTTTGCAGTTTCAGGAAATGTACTGTCTACATTTCTATATCTCCATTGACCCTGAGCTAACCATGAGCTGGCTATCATATCAGATTCTTTCTATGAATTAACTGATTTACTTTTCATAACAGCCCTATAAAGGAGGTGTTATGAGCATCCCCATTTTCCAGAGAAGGAAACTGAGACACATACCCCTAGTGCCTGACATCCAGACAGTGAATGCCTTCTGATTAATTCTTAATCACAAAAGGGGTTCCTCCTCATTTGCGGGATTCCTGAGAAACGGAAAGAAGTCTTATAGGAGAGCAAAATGAGGAACTCACACATTCAGTTGCCTCCACTTGAAATCCAGAGTCATTGAATACTGAGGCTTGTGAGGCAAATTCTGCCTCAGCCTCCTAGTGCAGGAGAATGATTTATTGAACAATAACGTTTCCCTCTTTTGCATTATTCATTGTGCAGTAGGGTCAGGAGGGTGTGGCGTGCTACCTCCGCAAAGGATGCCGGGATGTCACCCTGCTTTACATTTTTGTTACTTGCTTTACCCAGACACTGGGTGCCAGCAGGAGGCTCAGAAACGACAATTTTATTTTAAAGAAAATATTTTCAAATGCAATTTGCAGTTTATACATGAAGAGTAATGAGCAAAACAGATGCAGCTGTCTTTTAAATTAACCCTGCCGCTCCACCCAGTTTGCTTTCCTACCGAAGTGATAATGTAGGCGGCTTTGGTGCGGTTCATCGGGAGTTTGGAAACTTCTGGAGCTTCAGAGGCAGTGGGGTTGGGCTAACAGACAGATGCATGCCCGGTATGCCGGGTATCTAGGGCTGCTGTGTTTGGGGTGCGGGGTAGAAGCCTCAAAAGAACAGGATTCAAGAAAAACATGGGGAAATGGCTACTGAGAATGAGCCGCAAGGAGCGGATGACCGAGCCCTGAACGGCACTGTTGGGTAGCGGGAACGCTTCACTTTCTCCGGGGAACCATTCCTGAAGGACACAGCAGCATTTCCTGCATCTCTGTGGAGCTATTTAGAGCCGTCTTGGTGCGGCTGCCCAGTCTCACGTGGTCTAAAGCAGAGTCCGCGCTCTGTCACCTTGAGAGGTTGTCCTCCGCGGTCTCAAGCAGGCACCCGTGCACCATTGGGGACCAGTTCTGCCCTCCCTGGAGGGTTCCCCATATGGAGACCCTCACCCCCACACCCCAGGGGTCATAAATGCACCCAAGCTGTGTGGGTCTCTGGGCTCACCAGTCATGCATGTTGATAAAGCCAATTTCTTAATAGTGCTTGAGAGGGAGAGACTAGTTCCAATTTAGAAGATACAATTTCTTTACATTCCTGGGCATGGCTCTTGGTTATTTTGAAAGGCACGAAGTGACTTAAATCAAGGTGAGTTCACACCTTGTTATAAAGAGACACAAGCACACGTGCAGACACACCCACAATTTAATGTTCGATATACTGACATCCTCCCAAGCAGACACAATGATGGTGCTGTTTGACTCAGGTGTAAGACTGAGGCACAGACTCCCTGGAAGTTTCCATGGTCTGATGAAGGAGATACGCTTCACTCTGAGGCATATAATGGCTTTAATTCATCTGCAGCCTAATTTCGTTTCGTGGGGTTAAGGGCTGAACCTGCCCTGTAGAGACTCCAAGTTAAATTAGCCACTCAGGGATAGAGCGTTTTTAATGACCAAGCAGTTATCTCATTAAGAGCATGAGGATGTTTTATATAGAGCACTGTGGTGGTTGCTTATTTTTAAAATACTTTTTGTCCATGTGCCTTTCCCATGGACAGAGTCCTTAATAGTATTTCCTGGGTTGGTGTCTTATGACTTAGGAATAGAGGCTTATATGACAACAGCAGGAAGGAAAAGGAAGAAAGAGAGGAAGGAAGGAAAGAGGAAAGGAAAAAGGGAAGGAGGAAGGAAGGAGGGAAGAAAAGAGGTGGAAACTTTATAATGACCCTCAGACTGGCCAGTTCGCTAGAGTTGAGTTGAATAAATCACTGTTGAAAGGTTTGTCTTTTCCCTTCATGTTTTTTTACCTAAGTTAAGGTGATTGGCTGCACTGAGTGGTTGGAGGCCACCATTAGGTCCCTCTCCATCCATCTCAGAGTGGTGGTGCAAAGTTTCCGGTGGGGCAGCAGCCTCAGCCATGATGTAATGAGAGTTTCTACCTCATGCTTGTATGTCATTCACAGGAGTGGAGCATCATGGGAGCTGGAATAGATTGATGTCCCCTCCAAGAATAGCACTGATTATAGAACAGATTTTCCCATATACAGAGCCATTTTTAATTCACTGCCTACCACAGCTGCCAGCCTGCAGAGATAATTCCTTCTAGCAGAATAGCTCTAGATTATTATAGGGAAATCAAATTTGCATAAAAGCTCCCTCCCTCTCTCTCTCTCTCTTTCTCTTTAAGTTACTAAACAGATACTGTCAATTGCTTTTGTTGGGAGAGCTTTGGTAGGGGGGGGGGTGGGAGTGGAAAATACATTAATTTTGGGAGAAATGACACAGAAACTTTCTATACAGTTTTAAATATTTTGACGACGTATTTAATGTGACATGACACTTGATGGATGCTTCACAGTTTTCAATATGCTTTTTAGTTCAACAAACTTTTAATATATTAAAAATTTTTATTTTGAACGGACATAGGCCCTGGGGACATAAAAAATGAATGGCCTTTACTTTTGAAGAGCTTATTTTATTTGATTCATGGGGAAAATTATGTGAAATAAATAAGGTATTAGGTCCATTAGGTCCATTTTGCATATGAGGAAACTGAGGCTCAGAGAAATTTTTGGAAGTGTGCTCAACTGAAGAATGAAAGATTGAGAACAGGTCTTCAGAGTTTCATTTGGACTTGCTTGGGGTACCATGATGTCACTCAGGAGGGGAAAGGTTGCTGTTGCAAATTGGCAGCTTAGAGGTGTTGGCCAAACTTTAATTTGTCTTTGAAAAATCAGAAAGTTTTACCCCTGCATCTTCCACCCCTCAAAAGAAAGGACTTCTGGCTTCTTTTAAAAATATATCTTAACATCTGACAACACCAAGCCTGTATTCCATCAAGGTAATTCTGCTCCATCAGACTGGGTATGGCTCACATCCTTATGCCCAAGTTGCTCACTTAAGTTACCAGCTTTGGGCAAAGAAAGGTCTGAGTTGCTCCCTCTGCTGAATCTGGCAGAGACCAGGGATGTGGGTGCATTGCCCTGGGAGTATCATTCTTGCACTTGTTTTTAAAATAATCTTTTCATTTTTCCATTGCCTCAATTTTTCAGCTTTAAAAGAAAGTTGGTAATTTTTCACCTTTTTCAAAAAAGATTATCTCCTGTAGGCGCCCAATCCTGATGATTTAGGATTTGGAGACTCATGAGAGATTTTTACTCTGTTAGCCACTGTAGGCAGATATTCTACTTGTATTCTTTAAAAGGCTTTTGTAGATATTATTTTATTCCGTTGTGTTCTGTTTTCTGATCTGTTTTAAGCTATCTTTTGGGAGATAAAGAGTGTGAAGGTAGAAGTCTATCTAACCTTTACTTTGGCACGTGGGCTTCAATTTTCTGATTTTGTTGAGCAAATTTCTATGCTGAATATCCAATTCTTTGCAACCCTATGGACAATAGCCTGCCAGACTCCTCTGTCCATGGAATTCTCCAGACAAGAATACCCGAGTGGAGTAGCCATTCCCTTCTCCAGGGCATCTTCCTGACCCAGGGATCAGACCCAGGGATCAAAGCCAGGTCTCCTGCATTGCAGGTGGATTCTTTACTGCCTGAGCCACCAGGGAAGGCCTCATGCTGAATATAGGTTCTTCTTATTAAGAAAATGAGGATAAGGCTACTGTAAGAAATAAATTGAGAGATAATCATGGTGTTGAACACTTAGATATAAGGTGTTGCTAAATTCTGCTTTACTGCAGAAGTGTAATTAAATCACTTGATTTAACCATGGAAGCTACAGGTTAGACAGATCATCCAGGAATCTAAAAACAGCTCTGCGCAGGAGACCTTCTGGGAAGGGATTGTATGCAGCAGGCTGAATATATAAAGTGGGCTCTGGGCCGCGCCCCCAGTATAGCTCTTCCTGTGTGATGCTGTCACCTTCTTGTTCCATCACGATTGAGGTGACAATCTGTTGAGCGTCCCACATTGGGTGGAAAGTTGTTTGGGTGCCCTTTGCATAACTTCGCAACTCTACAATTCCAAATCTGGGTTTCCGCCCACCGCCCACCTCCTGAGAAGGTGTTGGTATGCCTGCAGTATGGTCTGACTTCCAAGCTAGTGACAGTTCACTTGTCCCTCAAATGTAACTCATTTCTTCTCACTGCTTAAAATTCCATTTAAGTTGTGCTGTTTTGGCTTTAGGCTTTTGATTTTATGTTAAAAATTAGTTATCAACCTTTCAAGTGCAGAGTTGGCAAAACATAGTCCTACATCTTATCCATGTGACCTTCATCAAAACCCTGTGGGGTAGGAGAGTGGCATTGTCTCCTTTGGGGAAAAAAGAAATAACAGAGGAAAGACTGATTTGGGAGCTAGAGATGCTGGTTTTGAGCCTTAGCTATAACTCAGAAACTGTGTGGTCTTGAATAGGAATCCAGTATCTCTGAAAGTGATTTCTCTCCCTACATGCAGAAAATTAAAATATTACTTTACAGAGTGATTATAAGGATTAGAGAGAATATTTTCCTCCATTCACCCATCCATCATTTATTTATTTATTTATTCTACAAATATTTTTTCAGCTCCCACTGAGAGCCAGGCTCTGTACTGGCTCTGGGGATACACTGGTGAATATGACAGACCCTGTTCCTGCCCTTACTGGGCTTATGGTCTAACACCAAGTACAATGTGGAGCACACAGTAATTTCTCAATAAACGGTGGTTGTTTCAAGACAACCAGCCTAGTGCTTCCCTAGCGAGTGCAGAGCAGAGGGGGAGCTGAGCTCAGATTTCAGAGTTTTTGGCTCCGTCCAGTCCTTGGGGAAAGGAAGCTCACTGTGGCTGTGACCTGAGCCACTTTATTCTGGCCGTCATCCCTGGTGTGCTCTGTCAGAGAGGAGCGTCAGCAACAGACATTTGTTTCTTCCAGTTCTGGAGTCTGGGAAGTTTAAGATCAAGGCACTGTCAGATGGGATGTTTGCTAAGAGCCCACTTCCGAGTTCATGGACAGCCTTTCCAAGTGAGTCCTCACTTGGCAGGAGGGATGAGGGAGCTCTCTTACAATCTCACTCTTGAGGACTCCATCCTTATGACCTCACAAAGGCCCCAGTGCCATCAGGTTTCAGCAGATGAATCTCGGGGGTGGGGCCACAAACATTCAGTCTACAGCAGAGTGTAGTGAGGTGGATTATGACCCACTGACTATGGGCAATTTACTTCATCTCACGAATCCTCAAGTTCCTAATTTGCAGAGAGGGCACCATGACAGCACCTGCCTCAGCAGGTTGTCATGGAGATCAGATGAAGTTTCTGGTAAGCACCGAGCTCAGTACCTGCCACATTGGGAAGTGTTTATTATACAGGGGATGTTATTGTTGGTTGGGCTCTCAAATGGCATATGCATGGTGGGGAGGACGTATTCGCTCCTGTTTCTCATTCTTGGCTGTCCTTTCTGTGGCCAGGGGATCAGAACACAGCCGCAGACGCTGAGTCCAAGAGGCTTGTGTCCTCTTTCCACCTGTCTGCTATTTGTCCATACCGTCTGTTTAAAAACTGTGCTGGGCTGAGGCTGGTCACGAGGCGTGCAGGCCATTAGGACAGGTCTTCCTTTGGTCTATTCTGTCCCCTCTCAACCAAACAGTTCTGTTTAACAGTCCTGCCCTTGGCTGGTGGGGTGAGACCACTTGTATTTGAGGAAGAGGCTTCAGAGCTGCCATGGAGAGGGTGCTATATGTCAAGTTTCTGCCTTATGTCAAGTGTCTGAAGTCAGGCTGCCTGAGTTCAAGTCCCAGCTCTATTTCTTATGAGCTAAGTAATTTGCCTGCTGTCAACCCCAGTTTCTTCATCTGAAAAGTAGGGGTAATAATAGCTAAGACTTAGAGAACATTTACTGTGTTCAAGGCACCTCCCATATACCAATTCATCCATCCCCAGCCAGCTCTGAGTTAGCTGTTACTGGTACACCTGTTTGAAGACCAGGAAGCTGAGGCTTAGAGAGATTAATTAACTAGGTTTGCTCAAGGTAAATGACAGACCTGGGGTTTGGACCCAGGCAGTTAGAACCCAGAGTTCTGTGGGCTTAACCACCTACTGTCTCCTTACCTGATGGGATGGGATAATAAGCATGAAGCTTGGCACACAGTATGTGCTCAGTAAATTTTTTTTTTCCAAGTGAAACATTTTAATTTTGTGTTATCAAGTGTGTACTTCTTTCTTTATAATTTCTTCCTATCATTTAAACTTGGAAATCAGTTACCCTTTTACATTTCAGCTGTATTTAAAAATTCATTTTTCTAACTGATGTTTTAATCTCTTGAATGTTTATATTTATTTTTATATTTAAAAATTTCTTTTTTCTAACTAATGTTTTAATCTCTTGAATGTTTATATTTAATTATTTGGCCACAAAAAGCAAACTAAAATTTTAGTTATTTATTTGTTATTGTGTAGTAGTAAGAACAGTTAAGATTTACCCACTTAACAAACTTTTTAAGTGTGTAATATGTTATGATTGATTATAGGTATAATGCTGTAGAGGAGATCTCTAGAGCTTAGTCATCTTTTTATTTTTTAATTTATTTTTTAATCTTTTTATTTTTTATTTATTTTTTCAGTTTAAAGTTTTTAAACTGAAGGATAGTTGATTTACAATGTGTTAATTTCTGCTGTACAGTGAAGTGAGTCAGTTATACACATATATATTCTTTTTCTAATATTCTTTTCCATTATGGTTTATTATAAGGTATTGAATATACTCTGTGCTATACAGTAGGACATTGTTGTTTATCCATTCTATATATATAAAAGCTTTACATCTGCTAACCCCAACCTCCCACTCATCCCTCCCCCAACCTCCTCCCCCTTGGTGACCACTAGTCTGTTTAGAGCTTAGTCATCTTGCTTGACTGGAACTTTCTACCTATTGATTAACATCTCCCCATTCCCTCTCCCCCAGCTCCTGGTAATAGTATGTGCAGAGTAGATAATAACCATCACCCTCAGCTCTGAAGGTGAGTGTGGGTCTCTCTTTCTGGAGCAGTAAGGGAGCAGGGCCTTAGGACACTGGCTGGTGGGCACTCTTCAGACATCTCAGACTCATTGGTGCCTGTGTTCATCTTGGCCTTGTGATAGAAATTTGAAACCTAATTTAAAAAAATTTATTTAGTTTTGGCTGTCCTGGGCCTTGCTGCATGGGGTTTCTCTAGATATAGCAAGCGGGGGCTAATCTCTAGTTGTGGTGCATGGCTGTCGCATTGCAGTGGCTTCTCTTGTAGCAGAGGACAGGCTGGAGGGGGCGTGGGCTTCAGCAGCTGTCGCACATGGCTCAGTAGTTGTGGCTCCTGGGTAGAGCACAGGCTCAATTGTGGGCATGGGTTTAGTTGCTCCATGGCATGTGGGATCTTCCTGGATTAGGGATCAAACTTGTGTCTCCCACATTGGCAGGCGATTCTTTACCACTGAACCACCAGGGAAACCTGAAACCTAATTCTTATGAGTTGCCCTCTTGAGACTGTGATACCCTCATAGCAACACTAACATTACCGTACATATGGGGTATTTATTAAGTGTCTACTTACACCTGATGCATTTTCAGATGCTCCAGATACAGGTAAGCAACCCTGACTCATGCCCCTCTTGGAGTTTTAAGACCAAAACAAAGAATGCTCCACTTGTTTTGCACTAATTTAGTTTTCAGTCAGTTGGTATATCTACCTCAAATTTACATGAATGCTTTTAAAAATCACTATTATCATCATCATTATCATCATCCTCCCCACCATCATCATAACAAGTTCTTACTATGTGCTAACTGCTATGTGCTTTGCCTGAATCATCTCATTTAATTCTCACATTAGAGCATAAAATGAAGATTTCTGTTAAGTTAGTCACCTACAAATTAAGGCAAATGTTGTGGAAATATCAGTTGCTTAGCGATAGTTAAAACAGAAGGAAGGGGAGATAAATGTATCCCAGCTTTTGGAATATTTAAGAATTGCAACAAAAACATTTGAAGAGATTCCTTTGGTGTAAATGTCTATATGCTTAGAAAAATAAGATATGACAAACATAAAGTTATTAACAAAACTGGTAGTATCCACCTCCAAAATATTGCCTAGTGGCATAGGTCTTTTCAGTTTGTAATAGAATTATGTAATGAGTGCCTACTATGTTCTGGCACCTTGGTATTCCCCTACACCATGCTTTCTCTGCTTACTTGTGGAAGTTCTTGATTTATATATAATGTCTCATGTTAGTAATGAATTAACAGTTAATTTCAGTCTCATCGAGGTACAGGGATTTTCCTAGAGCTATGTCTCAGTGCCAAATAATTTTTAGCAGCTTCCTTTGTAAGGAAAGTTTCCAGGATAGTCAATAAGGAAGACTCTCCCCATTTTATAGGATAGATTCTTTTGTACTTAAAATTTTTTTTTTTTTTGATCATGAAAGTAGTATCAGCCCACACTTCCAATTCTGGCTACATGTTGGGTAGACCAGATGCTCTAATAAATCTTCCTGCTCAAATAACCTAAGAATGATGGGTAAAGTATAACTAACATCTTCTAATGATATCTACAAAGAAAGGGAGCAGAGTTTCCAGGGCATAAAAATAAAGACAGAGGTGGAAAGTGGGTGTAAAGCATAAACTGAGACTCTGCCCTGAGGGTGTTTGCTGAGAGCAGAAACTTAGATTCTTAAGCTCTGAGTACTGTGCTGGGGCTTTCCAGGTGGCACTAGTGGTAAAGAAGCCATCTGCCAATGCAGGGGACACAGAAGATGCAGGTTTGATCCCTGGGTTGGGAAGATCCCCTGGAGGAGGAAATGGCAACCCACTGCAGTATTCTTGCCTGGAGAGTTCCATGGACAGAGGAGCCTGGTGGGCCCCAGTCCACAGGATCACAGTCAGACATCAGTGAAGCGACTTAGCACATAAGGACATACTGTGCTGGGGACCAGAAACCAGTCTTTGGGCCGGTGTAATGTGGGAAGTTGAAACTGAGAGTCTACTGTAAAGCTTGGGCACTCAAAGGACAACACACTCCATGAAAAAGGGAGTTAGGGAAAAAATCCTCCTTTTGGCCAAGAGAAAGACTTAGCTCTCACTGGGGGCGGAAATCTCTTCTTCCCCACATTTTAACAACAGTCCTGCCCTCCTTTGGCTTTGGGAGCTGAATTTAGACTTGCTGAATGATCTTAAATTTAGAGGTCTTCAGTGCCTGGGCTTCCCTGATGATGCAGAAGTTAAAGCGTCTGCCTGCAATGTGGGAGACCTGGGTTCCATCCCTGGGTTGGGAAGATCCCCTGGAGAAGGAAATGGCAACCCACTCCAGTATTCTTGTCTGGAGAATCCTATGGATAGAGGAGCTTGGTGGGCTACAGTCCATGGGTCGCAAAGAGTCGGGCACGACTGAGTGACTTCACTTTCACTTTCAGTGCCTGGAAGATGTGGGGCAAATGCTTTCTGGAGAAATGAACCTTAATCCTAGACCCTGTGGCATCTTCACAGTTTCAGTTCAGTTCAGTTCAGTTCAGTTGCTCAGTCGTGTCCAACTCTTTGCAACCACATGAACTGCAGCACGCCAGGCCACCCTGTCCATCACCAACTCCCAGAGTTTACCCAAACTCATGTCCATTGAGTCAGTGATGCCATCCAGCCATCTCATCCTTTGTCATCCCCTTCTCCTCCTGCCCCCAATCCCTCCCAGCATCAGGGTCTCTTCCAATGAGTCAATTCTTTGCATGAGGTGGCCGAAGTATTGGAGTTTCAGCTTCAGCATCAGTCCTTCCAATGAATATTCAGGACTGATCTCCTTTAGGATGGACTGGTTGGATCTCCTTGCAGTCCAAGGGACTCTCAAGAGTCTTCTCCAACACCACAGTTCAAAAGCATCAATTCTTTGGCTCTCAGCTTTCTTCACAGTCCAACTCTCACATCCATACATGACCACTGGAAAAACCATAGCCTTGACTAGACGGACATTTGTTGGCAAAGTAATGTCTCTCCTTTTTAATATGCTATCTAGGTTGGTCATAACTTTCCTTCCAAGGAGTAAGCGTCTTTTAATTTCATGGCTGCAGTCACCATCTGCAGTGATTTTGGAGCCCAGAAAAATAAAGTTTGACATTGTTTCCACTGTTTCCCCATCTATTTCCCATGAAATGCTGGGACCCGATGCCATGATCTTGGTTTTCTGAATGTTGAGCTTTAAGCCAACTTTTTCACTCTCCTCTTTCACTTTCATCAAGAGGCTTTTTAGTTCCTCTTCACTTTCTGCCATAAGGATGGTGTCATCTGCATATCTGAGGTTATTGATATTTCTCCCGGCAATCTTGATTCCAGCTTGTGTTTCTTCCAGCCCAGTGTTTCTCATGATGTACTCTGCAGTTATCTCACAATCGAGAGTTACAAACACATGAAGAATGTAGATGTTATGTATTTAAGAGTCAGGGGAAAAAGCAAACAGAGTGAGATCTTCAAGTGCTTCAAATATTGGACCTGTGATGATAGAGAAAAAATATTCAGAAATAAGTTAAATATGTTCAATTAAATGATAGAACTGAAAACATGAGGAAAGAGCAAACTGCATGCATGCTAAGTCACTTCAATTGTGTCCGACTCTTTGTGACCCTATGGACAATAGCCCACCAGACTCCTCTGTCCATGGGTTCTCCACGCAAGAATACTGGAGTTGGTTGCCATGTCCTCCTCCAAGGGATCTTCCTGACCCAGGGATAGAACTTACACCTCTCATGACTCCTGCATTGCAGGCAGATTCTTTACTGCTGGGCCACCAGGGAACAGTTATCCCCCATTTTCCATTTGTTGTTGTTCAAGTAGCTCAGTCATGTCCGGCTCTTTGTCACCCCATGGACTGCAGCAGGCCAGGCTTCCCTGTCTTTCACTAACTCCCAGAGTTTGTGCAAACTCATATCCATTGAGTTGATGATGCAATCTAACTATCTCATCCTCTGTCATCCCATTCTCCTCCTGCCCGCAATCTTTCCCAGCATCAAGGTCTTTTCCAGTGAGTCGAGTCTTTGCATCTTAAGTGGCCAAAGAATTGGAGCTTCAGCATCAGTCCTTCCAAAGAATATTCGGATTGATTTCATTTAGGATTGACTGGTTTGATCTCCTTGCTGTCCAAGAGACTCTCAAGAATATTCTTGAGCAGCAGAGTTCAAAGCATCAGTTCTTTGGTGCTCAGCCTTCTTTATAGTCTAACTCTCACATCCATACATGGCTGCTCGAAAAACCATAGCTTTGACCATACAGATCTTTTTCAGCAAAGTGATGTCTATATTTTTTAATACACTCCAGGACATCCCTTATCCATGGGGGAATGCATTCCAAGACCTGCCAGTGAATGCCTGAAGCTACAAATATTATTGAACCTTATATATACTATGCTCTTCCTGTACTAATTAGCAGGTATCCCTTAGAGTGTGAATATGGTGGACAAAGGGATGATTCATGTTCTGAGCAGGATGGAGCTGGATAGTGCAAGATTTCAGAAAGGCATGTAGTTTAAAACTTATGAATTGTTTATTTCTGAAAATTTTCAGTCAATATTTTTGACAGTGGATAACTAAAACCACAGAAAGCAAAACTGCAGATAAGGGACTTCTGTATCAAAGGTTTATTGAAAACCCTGGAAAGATTATTAAAGAGCCCAAGTAGAACGTCTAGAAATGAAAATAGAATTATTGAAATTAAAAGTAAAACATGCTCTTTGTAAGAAATTTGGAAAGAATAAAGGACACTCCATAAATTAAACATTATTCTATCATGAAGGCACAAGCAGTATTAATACTCTTCATGTAATTCATTCATCTTTTTTCTATGCATTTTTACAAAATACACATATATGAATAGACATTCCATATGAATATTATTTTATGCCATCATTTTCTTTCTATATAAGCATTTTCCAATCATTGTACTATATAATATATGTGAGTAAGGAAATGCCATGATGTAAATGTTCCTCTGTAGTTGGATTTGGGCTTCCACAGTGGTTCAGCAGTAAGAATCTGCCTGTAACACAGGAGATAACAGGATACACAGCTTTGATTCCTGGGTTGGGAAGTTCCCCTGGAGAAGGGCATGGCAACCCACTCCTGTATTCTTGCCGGGAGATCCCATGGACAAAGGAGCCTGGCGGGCTACGGTCCCTGGAGTTGCAAAGAGTAGGACATGACTGAAGCAACGAAGCAGACACATAGTTGGATTTATTTTATTTTATTTTTTTAATTTGCAAAAAACATCTTGGCAGAAGCTGCCAGGCCTTCTTAATGCTTAGGCTAGGAACTGGCCCAGTGTCACTTTTTTCCATGTTCTACTTGGAACATGTAACCTGTCATCTAACCTGTCAGGTGGCAGGTTAAGATTCAATGTGGGGAAAATCTATGTAAGGGTGTGGATATGAAGGGAATGGTTCATTAGGGACCTAGGTTCCATGTATATAATGTTTTTGTTTTCCTTTATAATACAGTGGTAGGGTATTATACACTGTTCTGTATATTATTTTTTTTCAGTCAAATATTTTGCAGTATAATTGGTATTAATACATATATTATTTGGGATTAGAATTGGCTGCAAGTAAAGTCCAAATTATAGTAGCTTAAACAAAATAGAAATTTGTCTTCTGAATTTATGGATGTTTGGCAGTGGTTGGTCCAACTCTATTTTGTTGCCCCACCAGACGTGACTTCCATTCTCAAACCACCTCAATATGTAAAATGAAGTTCTACATTTTACAATATGTAAAATCAAGTTCAGCTGAATTCTAACCAGTAGGAAGGAAGGATAAGTGGTGAAGAAGTATTTCTTTACTTGGGATTTGTATTAATCATTTCCATTTCTTAGGCAGGACCACACCTAGCTGCAAGGAATGTTGGGATATATAATCTTTATTACAAGTGGACATGTGCCCAGCTAAACAAACTGGGGATTCCATTCTTAAAGAGCGAGGGAAGAATGGATATCAGAGGACCATTGTACATTAATAATTTTCTCATGTTTTTTACATATGAGTTCAAATGAGACTTTTAAATATATTCTACTATATTGTTTTCAGGATGATTATACCAATTAGAGTGCACTAGAGTAGGGAAATGCCTGTCTTATGTCACTCTCTTCAGCACTGAATATGCATTTTATAATATTGGCAGTCAGTTAAGATTATGTCATGTTTTAATTTATTCTCTGATTACTAGCATAAATTAACATTTTTATTCTATTGTTTATTAGCCATTTATATTTTATCTTCCTGAACTTTCTGTTCATGTCCCAAGTCCAGGGAGCAATTTGGTTTGTTTTTCTTAACTGTTCATTAAGCATTTATATTAAGGTTATTGATCCTGTTAATTATAAAGCAGAAATAATGTCTCTGACAGTCCTGGAATAAGGGATATATGAGAGTATCATTTTCTGATTGTGGTGGGTAGTGAAGAGCTCTCTTCTTCATTCTGTATGGGGAATAGGATTTGCACAAGTTCCATGTTTGAGTTAATATCATTCTTCTGCAGCATTTTTTAAAAAAATTATTTTATTTATTTTAATTGGCAGATAGTTACTTTACAAGGTTGTAATGGCTTTTGCCATACATCAGTATGAATCAGCTATGGGTATACATGTGTCCCCCCATCCTGAACCCCCTTCCCACCTCCCTTCCCTCCTTAGCCCTCCAGGTTGTCCCAGAGCACTGGCTTTGGGTGCCCTGCTTCATGCGTCGAACTTGCACTGGTCATCTGTTTTACATATGGTAATATATATGTTTCAATGCTATTCTCTCAAATCACCCCTCTCCTTCTCCTAAAGAGTTTAAAAGTCTGCTCTTTACATCTGTGTCTCTTTTGCTGCCCTGCATGTAGGATCGTCATTACTGTCTTTCTAAATTCCATATTTATGCCTTAACATACAGTATTTTTGTTTCTCTTTCTGACTTACTTCACTCTGTATAATAGGCTTCAGTTTCATCCACCTCATTAGAACTGACTCAAATGTGTTCCTTGTTGTAGCTGAGTAATATTCTGTTGTGTGTATGTACCACAGCTTCCTTATCCATTCATCTGCCAATGGACATCTAGGTTGCTTCCATGTCCTAGCTATTTTAAATAGTGCTTCTGCAGTGTTTTAATTGCCGAAATAGAGTATCTTTCTATGAAGGAATCAGAAAAACCAGAAAGGGCATGGAGAAAGGAGTGACAGGGAGAGTTATATGCGCTGTTTGAAGCACGAGCTGTGGGAATGAATGCAGTGCTCTTTGACTTCTAAAAGGATTGCCAGGGCTTCCTGAATCCTGCATTGTTAGGACTCAGAGGGAAAAACATGAGACCCATACTAAGATATGTATTCTCCTGTTGTTTCAAGGTAGAGGAAGCTGTAATGATACCACCTATCCATTAGAGGACGCACTACAGATAGCCATCTTGGCTCTCTATCCATTGAGAGCATTTTGTAAACACTGTCTCTGTCACCTTTAACCTGCATAGGCACTCAACACACTGTAAGAATACTATCAGGGTGCTTTAGCACTAGACTGTAGAGGTTGTGAGTCAACAGCTTATAAAGAGTGTCTGTTCTTAGAGATGACTAGATAAGACATTACCCCCCGACACCCTTCTCCCCCAACCCCCACCCCCCACCCCATCTAACAGACAAGGGAAGCAACTGACCTGATATTCCCCAGCTTGGTGGCTGTGGAAGCAAATGTAAAACTCTGTGTTTGTGACTCGCATATAAGCTGTCCCATTGTCCATGCTAGCTGCCTCTGCACCTTCACCAGGGCCCTGCACCTGCCCTAAAGCTTTTGCCTGCACCGTTGTTCTGGAGCAATCCGCCTTGCCTGCTGTTCCAGGAATCCCCCGTGGCTGCACCCTGAGTCATCTGCCCCCTGTGGCTTTACCTGAGCACAGCACTCTTATGCCCCCGAAGGTCCCCTGAGCAGCATCTGAGGCCTGCTCAGCCTCAGAAAGCGCTGGAATGATCGAAGTTTGAGTCTCCTAGAAACTTGCTTCATCTCCAGCACACTAACAGAAAGATAGCGAGATATTTAGGAGCAGTATAGGAGCTTGGAGAACCAATGAAGAACAAGTTATGAGCCAAAAAAGAGAAGATAGAATGCAGATGAAGAGCAAAGTGGTGTGGTTACTTTTTTAAAAATGTTGTTTTTGTGATATGAAAGCATGGAGTGAGTAGAACATTTGGAGCCAGACTTGGGCTTCCTTCCATCCTTATGACTTACAATGGTGTGACCTCTCTGAGTCTAATTTTTGTTGTTGTTGTTGTTCAGTCATTCAGTCATGTTTGAATCTTTGTGACCCTTTGATCTGCAGCACACCAGGTTTCCCAGTCCATCAGTATCTGCCAGAGTTTGCTCAAACTCATGTCTATTGAGTTGGTGATGCCATCCAACCATCTCATCCTCTGTCGCCCACTTCTCCTGCCCTCAATCTTTCCCAGCATCAGGGTCTTTTATTTTTTTTTTTTATTGGAATATAATTGCTTTATGATGTTGTGTTAGTTTCTGCTGTACAACAAAGTGAATCAAATATGTATGTATATATATCCTCTCCCTCTTGGACCTCCCTCCCTAGTGTTTATTGCAGCACTATTTACAATAGCCAGGACATGGAAACAGTCTAAGTGTCCATCGACAGATGAATGGATAAAGAAGATGTGGTACATATCTACAATAAAATATTACTCAGCCATAAAAAGGAATGAAATTGGGTCATTTGTAGAGATGTGGATGGACCTGTCTGAGTCTCAATTTTGACTTCCATGATTTGCAGCAATAACATCTGTCCTGTTTAAAGTCCAGGTTTGATATGGAGTTCAGATTGTACTGTAGTTTAAGGTGTCGTCACTCAGTCGTGCCCGACTCTTTGCGACCCCATGGACTGTAGCCTACCAGGCTCCTCCGTCCATGGGATTTTCCAGACAAGAGTACTGGAGTGGGGTGCCATTTCTCCAGGGGATCTTCCAGACCCAGGGATCGAACCTGGGCCTCCTGCATTGCAAGCAGACGCTTTACCCTCTAAGCCACCAGGGAAGCCCCTAAAAGCACCTAACTAAGGAGATGCTGCTCTGACAATAGGAGAAGCACCTTGCTGTTCTCAGGAGTTGCATTGGAGAAGATCATTCCACATCTTTTCTTGAGGACAATTCACATTTACAGACTTGGTGTCTTGGAGGAGCCTTGGAAGAGAAGACCACAAGGAACTGGAATCTGGGGTTGTGTAATAAATTGACCAACTCAAAGGAACCTACCTCTATGCAGCCCAACACTGTTTGTGATGACCAGTCTTCAGGTACTGCTGTATGTAAGTGAGCATCAGTAAAGTGTGCAAATGATGATCTAAAACTAGCCTGGCACCATGGTTCTTTGGGTCTAATAAATGAGAGGAATAATTTTTTTACTAAGTATATTCTACTGATACTGTTAGTTACAGATGATTCTTAGCTTTTATTAAAAATCAATTCTGACAAATCTGGGCAGGAAAATATTCAGGGTTCTTATTTTAAGTTTTCCATTAGGGAAATTGTTGTTCAGTCGCTCAGTCATGTCCGACTGTCCGACAGCCCGCTAGGCTTCCCTGTCCTTTACCATCTCCTGGAGCTTGCTCAAACTCATGTCCGTTAAGTTGGTGATGCCATGCAACCATCTCATCCTCTGTCATCCCCTTCTCCTGCCTTCAGTCTTTCCCAGCATCAGGGTCTTTTCTAATGAGTTGACTCTTTGCATCAGGTGGCCAAAGTATTGGAACTTCAGTTTCAGTATCAGCCCTTCCAATGAATATTCAAGGTTGATTTCCTTTAGGACTGACTGGTTTGATCTCCTTGCTGTCCAAGGGATTCTCAAGAGTCTTCTCCAACACCACAGTTCAAAAGCACCAATTCTTCGGTGTTCAGCTTTCTTTATCATCCAACTCTCACATCCATACATGACTACTGGAAAAACCATAGCTTTGACTATATGGACCTTTGTCAGCAAAGTAATGTCTCTGCTTTTTAATACGCTGTCTAGGTTGGTCATAGCTTTTCTTCCAAGGAGCAAACGTCTTTTAATTTCATGGTTGCAGTCACCATCTGCAGTGATTTTGGAGCCCAAGAAAATAAAATCTGTTACTGTTTCCACTTTTTTCCCACCTATTTGCCATGACATGATGGGACCAGATGCCATGATCTTAGTTTTTTGAATGTTGAGTTTTAAGCCAGCTTTCTCACTCTCCTCTTTCACCTTCATCAAGAGGGCTTTTTGGTTCCTCTTTGCTTTCTGCCATAAGGGAAATATTAAAATATTGAAAATACATGGAGTATTTTACAGATGAACCAACGGGAGCTTTCAGAGTTTGTTACTCATTTAATGTGTCACTTCTAGTAAGTGACAGAAACAGGCTTTGAACCCAGGGTCTTCCAGGCTCTGCTCTGAATCACTGTTCTATATTGTCTTGTCCTAAAAGGATGACAATTTGCTATTCTAGTTACATCAAGTAGGACATTGTACCAGATATGCTTTTTCATTGTTTTCTGAAAACCAATTAACTTCCAAGCTCTATATTATTTGCTTCTAAGCAATAGTGATTAATAATGTGTCTCATTGATTACAAAACAAGCATTTCCCCCCACATTTTAGCATCTCTGAAATTGGATGCTTCTTATAAGTGATGGTGTATTGTTTAATTGACAGCATTTTTCTTTCTCAGTGGCACATAAAATAATGGTGCATCTCACAATTGATATTATCTTAGATTTGATGAAATGCAGTAATGATGACTTAGCGTATATAAAGGATAGAGCAGTGTGGAGAAACAGAGATAACCACAGGGTCTTTGTCTATTTCAGTGTTTCCCAGGGTGCAGGACAATGACTCAAAATGACTTTAGGTGGTATCCACTAACATGGGTGAAAACCCTGAGCTAACCCATGAGTGATCCCCCACCCCCCACCCCAGAATTTAGAATGTTGAAGAGTTTAGAGCTCTTTCAACCCTTCAGAGAACCACGAGGAGAAAGTTTGTGTTTAATGCTGAGGCATCTTTAACGTCTTGTCACACTAACTTCCCTTTGTGATAATGAGAGGGCAGGTTCCAGCAGTATTTAGCTAGAATTTAATTGTTTTGTTTTCATTTGTAGTTATCTTGTCCTTAGGGCAAGCAGCACTGGTTTTCCAATTATAGTAGGAACAGAAAAATTTCCTTTGAAAAAGATAAATTTATTTCAGTAAAAATGGAGCCAATTAAAGAATATTAAGCAAATACTAGTACAGATGGTATGTAGATATGGCAAGAATTGTGAATGTGGTCCTCATGTGACAAAACGTGTGCAGCGTCATCTGTTCTGATCACTTCACATCTCTTTGTGTCTGTGCATGCTGTTCCTTAGTTGTAGGGACTCTTTTCTCTACTCACTAATGATGGATCTCCTTTGCTTTCTCCTGGAAGCCTTCCCTGATTTCTATAGTCAGAATTAATTGTGCGTGCCCATAAGACCTTGTTTAAAACTCAATTTAGTTCTTTTGTTATTCTAATCTTCTTATCATAGATATTCACATGACCATCTTTGTTGTAATTGGAAGCCTTTTATGGGTAGGAACCACTTCTTAATTCATCTCCATGGCTTCTTAAAGGCCTTATATGCAGTTATAGGAAAGAATGAATGGATGGATTCAAAATTCATGTTGGCAATTATTTTATGCAATTTCCCCCATTCTGCAGAAACCTAGCCTGGTTTTAGACAGCTCATTTGTTCAGCTTACCTTTCAGCTTCAGTGTAAGTAGTAGTTACTGAGGCACTTGTAGAACTTGCATTGTTTTTCAGCATAAATATTTTGCAAAGGAGGTCATAGAATCATCTGAAACTATTCATGAGGAGGTTGCTGCTGCTGCTGCTAAGTCGCGTCAGTCGTGTCCGACTCTGTGCGACCCCATAGACGGAAGCCCACCAGGCTCCTCTGTCCCTGGGATTCTCCAGGCAAGAACACTGCAGTGGGTTGCCATTTCCTTCTCCAATGCAGGAAAGTGAAAAGTGAAAGTGAAGTCGCTCAGTCGTGTCCGACTTTTAGTGACTCCATGGACTGCAGCCCAGCAGGCTTCTCCATCCATGGGATTTCCCAGGCAAGAGTACTGGAGTGGGGTGCCATTGCCTTCTCTGCATGAGGAGGTTAAGCCTAGAGTAAAGCCAAAGAAAGATTGGAAGGAGGTGTGCCTGTGTCTGTGTGTGTCTGTCTGTGTGTGTGCCTCTGTGTGTATGTGTCTCTGTGTGGGCATGGGTGCCGATGGAGCAGTAATCCGTTGACTTGAGAGCTGTACCTTCTGGTTGACTTTGCTCTCCATTTGAAGCCCAAAAGACAAAATTCAGTGACCAAAGATAATGGTAATCTAAGCAGAAAGATAAATAAAATACTTGCAGTTTTTATACTTGAGCAGTCCTGTTATCCTTTTCAGAGTCTTAGATAAGAAGCTTTGCTCAGCCTGCATGAGCCAAGGCAATGGGAAAGTGTACAGAATTACAAAGGTAGGTGCTGTTTCTGTAAGGAAGTCCAATTTTACCAATGTTGTCTTTTGAAAAGAGAGAGCAGAAAAAGACTGGGTACCCCTGCACCATCAATCAAGTTGGATTCATTGACTTTCTAAACAGCTCCTAATAAAACCCACTGTTTGCTAATCTTATCTCTGTGGAGGAAGAATGAGGCCAGAGTGCATCAGAGGAAGGGGAGTTTGATAAAAATGGGAGGCAGCTCTCTGGGACACATTTTGTATCTTCTAAGACTTTCAAAGCGTACCTGGCTGTTTCCATCAAAAATAGCTCTGCTTAGTTCCTGCTGCTGCTAAGTTGCTTCAGTCGTGTCCGACTCTGTGCAACCCCATAAACGGCAGCCCACCAGGCTCCTCCATCCCTGGGATTCTCCAGGCAAGAACACTGGAGTGGGTTGCCATTTCCTTCTCCAATGCAGGAAAGTGAAAAGTGAAAGTGAAGTTGCTCAATTGTGTCCAACTCATAGCGACCCCATGGACTGCAGCCCACCAGGCTCCCCCATCCATGAGATTTGCCAGGCAAGAGTACTGGAGTGGGGTGCCATTGCCTTCTCTGGCTTAGTTCCTAGTATATTCCTAGTATATTCTTAAAGAGTATAACGAGGGAGGCAGTGGCGCCAGCCTCTTGGTTAACCATCTGGCCTTTCTTTTCCTCCTTTTAGGCTTCAACATCATTGAGGTGCAATCAGCATGATAATTTAATTGTACTCCAGGAATGCTCTAGTTCAGTCATGACTGACACATGATGATCTCTGGACTGAGAATCTTTATTAAAAAAAAAATCTTCATCTAGCTGTCAGTCATTTACGAAAAAGAGTCCAGTTTTAATGATTGATGGCAATTGGACACATCTCACTGTCCTTCCTGGGCTGCTTTTCCTTGGGTTTCAGTTGGCAGGTAGGGAAGAAGGGAACAATAAGAAACAAACAAACTCTTAGGCTATCAGGTTTTCCAAGAGTATCCCTAGTGTTCTGGCAAACTGAATTGGAATAGTAATTAATTTGATCAATTTTACATTAAAAGCTAATTTCTGCTTGTATCTTCTGTATCCTTTGCAGGGTATGACCCTGTGGTCTGCTGATCTTTGAAAGAATTTATAGCAGATCTGTTTCAGAGTCCATTGAAAGCAATTTACTATTCACATGTTAAATATATGGGACAGTTGGTCTTGCTACAGCAATACAATTATTCTGGAAAAGAATTTTCAATGATGAAAATGAAAAAAAGTTAAAATAGTCATAATTTACTGCTCCGGAGTGCCGGGCAGCTGTTTTCTGCCTCAATCTGTATTCTAATAAGTCTTTTAAATGAAGAGATTTATGAGATTATTTTAATTTTGATGTCTTTTTAATGCTTCATGCATTTTAAATACAACCTTTTAATAGTTTTTGAGATTGAAGAATTTAATTTTGTTTTATGCTGCAGAAATAAATGTATTCTCAGGAGACCACACCATTATTGTAGTTCTTTTGCTTTCCTTTTTTTTTTTTTTTTCAAAAATCAGCACATCTTCTACACATAGCTTGAATGCCAACCAGATTGGCAAAGGCTTTCTTTAGTTGGGGAGCCAGGAATTAGAAGAAAAGTGTTCATTAGTGTGTTCAAACATAACTTGTGCTAACAGAATTTTTGTAGGATTAGATGTGTATTTGCCCCCATTAGGGAAATGATTCCTGGTGAAGATGACCCAACTTTACTTGGATGAATAGTCAGAGATGTATGTAAACTGAATGCCTGTGTAATGCACCTCTTGTGATGAGGCATGGCCAAGTCAAACTCAAATTTTAGAGTGATCCTTGATCTGTGTATATACCTGTTTACTGGTTTTAAAGTACAGTATTATGGACAATATTCACCCAGAATTGTATTTTAGAAAAGTAATAACAATCTGGTGTAATTCATTTTTTAAAGCATTGGAGAAGTTATAGAGATGGATTGAGAAGTGGTCTCTGTCCTAAAAGGCTCCCAATCACAATAAATAAAGGCATATATATGAACTTCACAATAATATGTTGCTTTTACCTTTACTTTCTAGGCAGGGAAAAACATAAAGCTGAGGAAAGCTGTTATACTTGAAAGATTTGAAATAGTCAAAAGAGGTCTGTTAAAAGGCAAACATAAGGAGTTACACCTAAGCTTTTCCCAGATATTTTAAGATAAAATTATTAAATTCCTAAGTTGCTTTAGACAATTTAACATTTGTTAATTGAAGTTAGCAGGAGGTCATGAAACTTAGATCTCCATATCATGTCAGAGAGGTTTGAATTGCAGAACATTCTTGAATCTATATGCTGTTTTTTTATGTGCTATTTTTAAAAGGTGGCATATCCAAATCTAAAAAATCAGTAAAAGTACAATTCCAAACAGTATTTAATAACATAGAAAATGTTCTTAATATAATGTTAAATGAAAAGCAAGCCAGAAAAAACTGCATATATAGTACACCAACAAGAGAAGGAGCAGTTTTTGTGTGACATTAGAAAGTTATAATATGAGCTGCAGGAAGTTGGAAATAAAATTTTATATTGAGGGCATGTCAAGAAGTGGTTGTACACATATGCATATCACACAGCTACAAAACATTACAGCATCGAGGATTTATTTATAAGTTTGTGGAATTTAGAATGATTTTTTCAGCTTCTTTTTCATAATTTTCCACAGTAAACATGTGTTTTTATGTGGGACCAAACACTAATAAAAATACATCTGGTTGTGTAAAGTAATGCATAAAAGGAGCCAGAATTTATTATATAAATTGCTAAAAATGCTACCTTCTTGTTGCAAGCATGATTATTTTTGAATAGCAGTCTTCTCTTAATTCATATTTGAGGGGAAAAAAGGGCTAAACTTCCTGTGTTCTGACTCTAATATCATTTTGAAGCTGGAAGCATGGACTTGTCTGAGGAATGATCATATTCCGTGAACTTTTAGGGTATTGCTGCTAAAATACAATGCTTTATATAAAGTGCTGATTTCAGCAGCTTTTTTCATTTTTCTGAAAAAATAAGTTACTTGTAATTCATACTTTGTGTAATGATTAGTCAAGTTTTACTATACTATTTAAAACTGTAAAGCTATCCAAATTGCTTTGTCAACAAAAAGGCAGACCGTAAACTCTCCACCAGTCCCTCCCACCCCCTGGGTCATATTGTAAGGGTTGATACTTCTAGTCTGCAGCTTTAGAACAAGTCCTACATCCACCCTTATTAACCTCCTTATTTGTGGGCAGCCTGTCAGTTGTATTGCTTTCCTGGACTTCTGTTTGTTGTTTTATGGTGGATCTAAGACCTGTCTTAGAGAGTTGTAGTGAAATCAGAAGAGTTAATAGATGGAAATGATGACATGCCTGTGAAAGGGGTGATAGTATTACATTACCCTTATCTGTTGTTTAGTCACTAAATCCTGTTTTATTCTTTGCAACTCTATGGACTATAGCCCACCAGGCTCCTGCATCTGTGGGATTTTTCCAGGCAAGAATACTGGAGTGGGCTGCCATTTCCTTCTCCAGGGGATCTTTCCGACCCAGGGGCTGAACCCAAGTCTCCTGCATTGCAGGAAGATTTTAGTGACTGTAATTATAGAGTTAGGATTCGGAAGAAAACAGGGTTATATACCAACAAAGCCAATAAAAGCATGTGTTCTGTTTGACCAGTTTGATTTATGTAACCACAGTGAAGCTGGGTTTGGGATTATCTTCACTAAAAATACCAATGTTTGCACACATCACTAGTGGGAAAATGAAGTGATATCGCTGTGATTTCACTGAAAACACTAGAACGGGTCAGTAGCAAGGAATCCACATTTATGCTTTTTGACATAAAAAGCTTATTTATGTCATCATTATTAATATTAATAAGAGCACATTCCCTCATGACCAGAGCACTGATGCTTCTGTGTATCGTTACAGCATCTAATAATAATAATGGCTAATATTATCTATGTGCTTATTATGTTCCAGGCATATCTCTAAGTACTCTGTGTACATTAATCTCACTTAATATTCACAAAACCTCATGAGAGAGCTACTACTATCATCCCCATTTTGTAAATGAGGAACCAATGGCACAGAGCATTCTGGTAATTCGCTGAGGGTCTCCAAGCTAATAATGTTGGAGCTGAAATTCAAACCCCTTTGACTCTGGAGTCCCCCTTCTAACTATTACAGTCTTTGAAATCATAAGCAAAATGAATAATGGTTATCTGAAGCAGTAATATAGGCTGTAAGAAGTTCAGTTCTCATGGAAATGTTGGGAAATAGCCTTTGTTAATCTAAATTGCTTAAAATTGAAGCAAGGCCTCTGAGCAACTTCAAGCTGACCCTACTCTGCTTAGTGTTATTTGAGCATATTCAAAATTTTACTGAAAATATTTAAAAAATAAAATTAAGTTCGTTGTAGATAGTATTCGACTAAGAAAGGAGAGAAACTTGGTAACTTTAGCACTTCATCAACAATTTACTTATGGTGGAACTGTCTGTCATCTTTCTTTCTTCACTTTCAGTAAAATTGGTCAAAAAATATATATTTAACATTTCTAGACTTGACTGTAGAGATGACAGTGTACCCATCGGTGTCATTTAAATGAGTCATACTTGCAAGTGGGTAACTCTGTTTAACCTTGTATAAGTTCTAGACAGCGCTTCAGAATCTACAAATGAGTCACAGTCGACAAATAGTCTGCAAACATGTCAAGATACGTTTTAGAATTCTTTTTTTCTTATTTAACTTTTCTTTCCACTGCTTTTGATTTTTGGTTACTTCCTCCCTTTCTTCCTTCTTTCTTCCCTACCCTCCTGTCTTCCTTCCTTTTAACTTTTGAAAGTTCTTATAGGAACTTTAAAGGAAAATTTGAAGAAAGAAACAAAAATCTTTCTTTTCCTACGTGTGTGTGTGTGTGTATTACATTACCCTTAAGGATTTTTTTTTTTTTGGTTGCACACATAATTTATAATTATATGATTGCAGTCAAGTGAACAATTTTATTCAGCTTTGTTTCACGCAATTAATGACTGTATATGATTCCATTAAGCAGATGTCCGTAATTGATGTAGTTTTCTCCCCATTGTTGAATTTTTAGGTTGTTTCCATGTTTTTGTTCTTCTGGATAATATCCTAGTGAGCGCATCTGTGCAAATAGCATCCTTTCCTCATTATATCATATGATAAATTCCTAAGAGCAGAATTACTGGGTTAGAAATAATGAATCATGAATCTTTTTTGTGGATCTTATGCATATAATGAATTTGATATTTTTAGGTGAATTGAAGGAAAGAACGGTAAACACTTTGACCCCGATATGGGCCAAAGTTCCTAACACTAAATTAACCCAGTAAGAACCACAGTGAAAATGAGGTTTCTTAAATTTCTGTGCAAACTTGTTCAACTACACAAATGGGTTTTTATCCAATCAACCTCAAGTCTACTTAATGTTGAAAGAGCTATTCAGTTAATCCAAAACATCTTGGTCATTTAGTAGATAACTTAGCCCCCAATGAATTCATTGCTGGTCTCGGATTATTTATAGCTATCAGTTGTATTCCTCATGGTAGCAAACTCTTCCAATGACCTGAGTAACAGAAAAATTTAAGGTGAGACTTTAGAAATGAGATCTCAGGAATTTTTCACACTGACAAAAGATCTTGCCAGTGTGAATTTTAGCTGAATAATGTTATGTCTTAGAGCAAACATTTGGACATGTATTATCATAGCTTTGTTTTGTGGCTGTATGACTATAATATCTATTTTTTAGTTTAAAAATGTTTTACTGGTGTATAGTTGATGTACAGTATTGTGGAGGAGAAAGGAGTGACCGAGGATGAAATGGTTGGATGGCATCATCAACTCTGTGGACCTGAGTTTGAGCAAACTTAAGGAGATAGTGAAGGAGAGGGAAGCCTGGTATAGTGCAGTCCACAGGGTCACAAAGAGTTGGACACAACTGGTGACTTAACAACAACAACAACAACCAAACTGTGAAAGTTTCAGGTATATAGCACAGCAATTCAGTTACACATACATACATATATTTTTTTTCTTATAAGTTGTTACATAATATTGAGTATAGTTCCCTGTACAATACAGTAGGTTCTTCAGTTCAGTTCAGTTGCTCAGTCGTGTCCGACTCTTTGCGACCCCATGAATCGCAGCACGCCAGGCCTCCCTGTTCATCACCATCTCCCGGAGTTCACTCAGACTCATGTCCATCGAGTCCGTGATGCCATCCAGCCATCTCATCCTCGGTCGTCCCCTTCTCCTCCTGCCCCCAATTCCTCCCAGCATCAGAGTCTTTTCCAATGAGTCAACTCTTCTCATGAGGTGGCCAAAGTACTGGAGTTTCAGCTTTAGCATCATTCCTTCCAAAGAAATCCCAGGGCTGATCTCCTTCAGAATGGACTGGTTGGATCTCCTTGCAGTCCAAGGGACTCTCAAGAGTCTTCCCCAACACCACAGTTCAAAAACATCAATTCTTCGGCTCTCTGCCTTCCTCACAGTCCAACTCTCACATCCATACATGACCACTGGAAAAACCATAGCCTTGACTAGATGGACCTTAGTTGGCAAACTAATGTCTCTGCTTTTGAATATACTGTCTAGGTTGGTCATAACTTTTCTTCCAAGGAGTAAGCGTCTTTTAATTTCATGGTTATTTATTTTATGCTTGATAGTGTGTGCACATAGGACTTCCCAGGTGGCTTAGTGGTAAAGAACCCACCTGCCAGTGCAGGAGACACAGGAGACGCAGGGTTGATTCCCGGGTCGGGAAGATCCCCTGGAGAAGGAAATGGCAACTGACTCCAGTGTTCTCGCCTGAAAAATCACATGGACAGAGGAGCCTGGTAGGCTACAGTCCATAGGGTTGCAAAGAACTGGGCACAAGTGAGCAACTGAGCACGGACACTGTGTGCATATGTTAATCCTAGCCTCCTGATTTATCCATCCTTCCACTCTCCTTTCCCTTTTGTTTTCTGTGTCTATGAGTCTCTTTCAGTTTTAGAAATAAGTTCACTTGTGTATTTTTTTTCTTTTAGATTCCATATTTAAGTGGTATCATATGATATTTGTCTTTCTCTTTCTGACTTCATTCACTTAGTATGATAATCTTTGGGTCCATCCATATTGCTGCAAATGGCATTATTTTGTTCTTTTTTATGGCGGAGGAATATTTCATTGTATTTATGTAACACATCTTTATTCATCTGTCGATGGACATTTAGGTTGCTTCCATGTCCTGGTTATTGTAAATGGTGTTGCAGTGAACACTAGGGTACATGGATCTTTCTGAAGTATGATTTTCTCCAGATAACCTGCCCAGGAGTGGGACTGCAGGATTGCAGGATAGGATAGTTTTGGTTTTCTAAGGAAACTCCATACTGTTTGTCATAGTGGCTGCACCGATTTACATTCTCATCAACAGGGTAAGAAGGTTCTTCTTTTTCCACACCTTCTCCCACATTTGTTACTTGTAGACTTTCTGATCGTTGGCCATTCTGACTAGCGTGAGATGATACCTCATTGTAGTTTTGATTGGCATTTCTCTAACAGTTAGCGGTGTTGAGCATCTCTTCATGTGCCTCTTGGACATCTGTATACGAATGACTGTATTTGTATTAGGTGAAAAAAAAGACTGCATTTTCTGAACAGTCATTTCTGCAGCTGGTGTAGTCACCTGTCTATGAGCCATCAGTGTCCTCTCCTGGTCCTGCCTTCATCTATGGTTTTAGAGCTCCTTTTCTTCTTCAATTCATGGCTGAGTTTGCTGAAGAAGCTCCTATCCTCAGGCTCTTTTTCAGTCTGAATCATTTCTTGATCTTTTATAAAATTCTGTCCGTACCACCCACTGAAACTGCTGCAGCAGTGGTCAAATGACCATTCTTATTGTTAAACCTAAATGATGCCTTTTAATCTTTTTCTGTTTGACCTTTGTAGCCTTTTACTCCTTCTGTTCCTCAGAACCTCTCTTCCTCAGCTTCCATGACCATCCATCTTGGTTATTTTTGCTGACTGTGTGTTCTTGTCCCCAAGTATTGATGTTCTCCAAATTTCTAGGCTCCATAATTTGACCAGTCTTCTAGGGAAATTCCATCCATTCCTAATTTTTTAAGCCTGGAACAATATGCTGAGTGTTTTCGAGTCTGTTCCTCTATCCTTCACCTGTGACTTGAATATGAATCCATTGAGCCTTCTATTTGTTCTTATCTGAATATCCAGAGTCACCTTTAATTCTATATGTCCCCCAAAAAACTCACTAGCTTTTTGTAGGTCAACTTTATTTAGATAATGGTACCATCCACTTATTCCACCTAGAATTCTGGGAATTACCGTAGACACGTTTTTTCACTCAGTCACATCTGTCTTGGCTGCTAAATTATATTGATTCTATTCCCTAACTCTTTCTGGAACCCCTTCTCTCCTTTCTTTTCTACTGTTGTTTGAGGGAAAAGCCTATCAGAGTCTCCTGTCCTGGATCCCTGACTCTAGTATTGCCTTCCTCCAGTCCTCTGATTGCTATAGCCAGTGATCTAAAAGAACTCCTCTATTCTTAAGGCTTTCTTGACTTAATCTCTCTCCACATCTCCTTCTCCAGCAGGCTCTATCCATCATGTGTAAAGATTGAAGTGGGATCCTTTTCCATAGTACTCAGTCTTCTGTGATCTAGCCTGTGCCATCTCCATCATCATCTTCTGTGATTCCTGGTTGTATTCTTTGCCCCAATAAAGTTCTTTGTTTTTCTTGTTGTTTCCAAGTGTCTCATACTTCTGGAAGTGGAAGTGTTAATCGCTCAGTCATGTCTGACTCTTTGCAACCCTATGGATTGTAGCACGCTAGGCTTCTTTGTCCATGGAGTTCTCCAAGCAAGAATATTGGAGTGGATTGCCATTCTCTTCCCCAGAGGATCTTCCCAATCCAAGGACAGAACCCAGGTCTCCTGCACTGCAGGCAGATTCTTTACTGTCTGAGCCACCAGGGAAGCCCCTCTCATACTTCCAGGCCTTTGTATATGTTCTATATAGACTGCTTTCTCTGTTATTATTAAATACCTGCTTACCTTTCAAGAACCAGTTCAAGATTCTCCTCTTCCTATTCTGAATGTCTACCTAGGGCTACTCCTACGGTTCTCTGAGCTGTCTACTCTTAGAGAGATGATCACATTGACTTATAATTTCTACCCCTCCAGTGGAGTGTGAGTTCTTGAAGGCAGGGATTGTGGTTTTGTTTTGCTTTAAATAACATATATGTCCCGTTAAAAATATATCTTATTGTCAAAATCTAAATAATAAAGTCCAAGGGAGGGACTAAAACCACAGTGCCCCATCACTCATTTTTATTTCATCCAATTTGCATATGTGCCTATGTACAATTATTTCTTTTATAAAATTGGCATGATAGTTTTTAGATAATCTTGTAGCCTTTAAAATACTAATATATTGTGCAAATTTCCTCATGTATTTAAATATTCTTCAAAAATATAATTTTAATTTTAATGGTTGTATTGTATTTGATAATATTATATCCTATAAACATACCATAATTTATTTAATCATTCTCCAAGATGTGTGTTTACTTTTTTTCAGTTTTATTGTATTATAGCATTGTCAAACATTGCTTTTTACTGATATTTAACAGATTTCGTGGGAGAAGGAAATGGCAACCCACTCCAGTGTTCTTGCCTGGAGAATGCCAGGGATGGGGGAGCCTGGTGGGCTGCCATCTATGGGGTCGCACAGAGTCAGACACGACTGAAGCGACTTAGCAGCAGCAGCAACAGATTTTGTGAACTAGAAGAAGGGGACAAAGAAGATCTACCATAATACAAGTCTAATTTTGTCAAATTTAAAAATTCAGTAGAAGGGAGATGTTTTTAAATAGTAGTAGTTACTTTGATATGGTGAAGGTCTATTAATCTTTTAGATGGTTTTGTTAACAGTATTTATAATTAAATATGTTTTAAAAACATAACCTTCATTGTAGATTAAACATATAGAATGTGTGACAATGACTGTTACTGGGAGAACCTTAGCTTTTCCATTTTCTGATTTTGCAGTAATACAGCTTTTTATGTAACTAGTTCATATTTGTGAAGTGCTTTGAAGATGAAAGCTATTATGTAAGGGCAAAATCACTTCATAAAAATGTTACATATAAAATACGAAAATCTATAGACAGACCTTAAGAATTTCAAAGTAACATCAACTCTTTCATGTAATCATTTATAACCACCATCTTTAGACTAGTAATCCAGGATTCATTTATAGATTATCCTTGGAGTATTTTAGTGCTATCTGTTACGGTGAAATTGTTTTTATAGTCAAAGGCAGTGGTTAGGAATGACATTATTCTTTTTAACCATGGCTATTGAAGTTCGAGCCCAATTTATAAATAGGTGAGAATAAATAAAAATTGGCCATAAATATAAATCTTTCTTTCTGCCATCCAGCAACTGCACAGATAGGTATCCTAAAGAAATCTATTTCATTACGTGTTGTTTAGGTTTTAAAGTTGTAGCAGCTGTAAATTATGGACATCTGATTTCTGTAGCTTATTTAAAGAGAGAGTGTACAGACTGTGGGAGAAATGAGCCTGGAGAGTCAGTCAAGTATTAAAATAAGGATTTTCCTTGTGTGCATCTTGAAACAATATTCCAAACAAACAAAATGTCCTGCCTAAACTGATGGTGCCCTGATGTTAACATTTGACCCTATTATTCACAGAATGATTTTCATTTTAAAATATTGCCTTGACAATTTCTCTTGATCTTCCCCTGCCCCCACCCTATCCCTTCCTAAATACATATTAATAAAATGAATTATGGGCTTCCCAGGTGGTGCTAGTGGTAAAGAACCCACCTGCCCATGCAGGAGACATAGAAATGCAGGTTCGATCCCTGTGTCGGGATGATACCTGGAGAAGGGTGTGGCAACTCACTCCAGGATTCTGTTTTTTAAAATTGATTTATTTTTTAATTGAAGGATGGTTGCTTTACAGACTCCAGAATTCTTGCCTGGAGAATCCCTTGGACAGAGGAGCCTGGCAGGCTACAGCCCATAGAGTTGCAGAGTCAGACACAACTGAAGCGACTAAGTACAAAATGAATTATTGCTGCTGGTCCTGCAACTGAAGCTATAGATTTTCGATGACTGCTTCCAATGACAGTAGTACTCTTCATGGAGACACATCTCAATGCACTGAGTCCAAATGTCCACCAAACCGTCCTATGAGATGTGTCCTCTTTGGCCAGAATTGAAACGCAATTATGGTGAGGTTGACAGGGGCCCAGAGCTATTACAGTGTTAGGAACCAAAAATCCGAACTTTGGGTACCATGGGAATGTCATGGCTGAAGTCCGGTAACTTCACTTTTGCTTTTGTGCCTTTCTTCTGGTATTGATGTGCATTGATGCAATAAAACTTCAACTTTGGAAATTGAAAACAAATGAAATATTTTTCTGACTTTTTTTTTTTTTTTTCATTCTTAGTTCTTAGTTCTTTCTATTCTGGGCTTCTTTTTCCTACCTTTCCCTAGCATCCCCACCCCTGCCCTTGTCTGGATCTGGCTGGTTTCTAGGGATATTTAAGCTCAGGCATACATGAGGTATAAGAAAATTAATGTTATTCCTGAAATCCTTTTTTTTTTTTTTTTTTGCCTTCTGACCTTTTTGTGCACTTGAAATTGCATTTAATATTTCATTACTACAGGTCTTTCCATTTAATTTCCTGGATTTTTTTTCCACTTGAAAAAAAACCTACAAATTTGGTTTTGCAGTACAGAATTATGGGAGCTAGTAATTCTCCAACCTATGACAGTTCAGTAACGGGTACCCTCTAGCATTTTTATTGCACACCATTTTATTGCTAAAAGGTTAGGCCATTTGACCATTTTTAAAAGATGTATCCATCAAGCGTTGCTCAGAGAGAACTAAAATCATGCACAACTTAAAATCTAATCAACATTTAGTCATTTCTTTGAAAGGAGTGTCCTTAAATTCATTATAAGAAGAATACTCCCCCGCCCCCCCCCGTCAATGCCCCACACCTAAGAGCATGACCGATGGGTTTGTGAACATGGAAAGGATGTTAGGTGTGTCTAGTACCTCATGCAGCTGACCATGCAATAGTGAGAGTGATGAATAAGCATTTCCCTAATGGTCTTCCCCCTTTAGTCACCCATAAATATTTCTGGAACATTGACCTTTAGTCAGATGGTGAATTGTTTCATCCTGACATGACAAGGAAAGATCAGTGAGCTAGCTAGGAAAACTCTCCTGCGTTTATTTTATCTTCCAAATGGCTTAGAAGCAATCAAGAGAACTGTAAGATTTTCATAAAATTTATAACTTTCCTGGTGATTGGGAGACGGAAGGATCCTTTGTATACAATCGTACATATCCTTTTGTCTCTCTGAGGGCTGACCTGTATCCACAAAGCAGATTGGGTTCATCCCAAATGTGACAAGTTTTCATGGAGATCCAATGGCTTCTAGGATCTCTCTTCTTCACTCCACATGGGACTGAAGTGCCCAAGGTCCCTTTGCTCCATAGGACATGCAGTAAATACCTGACTGATTTTGCAGTTAACCAGTTTGATGGAGGGCTCTTCCATTGTTGGTGGTGGGAAATGGATAAGCTTATGTGCTAAATGCATTAAAGGACTATGTATCGTGCTTACAGGTTCCTTGGTGAGGCCGATGATGATATTTAATAGTGATAATTTTCCAAAGAAGGTGACATGTATGAGCTGTTAGTTATTATTTAATGTGTGAATGGAAAATCCTTAAAGAAAAGAAAGAAAAAGTGTGTAGTCTTCTTTCAGGCATAATGTCTCCCATTTTATATAATCCATACAGATGATTCTGACAGTGTTACTCGTAAGATCGCCAGTAACCATTTGGCATTGCAAGTCACGGTGGGCCTGCTCTGTGTCCCCTCCTCACTGTCTGGCTCTCAGTCTGTCCATGGCCATGACAGGTCTTGCTGAGGACCTTGGGGTTTGCTCGTTCTTGTGTGTGGAGCACTCATCCTGAGCTCTCAATACAGCTGCTTCCCTCTCATCCTTCCATCTCAACCTAAATATGTCCCTTTGGAGGAGGCTTTCTTGCAACCCTGTCTAAAATAGGCTTTCTTCATTTTTATCTATCATTGTTCCCTTTTTAGTTCCATGATGACTCTAATCTCAGTTTTTAATGATTTTATTTAATTGTTCCCTCTCCTACCCACCATAATATAAGGTCTACAAAGGCAAAGACTCTGTCCTGTGATTTGCATATCCCTGGCTTTTCTTGCAGTATGTGACGTAAAGTAGGTGCTCAATAAATATTTGTTGAATGAATGAGTAGATATACAAGTTAATTTTAATTTAAGCACAATTTAAGAACAATTCCCACTTCAATTAGTTAACATGCCATTTTCCTTTTTAACTGTCTTTTTTGGTCTATCCTGTGTTCAGATCTTAAGGAAGCTGACTGATTTTGACAAAACTTGGTACACTGCTCAGTGTAAGTCTCATCTTGTATTGGATTTATAACTCACTCTGTCATCTTGATTACAAATGGTGGCAGATAAAACTTGACAAATTGGACTTGGAGCAGATTTCAGTACAGTTTGGTACATGGGTCCATGTACTATTTAATTGAAATGTGTGGAGTCTGAATTTCATGAACCCTTAATCCTAATCTTAACCTCCCCCAACTCTATTTCCTTTTTTAACAACACTGCTTTCTTCAAAACCTAACCTATGAGGCTAGGATAGAAATGTTTTATAATACTGTTAATATGAAAATGATATTTTTTAAAATTTTGTTTTATTGTTAGTATTTATTCATGTCAAGAATATTTAATATTTTGTAGAACCTCTTAAGAATTTTTTAATTGAAATATAGTTGCTTTGCAATATTATAAAAGTTATAGGTGTACAGTACAGTGGTTCACAGTTTTTAAAGGTTATTTATTCTCCATTTATAGTTATTGTAAAGTATTGACTATATATCCAAGGAGTTTTAGTGATGGCTATTTAGCTGTTTTTCTAAAAGTCCCACATCCCCTAGCTGGACAGGGTTGATGATAGACATGAGGTTTCTTCATGACTTCCGGCAGCCAGGCCCCACGGGAAGGCCTCTAAGGATAAAGCGACAGAGTGGGATTGCTGTTACGTGTTCTCTGAGTGTGTCTGTGCCAGCAGACTAGAGGTAGAGGCAGGTAGAAGGAAAGCAGTACTGACCTTGACTTACTGAACATGGAGACTTTCCCACATGGGGGCCTGTCCTCCCCCAGGGGTGTTAACTGTCATTGCTTTGCCATAGGAAGCATTTTGAACGTTGCAGGAAAATTTTAACTCTGACATCTGGGATCGCATCTTTGAAACCCATGACATCTTGTATGAGGTTTCATGTATTTTTAGATTGAAGAAATACCGACAAGTGATGTTTTAGGAACTATAAGCACCTTGTTGGTTCTGTTTGGTTTCTGCAGGTCTGTGCTCAATGCTGGGTTCTTCTGCTACAGCATCTGCAGCAGCATTCCTCAGTGACTTATTTGTGTTTGCTATTCCAGAGCAATTCCCAGGTTCCAAAACACTGGAAAAGCCAGTGTCAACACTGCAAGAAAAAAAGCGTAAAATATGGACTACAGCCTTGTTTGCTACTTGCAATGGTAAAGTCTGATCCCAGTCTCCTAGAAAATAAGGTCTCGTGAATGGTTACCCCACCAAATTTTCATTCGCTCTCTTCTTAAAAACACAGCTCTCTTTAAAAATTTTTTTTTAATATTTTAAAACAATATTTGAGGGTTACGTTTCATTTACAGTTATTACAAAATATTGACTCTATTCCCTGTGTTTTACAGTACATCCTGGAGCCTATCTTATACCCACAAGTTTGAACCTTCCCCTTGACCCTTGTATCACCCCTCCTCGACTCCCAGCTGGTAACCATTAAGTTAATATCTGTGTCTGTGAGTCTGCTTCTTTTATGTTATATTTTCGAGTTAAAAACCTAGCTCTTTTTTTTGATATTTAATCTTGTGTCCTTCTCTACCCCCAGCACTTGCTATCTTCACTTTTTGTCCCTCTCATTATAAACTTGCATGACATGCTTCACTTATTCCTTCCATTTGTATCCCTGAAAATAAAAGACATTCCTATTCATTATAGATATGCAATCTGCAGACATGTATATGGAAGAGACTAGAAAGGACCAACAGGTTCACTACTTAAAGACAAACCCTATAACATTTTTCTATTTCCTTACGGTCTTTTTCCTCTGCCCTGTATGCATGGGAAAGAGAAAGCTAATTTCTCATAGCAACCTTGCTTACAGCAGCGCGAAACATTTCTCCTGCCGCTTATTCTCAGTGGTATGGGAAATACATTCCCTGGCCCTGCCAACGCTGCAAAGGGCAACTCTCTTTTCTTTTTCTCATCTTTTCCCTCTTCCATCTGTTGCGGACAGCTCTTTGCCCCAGTATCGCTAGACTCCACTGTTTCCTCATTACATTCCTTTGACCGGTTGCCTCTCTCTTCCTGTGCTTTTGGCTGCAGGAGTCCAGGACTGGCCTACTTATCTCGTGGCCTGCAGTTCTGTTCATTCACACTTGTAGCTTCCCGCTTCCAGGGCTGAGGACCGGATTGTGTTTCTGCTTCTCGGCAGCTGACAGGAGGGAAGACGGTGCTGCTCATGGTGGGAGGCAGGGCTTTGAAGCTCTAAGTGTCTCTCTGGCTGGCGTTGATCTGCTCAGCCGAAGACTGCTCTTGGGGTTCTGGAAATTCAGACTGGCCTTCATCCAGCTCTTTCCTCTGTGAGCACAGAACCCCTGTCATCTCCAAATGGCAGGAAAGGAGGGGTAACTGCCACTTATTCACTCTTTCCATACTATGTATTTCATATGCATTCACTCCTCACAATGGTGCATGAAAGGGTATCACCCCCATTCTGAAGATGAGAAACCTGGGGACTAGATGATTAAGAAACTTGCTTAAGGCCACCATACTAGGATTCAAAATCAAGTCTGCTGCTGCTAAGTCACTTCAGTCGTGTCCGACTCAGCATAGCTGCAAAGCCAGTTTTTCACCTAAGTACAAAACCCCTTTTATAGAGCATAAACTTTACCTCTTTGGTGTCAGCAGTTCTCCAGATAAGGCTGCTGCTGCTGCTGCGGCTGCTGCTAAGTCACTTCAGTCGTGTCCAACTCTGTGTGACCCCACAGACGACAGCCCGCCAGGCTCCCCTGTCCCTAGGATTCTCCAGGCAAGAACACTGGAGTGGGTTGCCATTTCCTTCTCCAATGCATGAAAGTGAAAAGTGAAAGGGAAGTTGCTCATTCGTGTCCGACTCTTCGTGACCCCATGGACTGCAGCCTACTAGGCTTCTCCGTCCATGGGATTTTCCAGGCAAGAGTACTGGAGTGGGGTGCCATCGCCTTCTTCCCAGATAAGGCTAAGAACTCCAATTACAGCAAAAGCGATAGTGTTTGTAGACAAAGGCTGGGTAGCACCAAGGGGAACCAGAAAAGGCCACCAGCTCCTAGGCGAGGTTCAGAGGCCCCAAGGATGTCAGAGCTGGGTCAGGCCCTTAGGGGTGCTCCATGCCAGGAATCCTCAGACTAGGCCCCAACTGGGAAACTTTATAAATGTCCAGCATGTGCTATGGAGAGGGAAATGGCAACCCACTCTGGTATTCTTGCCTGGAGAGTTCCGTGGACAGAGGGGCCTGGTGGACTGCTGTCCATGGTGTCACACAGAGGCGGACATGACTAAAGCGACTTAGCATGCATGCATTGGAGAAGGGAATGGCAACCCACTCCAGTGTTCTTGCCTGGAGAATCCCGGGGATGGGGGAGCCTGGTGGGCTGCCATCTATGGGCTTGCACAGAGTTGGACACGACTGAAGTGACTTAGCAGCAGCAGCGTGTGCTAACCCATTAAACATTTTCCAGGTGTGGGCCCTAACTGGACACTATTTATAAAACTCTTTATTATTTATAAAAGTGATTTGATTCAAATATGGAGCCAACTTTGAGAACCACTGATTGAGGCAAATCCCCCCATTTGGCACCTAAGTAAACCTAAAGCCAACAGATTAAGTGACATGGCCAAGGTCACAAAGTTGGTTAGGGAAAGACTCGGGAGGAGACGGTAGCTTGTGTCCTTACTGTAGCTGCTACTTCAGAGTGAGTGAAACAAGCCCAGGGCTTTGCATTAAAATGTGCTTCTCTCAACCTCTGGAGCTGAGAGAGAGATTATCTTACTTAGGTTTCCTAAGTGGCACCAATGCGTTTCTGAAGAGAGGCAACCTTCTGAGCCCATCCTCCTGACTTTCCATGGTCTCAGTATAGAAGGTACAGACATGCCTGCCTCATGGATCTTCCCCCTGCTCCCACCTCTTCCTTTTCCTCGTGGATTTTTCGGATTCCTTCTTCCAGAGATGCCCTGTCACTTCTCCTCTGGAGAAGGCAGTGGGTGGGGGTTGGGGCCAGTGCAGGTAAGGGTAGGTATCATCACTCAAAACTCTTTTCAGGACCTTAAGCAGCTTGCTTGTTCTGGAGGAAGAGTAATAGGGACAGAAGGGTGTGTGTTAAGGATGGAGGCAGGATGAAATTGTTGCTGACGGATGAAGGTGGTCTGTATATTTTATGTGGTTTAACGTAATTTCCACACTGGAGGGGAGGGAAGGCAAGAGCCAGGTGAGGACGGAGAGCGGGGTGGGATGTGCGTCATGTCGTCTGGTCTCTTTGGCTCATCTGTGGAATGCACTGCAGCACATGCTTCTCTGTTGTGGCCAGCCCTGGGCCACAGTGAGGTCCAGGCTAAGCAAAACCAGGAGGCCTGTGACTGGATCAAGAGTCACATTGGCAGGGGTTATGTGTATTGCTATTGAAGAATGAGATTCCAACCTAATATGCGTGCTTACGTGTGTTTTAAGTCACTTGGGTCGTGTCTGACTCTTTGCAACCCTATGGACTACTGCCCGCCAGGCTGGGATTCTCTAGGCAAGAATACTGGAGTGGGTTGCCATGCCTTCCTCCAGGGGATCTTCCCGACCCAGGGACTGAACCCGAGTCTCTTATGTCTCCTGCATTGGCAGGCAGGTTCTTTACCACTAGCCCCATCTGGGAAGCCCAGCCTAATGTGATGACAGTCCTAATAACAAGGCTTCTAATATGTCTCTATATATGTCTTGCTGGACTCTCTGTGTAAGTTTGTCTATATTTGTCATATCTATATACCATCACTACCATTTACTCCCCATCTACCATGTGTCTGGCCTCCCAGGTGGCACAGTGGTAAAGAATCTGGTTGCCAATGCGGGAGATGCAAGAGATGAAAGAGATGCAGGTTTGATCCCTGGGTTGAGAAGAAACCCTGGAGAAGGAAATGGCAACATCCTCCTGTACTCTGGCCTGGAAAATTCCATGGACAAAGAAGCCTGGGAAGCTACAGCTCATGGAGTCACAGAGTTGGACATGACTGGGCAACTGAACACACAATTTCTTGACCTTTTTTTTTTTTTATTGCTTATGTTATTTTATTTGGACATCAGCTAGGGAAAAAGACTTATTTTTCATTTTTTAAGGTTATTCAGGGCATTGCTAATTTAGTTCCTAATATTTAAAGGAACAAGTACAATAGTTGCAAAGACTTACTCCTTAGCAGTCATTTTCCCTTTATGTAAACCACACATCCGAGCAAGATCAGTTGCTCTATAGAGAGGAACAAAGAGGGTTTCCCTGGCTTTTCAGGTTGTTTTTGACCATTTTTGATCTAAAAAAAAAAAAAAATGCTGCCAGTGGTTTCACCTGGTTTAACCTAATATGTTTATCTCACTTTTTTTGCTTACCTTCAGAAATCTATTCCTAGAAGAAATGTTATGTTCCCATTTAAATGGAAAATCAGTATCACTTGCTATAAAAAAGAAGGATATCTAATAAAGATTAAGAGAACATCAATAATTAATATGTTTAGTAGATGCTATTGCCTGGTGAAGGCTATGAGCCTGAACCTGTTTTTCTTTTGTTAAAAAGAGGTCTTAGTCTGGGAGAGCTAAGAGAGGTGGTAAAGGTTTTTATCTCCAATCCAAGACATTCTCTTTGATGGAATCACAGTGATTGAAAACAGGATTGAAAAGGAACTTAGCACGTTGTTTAATGCTGTGCTTGCTGGACTAACAACATCAGCTGTCTGGTGTGGTGGGTACCTTGAGCCATAAGATGTGGTCGTGACTTGCTCAGCCCCTGCTAATTCGGTAGGTTGGTGGGCATGAAAGATGCAAGTCTTTGCTGCTTTTCTTCATTGTAACTGAATTGAAGGTGTTGACAGGGCACTTGTACCTTCTTGAATAATTATGCAACAGCAAATATGCCAAAATTCTTCCTGCTGCATTTATAGCTACAGCTTTGCAGGGTGTTAAAAAAGCATGGCGTGCTACCAGTTATGGTGTTCTTAAAAAGTGGATGAGTTGGATGTTTTATACTTCTTTGTGTGACCCTGAGCAGTTTTTCTGTTTCCTCTGAGCTTCGGTTTTCTCCCATATGACTTGGAGCTGATACCACTTTTCTTACCTACTCCTTCCCAAGATTGTAATTGGGACAAATGGGACAGTGATTGGAATGTGCATTCAACATGTAAGGTATTGGTGTTATTCTGACTCAGATTAATTTACTTGTAACTTTCATGTCACTGACAATACTCTCCCCACCGCTTGCTTTTATCAGTGAACATGAACCATTAGAGGAAACTGTTTCCTCTGCCCTTGATCTTACGGTTTGAATGGGAGGTGGGAAGCTGTTAGAATTTCATTCTGTTTTTTTAAAAAATAAGTTTGATGGCTTTGCCTGAGTGTAAAAGGGATGTGCATGTATAATTACAACATTTACAGAACAGAAATATGTAAAATGAAGGAAGTAATGCTGTGCCATGCTCTCACGGCCTTTTGGACTTTTTTCTCCATCAGTGCTGATATCAAATTACCCTATATCTTTAAACGCAGTAGCCTCAGGAAGAGGTAGTAAGCTTGGCCTGGCTTCAGTCCTCTTCTGAAATGGTGTTTGTCAGAGCCAGCTGGGGTGTTAGCGGGGGGTTGAAGATATGGCAGAATGAGGACCAGGCATAAAGGCTTATCTCTAGTCCGTCGTGAGAGTTTGCCTGGCTTCTCATTTGAAAGGAGAGAATAAAACTGTTCTAAAGAAACTGAGTTAACAGGCTATGAGAAAACTGCCATCTCCTGACTTTTCCCTCCGTTTCTTGTGCATCTCCTGGTGGATAAGCATCCTTCCAATTTTTGTTCCCAGAAAAGTTCTGTCTTTCATACAAGTGAGAGTTCAACCTCCTCCCTTTCGCTTAATGTTGAAAAAGTTAACTGTTATATTAATCAGTTTGTTACACAGCCTATTGGGAATAGGACACTTAAAGGTCTTTTTTACATTTGTGTGGTATAAATTATGATATGAAAGCACAGAGTAACATATGGATATTTTAAATGCCTTTATTCAGAAGATCTGCCTTAAAATTACCAAGTTCCATCTAGAAGAGAGAAACTTAAAGATTCTAAGATTCCATTATTGTTGGAATCTTAGTTATCCAACTTCAGATAAGAATATAGAAAAAAGAAAACTAGACATGATATTGGGAGAAAGGGGAGAGAAGATTTTTAAAATAAATGTTCTAAATTTGCATGCAGGTTACCATGACTACAAAATATCTTTATCACTTATTGGAAGTATCTGTTAACCTTCTGTGGCTGTCCCATCCATAGCGATATTTCAGGAATGCTTCCCGCAAATTGCACAGAACTTCCAAATTGTTCCTTTAACAGATTGCTAAGTTGAAGTTGGAGACATCCAGCTTGTATCCAAATGGAGTTGAGAAAAACTCACTCCTTCTTACTGCAGTTACTAGCTCACCTTTGACCTGGTTGGTTAAGATGGTTCACATCTGACATCTTAACACACAGCAACATGTTTAGGTTTCTGGGACTTGAAAGTGAATTAGAAATATCTCAGTCATTTTGGCAAGTTGTGGGAAGGTATTTTTAGAAAACCTTACTTATATAAATGTAATTTTGATGTCTTTTCCTTTTTTTCTTCTTCATGTAGAAACCATAGGTGAATGTACAAAAGAATGGTATTTTGAAGAGGGAAAGCATTCATGTCTCTTGAAGAAAGGGCTACGAGTCCTAGCCACACTGCTCGTGCAATATGACAACAGTGTTTGTTGCTGTTGATTGGAGTGTTTTATAGTTTCTGAGGATGTTCCAAAGCACCACCCACCTCTTCAAGGGCAAAAGGAGCCTGAAAGTGGCCAGATTGGGACTTTTTTTGTCTATAGCAACAAAAAAAAACCAACAATACCCTCATTAAAGCAGTATAGACATTAATACATATATCTATTCAACAAGAATATTTATAGAAATTAACTGCTATTTTGAAGAAAGCATGAGAGTAAAGACTTTTTAAGGCATTTTTAAGATGTTCCTGACATCCTCCCAGTGTTTCCTTTAAATTACTTATTACTTGCCTTAATCTGGAATTGTTCTCTTCTTTCATAATTGAAACTCCTGGAGTTGTTTGCAGTTGGGTGGATTAGCATTTGTTCATTGTAAAACCCATTTCATTTGAAATTGTCTAGCATGTGAACCATAAGTGCCTCTTAAGTCAAGATGGCTGTTGAGGCTCAGAGCTTCTCTTTCAACCTCGATCCTCAATTAAACAATTAGATCCTCATGATGAATTTGGCCTAATTATGGCTATCCAGTGTATGTTTCGGTGTTGACGGAAAGTCAGGGTTCTCCTCTTCTCTTATGATTTTCCTTAAGACTCCTCCCCATTTCTTCCTTGGGTGCTCACTTTTCCTTCCATGGGAGTAGTTACTAACTGTTGGGCTCCTGCCAGTGGTTACCAACCACTAACCCAGATGCTTCTCTGGACAGCAATTGCTTTCTAAAAGGATTAAAGCCGCCTTTCTACAATTCTATCCCTTATGACCTGTTTTGAATGGCCACATCAGAAGAGAGCAGGATCGACATGATAGTATCAAGGAAATGACAACCCTGGTTTTTCTTTGTAAGTGTGCATGTCAACTGATGATCCCTCAGACACTGACTTCTCCTCTCCTAAAATGTTCCTGGATGGAATCCCAGCATAGTTGTCATCTTGTGAGCATGATTAGAGTTGGAAAGTAACAGAAAAGGGAGGAAAATACTTATTTTTATTTCAGGGAACAGAAAGTCCTGCCCATGACTGGTGCCAGTGGAATTCTCCTGTGAATGGCCTCTGAGAAGGGCCTGCCCAAGTTAGGTTTTGTTGGATCCTAATTCATCACAATGAGCTGTTGACTGAAAATAGCATAAATTTAGATCTTGGGGAGGGCAGAGTAGATTGCTTTGAACCAGGGTCAAGTCTTTGGAGCAGCATCTGCTTAGTTAGACATGGCCTCTGGCACTTCCCAAATTTTAATGCTGTAAGTTTAACTGATAAGAGTTTTGTGTCACCTGCTGCTGCTGCTAAGTCGTTTCAGTTGTGTCCGACTCTGTGCGACCCCATAGACGGCAGCCCACCAGGCTCTGCCATCCCTGGGATTCTCCAGGCAAGAACACTGGAGTGGGTTGCCATTTCCTTCTCCAGTGCATGAAAGTGAAAAGTGAAAGTGAAGCTGCTCAGTCGTGCCGACTCTTAGCGACCCCATGGACTGCAGCCTACCAGGCTCCTCCGTCCATGGGATTTTCCAGGCAAGAACACTGGAGTGGGTTGCCGTGCCCTTCTCTGGGGGATCTTCCTGACCCAGAGACAGAACCCAGGTGTCCTCACTGCAGACAGATTCTTTACTGTCTGAGCCACCAGAGAAGAAAGTCATCAATCAATCGTTTCCGGGATTGAAAAGCTTCAGGTAAATATCAGCTCTAACATAAATTGTGCAGAGTCAATAAAAATCGGCCTAATCATTTCAATAAACATGACAGGATTTCTTTTCTCATTAAAGATTTAAGGAGTAATGCTACGTAAACGGTAACTCTCTTCAATGAATGAAACCGAATAAAACATGTGAAAAGAATATCTTGGCTGGCTCTAGGAAGGAGAGGCTGGTGTTTTGGTTTAAATGCCAAAGAATAATATTTTTGACTTCATATTTTGATGGTGTGAATTTCAACTCTCGATTAGGTAATTTCTGACTGATGGCTGTTTCAGACTGGTTCAAGCCCAGTGGTTTTCATCCAGGAGATCAGAGAGGGAAGAAATGTTCAGATCTGTTCTCTCCCTTCCTCCTGTCTCTCCCAAGTTGATGATTATGAGAGAAGCCAAATTGGAAAAGGGTAGCATACTAAGTGATCTGGCTGTTCTGAATTTTTCATTGTATATTCTCTAATTTTGAACCTGTCAAGTATTACCTGTCAATCATTTACATATAGCTTGTTAAGATTACAGAGTCGTGAATGTGCATAGGAGACTGACTAAATCTGTGATTAGCAACAAAACTTATAAGGAAAAAAGTTGAAGCATAGGTTAAAAAAAATAAAAAGACCCTACCTACCACTAATAAAGACTTCAATGTTTACTTACTGAGAAATAGAAAATAACTGATTGGGGGGAGAAAGGTTTGTTGGAGAATGCTGCACAACTGAATTTATCTGATGTACATTTAATAATATAATAACAATGCTGTGTACCCACGAAGCTAAAGAACAAGAGGGATTATTAGATTTGTGCATGGAAGTTAAAATGACTGCAAAGAATTGCTTTAGGGAATATATAAGATACAGAAAATGAAATGAAAGAAAATAAATACAGGGCAGATGACTGGTTTCTGTGTATTGCTGGAGAGATTTAATTAATTGCTAATACAGCACTGAGCCATGAATTACTCAATCATTGCCATTGTTTCAGTTTTGGAATTTTCCTCTTAAATACAGATTCATTAGAAAAGAAGAAAATGTCACTGGGCAGGGAATAAGTTTATGATTTTGAATGTGAAATTCTTCACAGTCATCTGTACAATATTGAGAAATCTTGTGAAAATATTTTAAAATAATATGGAAGGTCTTTTTTCTTTATTTTCATGGGAGGGCTTATTTTGTTTAGAAGTCTCATTGAAATCTGAAATAGATCAATGAACTTTTCAATTATTCAGTGCCATCTCTGCATTAGTCTGTTATTGTAGGTATTTGACAATCAGCAGGAGGTAGTGAAAAGGGCCACGGTTTTAGACTCAAACATATCTGATTCAAATCCTAAATGTATCAAGTATTGCGCTCAATGCTCTGGATATAATCCAAGAATTGTAATTGTAGCTAACATTTATTGAGAGCTTAGGTATTGGATATTATGCTATTTCATGTATACTATTTAATTCAATCCTCACAGCAACTCTATAATACGTGGATGTATATAAGTGCACACACACAATACATACAAAATATAAAAGTAAATAATTACATAAGAGGCCTGGAATGCTTTGTTCTGAAGAAAGATCAGTTTCCTTATCAGAGGGACGTTGAAAGTTCTTTGACTGTTTTCTGTCTTCTTTTCTCATTATCCTTATAAAGAAAAAGGTCTCAAATATTACTCACCTGAACAACTAGAGAAAAAATGTGTAAGAATGTGATGTCATAAGAGTTGGGGAGAAGCCAGAGACCTCCCCCTGTTGCAGAGTTGGAGGGCTGTTCAGGGCGGGGGCCCTTGAGGAAACCTAACCTCCCTGGAAGCCACGTCACAAGAATATATCGTTTAAGTGCTCACAACTTTTAATGTTGCACTTTGTGTCTGAGCATCCCGTCTGCTAAAGGTCTTGCCATTTGAAATGTCATGCAAACCAAAGTTTGTCATGTATTAATTCATAGTGAAAAGGGATGGTGTAATTGCCCACAGGAAACCCCTTTCTAGAGTTTGAATGTCTTTATTATAAATAAGCCTCAAGCGCCTTCACTGAAAACACTTTATATTAATCAGAATGGCCTGTTTCTCTTTCCATCCCTGAAAACTAGGAATGATGGATCATCCACCTTGATACTTGCTAGCCGATTATTTTGCAGTTGTGGTCGTTGTAAAAAGAGGTGGACTTATTCTGGCGATCTTGGGCCTCTAAAGCTTAATCTCATAAGAAAATCTTTAGCCAAGTCAGGTTTTTAATCGCTGTGTTAGTCATCCTACTGATTACATAAGGAACACTGTCGGAGCATTTCAAATGCCATCAGCTCTTGGCAGCAGAATGACAATGAGGATGAAGTATTAAAAACTAGGTACCCATAAAGGCAGACATGGAGAAAGTGCCTCCAATTCCCTGCTTCTGAATATGCCTCCACATTAATTCCCCTCCTTTAGAAGAGAACTCACTGGAAGAAAAGCATAATTTGAATTAATTATTTGCACATATGGTGTGTTCCTGATGTCAGCTAATGCTACATTAAGGACAGACATGCTGGGCACCCATTAAATAATCAAGTAAATATTTGTATTGTTTATGATAAACTGATTCCTTCTGTGGGTATTTTCTGTGTCTTTGTAAACATTACTTTAGTAGGTAGACTTTGTTTGTTGGGGCTTCATACCAGGCTTAAATCTGACAAAGAGTGCTGTTTAAATTCCAAATTCGACAAAGGAACCTTACACCCACTGTGTTTTTTGGAGCTAAGTGAATATTTAGTAACACTTTAATATAATAGCTGGATCATTATGGTATATTACTGAACTGAATGCTATGTTAATAACATTAATCACATGGACTCATTCTTGTCCTAGTCTGAATATTATAAGTACTTCTATATGATTTCCACTATAATTCCATAGTAATTAGTGATACAATTACTTCAAGCTGGCACCAAATGTTTATATTGAACCAACATGAATGTTAGGTCTCAACATTTAAGGGAACCCAGCGCCTGAATAAAAGATTGGGGCCAAGATAAGTCAACCCAGTTTTTCTTTGGTGAAATATGTTGTATAATTGGAACATACACAAGGTTTATAGATGCTCTGAGTATGTGAATGAGATTGACTTTCATACTCTTCAGCAAAGGTCACATTGTCCTGTGGAACTAAAGGCATTGTCTCCAGGCACATTTCCTGGAAAGAACCCAGTGCTGGGGTCTCTACTCTTAGTTGTTGAAATAGAAATTCCTAATGATTATTGGGACCTTTTGGAAGAAGGTCCTTTTATTGATTCTTTTCCAGTGAGCTTTAGGACATCTTGAAGTTTTGGTTGTTGTTTGTTTTTTTCATTGTTTGTTTTGCAGGCTTGATATTTGAAAGGGGGCTCTGTTTGTGCTTTCTAATGCCTCCCTTTGTCTCATAAATGGAAGGAAATTATATGCTGGGCAACGTTCTACTAAAATCCAAGTGGAGAAGCAAGTGGTACTTGATTAACCAGGATTCTTGGGAACAGACTATGTCTGACTATGTCATCTCCGGGACATGAGTATAACTGTTGGGATGAAGAGACTTGGAAACCACCTCTACACATTTCTTGGAAAGTCAGAAGCAAGGATCTCATTCCTTTCCTGGAAGTGAGGAGAATGGGGCCGATAAATCCTTCTCTTTGCTTTAAGGCAATACAGCTTGTAATTGCTACTTCTTGGCTGTGAAATTTAATTTGTGGAGGGAAAAATACCTAATCATTTCATCTTCCTCTGCATCCTGCTTAAAAAAAAAACAAACCTCTAAATGAGTTTACTTCTTCTGGAACCCCCCAAAAAAGCAGGGCTCTGATCTTTTGATCATGAATGAGTCCATTCGTTCATTTACCGGTTCACCGTGCTTGTATTGCCTGTTGGGGAAAAAAAAATAGTGGAAGTGTTAGTCGCTCAGTTGTGTCCACTCTTTGAGACCCCATGGATTGTAGCCCACCAGGCTCCTCTATCCATAGGATTCTACAGGTAAGAATACTCGAATGATTGCCATTCCCTTCTCCAGGGGATCTTCTTGACACAGGAATTGAACCTGGGTCTCCTGCATTGCAGGCAGACTTTTTACCATCTGAACCACCAGTGATTGCCTGCTAGGTCTCAGGAATTGTGCTCGAGCTGGCATTGGCATGGGCAACTGAGGCAGCCAAAGGAGATGGCACGAGATACATATGTTACAAAAGGATATCTAGTATCTGAGGTGGGTGAGCATCTCAAAGGGCAGGCACTGGGAGGTGGGGACTCATGACTTGGAGTCTCTTCAGAATAGGACACCAGGGACAGGAATGTGAAGAATATTCTGAATAAACTGCAATACTGAAGGAATGTGAATTTTATATGGGACTTGGTCTTCTTAGTCTTCAAGTTTTATTCTGACAGAAAAGTCCGTCTGAGTGTCAGGGGTGGGCTGAAATCTAGGTTATTGGTTTGTGTTTATTCCCATGTGGGTAAGTCTTCTGGACAGTGCATTTGTGTTTGAGGAGACTGGTCCAAGGGGAGGAACATGCTTTATGTTCTTGTTGTGAGCTATCCCCTTTCCCTCTGCTGCCATCTTGACTTTGCACAAAGTGGAATGGAATTTCTTTAGCTGATGGTGTGGTCTTTGCCTGCTTAACAACAGGAGGTCGGTGTTTTCCATGGGATCAGATGCTGCTTCTTTCTTTGGGTTGAGGTCCTGAGTATACATTTCTCTAGCCTTTGGCTGTATATTTTGTATTTAGAAATAATATTAGATTTTTCTCTTTGATTATTTTTAAGCCTGAAAGCTAAAATAGAGGCATTCCAATAGGAGATCGTCAATCTCAGGGTAACACATACACAATGCATCTATAGAGTAAGATATTGAGAGACAGGGAGACAAGAAAGAGAGAAGGGAGAGAGACACACACAGAGAGAGAATGAATTAATCTCCTTTGGGGAGAGCTCATGAGATTTTGGGGTTTCCCCAGTGGCTCAGCAGTAAAGAAACTGCCTGCAATGCAGGAGCCGCGGGAGGTGTGGGTTTGGTCCCTGGGTCAGGAAGATCCCCTGGAGGAGGGCACGGCAGCCTACTCCAGTATTCTTGCCTAGAGAATCCAATGGACAGAAGACCCTAGCAGGCTACAGTCCATAGGGTCACAAAGAGTTGGACACGACTGAAACAACTTAGCATGTATGCACGCACACAGGAGATTCTTGCTGATACTGGTTATGAAAGAAAAAAAAAAAAACCTCCCTTTCTGGCTTACTGGCTCCATTGCTGTGGGAACTTAGCAATTTGACTCCTGGAGGTAAATTGGGGAGTTTTATGGTCTTTGAATCTCTGAAGTATTCATATATACTGTTTTCCTGTTTGTCGTTTAAATCGATTGCTGTCTTTCCCTATCCCCTGTTAGCCTCTGGTCCTGGCCACATCTCTCAGCAGCTGCCCCCTGCCACTGCTTCCTTCTCTTTCCCCTCTCTGGCCTCAGTGGTTCACTTGTATTCCAGCCACACCGACCACTGGCAGATAGTTGCCTGCACACATCATGCAAGTCCCTGCTTCATTACCCACTCTCCTCTATCTGTGATTCCTGAGGTCCTTACTCACCAAGAGCTAGTTCAAGGGTCACCTCCTTCGTGAAGCTCTTCCCTTCCATCGAATTCTTACCCTGCGCTAGACACTGCTCACTAGATACTCCTTATCTGTATTTAAGCTCTATATAAGATATGTATCTATGCATGCATATTTAAGCTATGAAGTATAGCCGATTTAAGTTATGCTGTGGCTTATGCTATATATAAGCGTTGCTTTATCACAGGAGATAGATGTTATTATCATTCCTCTTTTAGAAAAGTGAAAGTGTTAGTCACTTACTCATGTCCGATTCTGTGACTCTATGGACTGTAGCCCACCAGGCTCCTCGGTGCATGGAATTCTCCAGGCAAGAATACTGGAGTGGGTTGCCATGCCCTTCTCCAGGGAATCTTCCCAACCCAGGTTGCCTGCATTTCAGGTGGAATCTCTATGGTCTGAGCCAGCAGGGAAGCCCTATGAAAAGGAAAATTGAGCTCTAGGGTGGAGGTAGGTCCTGGCCCCTTGACATCACAGCTGTTGGCTGCGTCTATGCTCTCTCCAGCATTTTGCTGCTTCAGCAGATATACTGAAGATATTTGATGCACCAGATATTCTTCCAGCGTCTGAAAACCAGTGGTGCTGAAATACCAGATCCTTACTCTAGGGAGGGAGATCGACAATACACAAGCACATACAGAACAAACCAGATGATGGTAATGGTGGTCAGCGCTCAGAAGACAAATAAAGCAGGGACAGAGAGTGAGGGGGGAGCCATACAGATGGCCTCTGACCATAGGGTGTCAGTGTGGCTGGAGCAGAGCGAAGGATGGAGAGAGACCGGGATGAGTTCCAGGAGGTGAGAAGGAAGCACGACGAGGGTTTGTGAGCTATAGAAGGAGCTTGGAGTTTATTTTGGGGTCGTAGGATGGTTGAGCAGACTAAGATCATCTGCTCTCTGATTTTAGAAACGCATTCCAGTGGCTGTGTGGGGGATGGACTGTAGCTGCCCGAGGGTGGCAGTGGGGAGGCCAGTTAGGAGGTTTTTTATTTGATCCAGGGAACAAGTTGATGGTGGCCTGAATGAGTGGCAGCAGTGCAGGTGGTGAAACATTGTCAGATTTGGGATGTATTTGAACGTTGACATTGCTGATGGATTGAATGTGAACTGAGAATTGGCCTGGTCAATGGGAGGAATGGATTTACCTTCTACTCAGCTGGAGGGTATGGATTTTAGGGAGTGTATTCTATTCCCAGGACTACTGTAACAAATTGCCATAAACTTGGGTATCTTAAAACAATAGAAGTGTATTGCCTCCCAGTTCTGAGGGTTTAGAGTCCAAAATTAAGGTGTCAGCAAGGTCATCCTTTCTCTGATGACTTTAAGGATTCTCCTTGCCTCTTCTAACTTCTCATGGTTACAGCCCTTGGCTTGTAGATGCATATATGTGCTCAGCGCCTCAGTCGTGTCTGATTCATTGCAACGCCATGGACTGTAGCCCACCAGGCTTCTCTGTCCATGAAATTTTCCAGATAACAATACTGGAGCAGGTTGCCATTTTCTCCTCCAGGGGATCTTCCCGACCCAGGGATCGAACCCATGTCTCCTGCATGGGCAGGCGGATTCTTTATCACTGCGTCTCCTGGGAAGTCCACTTGTAGATACATCCCTCCAATTTCAGCCTCCATGGTCAAATGGCATTTTCTCTATGTCTGTGCCCATTTTCCTTTTCTTATAAGGACATAAGTCATTGGATTAAGGCCCACCCAAATCCAATATGACTTCATCTTAACTTGATCACATCCACAAAGATCTTATTTCCAAATAAGGTCACATTTACAGGTACTGGGGATTCGGGCTTGAACATACCATTTTGGGGGATACAATTCTCCTCATAGCAGTAGAGATCAAGAATTTGGTTTTAGTCAGGTTGAGTTTAAGATGCCTTTTGTTAGCCAAGGTGTGATGGTGTGTGGGCAGTTGGACACAGGGTGTGGAGTTAGGGCAGAGTCTGGGTTGGAGGTGCACAGAGGTGGCGTCTTAATGGAGGTGATAGCTCAAGCTACAGGACCGGGCATCTCTGAGGAAGAGTGTGGGTTCTCAAGAGATGAGGTGTAAGGACTGAGCCTCTAAAGCTCTGAAAGTGTTTAGAGGTGAGGAGATGGGGAGGGATGTCTGGATGAAGCTCATTTGATTGTGCCTCTCTTTCTTACAAGGAGGACAGCAGCATCTTCTCTTATACTCTCAGCTTCTGGCACTGGTGCTGACATAGGGAGGCTCTCCATAAATGTTTGCTAAATAGGTGAATGGGGAACTTGCTCTGTTTTAAACCTTAAAGGGCCTCCCTGGTGGGTCAGTGGTGAAGAATATGCCTGCCAATGCAGGAGATGCATCCCTGGGTCAGGAAGGTCCCCTGGAGAAGAGAATGCCAACCCACCCCAGTATTCTTGCCTAGGAAATCTCATGGACAGAAGAGCCTGGGGGGCTACAGTCCATGGAGTCACAAAGAGTTGGACAAGATTTAGTGACTAGACAACAACAAACCTTAAATAAATGTACAACATCAGTGGGAAAATGATACCAATGGAAATGAGGGTGTTGACCTGTTTGTAGCCAACCCAATGGGTTTGCAATGGCCCACTCTTCCATGCTGGAAGCCTGGTGTAGAAGGATTCATGCTTATGTGACTCTTTGTGACCCTATGAACTATAGCCCTCCAGGCTCCTCTGTCCATGGGATTTTCCCAGCAAGAATACTGGAGTGGGTTGCCATGCCCTGCTCCAGGGGATCTTCCTGACCCAGGGATAGAACCTCGGCCTCCAGCATTGCAGGTGGATTCTTTACCCCCAAGTCACCAGGGAAGCCCATCGAAGAAGGATGGGTGTGTGAAAATGAGGATGGAATAGAATGAACCCATGTCTTCTTTGCTGAGATTCTTTATGGGAACCAGCTGCTAAGAAAGGTCAAGCCATCCTCAGGTGTCACTAATCCAAGTCCTGCATTGGGGCATGGGAAGTCATTTTCATATTTTACTGTCCCCTAGCCTCACCTAGGGGAACTCAGCTCTGAGAAACTGGCAACAGGAAAGGAGAGTTTCATAGGGCCTGGAAGATACAGAGAAGGGTTCTGAAGTCAGGGCATTGTTAAAGAATGGAGACCACGTGAGAAGAAACAGAATCACCATCTTTGAATACTTATATAGATAGGATCTCTTTCATAGGGTTATTTTAAAGATTAAATAAGTTAGTATTTTAGGTATGTAGCACAAAGAGACATTATTTGTTATACAAAGAGGTTGGGCTTAGGGGTCAGAGAGACCTGGATTTCAGTTCTGACTCACCACATACTAACTGTATGACCTTGAGGTTACCAGCCTCAATTTACTCATTTGTGCAATGGAGATAATAATACCTGCTTGAAAGGGCTATTGTGAGGATTAGTGAGATAATATGTGTGACACCTCTGATATGTCCTGAATACTCATAAATGTTAGCTCTCTACCAATAGGAAGGACTCAAACATCTCTAGAGATTGTTCAGATGACAGGTGGGGTTGGCATGTGTCAGGTCAGGGATGTGGAGAGGAAATGGTTGCATCAAAAGAAAGGTCAGAGTTGATACCTTTTACAGCTTTTAATACAGACTATTTTAGCAAGCAGGACTGCTAGTAAAAACAAAGGCAGAAACATATATATATATATAACAAATATATAGCAAAAAGATGAATAAGTCTAATTTCAATTCATTACTTGAATGTATTGATTAAATATGTTGCCAGATGTGCGATAGTGAATTTTTGTAAAGACACCAGAAGTCTGTGATAAAAGAAGGTGGTTTAACTTAGGGGGTAGGAGTCTGGACTTTGGCATCAGCCAGCCTGGGTTTGATTTCATTTGTGTCATTTATTGGTGATATGGCCTTGGGCAAACATTGTAGATTGGCTTTTCCCAGAAGCGAACCCTGAGTCTTTTATATATATATATATTTAAATTTATTATTTATTTATTTTTTGGCCATGCCATACAGCATGCAGGATCTTAGTTTCCGAAAAGGGATTGGACCCATGCTCCCTGTAGTGGAAACGGATTCTTGTCACTGAACCACCAGGAAAGTCCCTGATCCTAAGTCTTAGATTTGAGCTGCGTTACTTATTTGACTGCACTTTATTTGGATGCCCTCGATTATCTTGGGGGAGAGGGGCAAGAAGCCAGTGCAAGTATGTTAGTAAGCAGGTGACTGCTGTGGGCACCAGGAACCTGGTTCTGCTGGGACCTCTGGATCACCATGCAGACCTGCCTCAGCCTGTCCCACCCAAGGGGCAAGGAAGCTTGAGTATTGCCACCAACTGCCATCTGTCTATTTGAGGATTGCTCCTGGGATGGGGAATAGCAACTCCTTGGCTCTTCCATACTGTCGTACTCCTGGGCCCAGGTGCTCCTGTGACTAGACAAAGCCCTGGGGCAGACTCTGGGCTTTGAGAAGAAGCTAAGGATGCTAACCGGTGAGTATGGAGGGTGTCTTAATCAGCTTGGCGTCTGTAACACAGTACTGTACTATAGACTGGGTGGCTTATAAACAACAGAAGTTCATTCCTCACAGTCTGGAGGCTAGAGTCCTTGAGATCAGGTTATCGGCATGGTTGGGTTCTCATGAGGGCCCTCTTCTAGGTTGCCGACTTCTTCCCGTATCCTTATGTGGTAGAAAGAGGCTGAGAGAGCTCTCTAGGGTCCTTTTATAAGGGCATTAATTCCATTCATGGGGGGCTCCACCTTCATGACCAAATTCTCTCCTAGGGGCCCCACCTACCAACACTATCACCTTGGAGGTTAGGATTTCAGCATACATATTTGGGGGTGGGGCACAAAATATTCAGTCCATTGCAGAGTGGATTTGCGTAGACACTAAAAGTATGTGCTAAACAAGTCACTTGAACTCCCTACACCTCATTTTCTCCTCTATAAAATGGGCATAATAATAACATATACCCCATAGTTATTTGGGGGGATTAAGGGTGATAATGAATAATTATTGATTATTAATGTTAATAATGTTAATGTTACAATGTTAATCTTAGGCTGCTTGGAAAACCAACAAGGGTAGCTTTTATTGCTATAAAAGAGAAATGTATGAACAAGGAGACTGTGCCTTTCAAAGAGTAGTGCCCAGAGACTCTACTGAGGAAATAAATTCTTAGGGGGAGTTTGTGTCCATTTAATTTGCTTGGAGAAATGCCCATAATAGAATCTTTTACACCTGGTCACTTAAAAGAATTATGTATGGCTGACACACTGAAGTCACATTTATCCTCTTGGACAGAGGGTTCATCTTGAGTATAGAGCCTGTAATTTACTTACAGGTGTATATGGTGGGATAACTCAGGTTAATGTCCATGAACAGAGACCAACAATTAGCAAGTTAATTAGGGTCCTGATTTTAGTAGCGAAGGATAATCATTTATTAGCTTAGGTCAGACCCTGGGCCTTCCTGTGAAGTGACTTTCTATGAAAATATTGACTGAGAGAGACTCCCTGTAGCTTCTCTAGTACAATTCACACATGCTTGGGAAACTCATTATCTCTCACAGAGACAGCAGCGAGGATTACAGTAAGTTTAAGAGGCCGGCTTCAGTTGGCCTGTGTTAAACTGATGGTCAAAATATAAATAGGATTCTAATATAACAATAGGAGCATCAGTTCTTCCCCACCCCATCCATGCTGTTCAAGTGCTGTTTTGCTGGTGTGTGACTGCTGGGTGCTGGCACTTGCTCTTTTCCAGCCAATAATCTCAGACAAATTAACATTATCATTTCATGGGAGGCATTTGTTGGGGGGGGGGAAATATATATATATATATGAAGAGTACTATTGTGCCTAGGGGCTAAAAGACATTAGGAAGTGGTAAACTTTTCTCTTTCCTGTTTTTCACAGTGACAGCTGTTGGCCCATACCAGGGATGCTGTATAAGGGCCTGGAGATTATAAATCCAATTTGGAGAAGGGGAGAGGGCACGGATTGAAGGGGCATCTTGCCGTGGATGAAGATCTGAGTGGCAGGCAGCTCTCTTTCCTGCCGATGAAAGGCAGGGGCTTCATTGTGTCCGGTTTGTCTTCTCACTCGACACTTCTTGCCTTTTCATGGCGCCGGCACCTACTTAGCTTGGTTGGAAAGTTACTTAGAATGTCCCTTGACTAATAAGGTGGAGACTTGGCCATGCCTCATAAGCTATAGAAAGGATGATGGACAAGGCTTTTCAGATCCACTTGGCTTCTGTTTCCTATGCCATCCGTCATGCATTGTGAGTGAGTTGTTTCTGTTTGTTGTAGAATAGGAGCAGAGATGAGGTCGTGACAGACGTAGCTTTAGTAAGCCATTGCAGCTTTCTGAGGGGAGCTGATCCTGGACAAGGAAAACACTTGCTGGCTTTTCTTTGCTGGGGGCAGATTCCCTCTGCACTTTTTCGCATTTTGGTTTAAGCTGAATCTGCCTACTATGAAAAGTTCAAGTCAACAACAAAGAAACACTTTTAAATGATATGTTACTGTTTTCCTTAGCATTATCTAGGGAAGCTTGAGTTAACTAGAAGAGAACTGGACTTCCGGGTGGCGCTAGTGATAAAGAGCCTGCCTGCCAGTGCAGGAGATGTAAGAGACTCTGGTTTGATCCTTGGGCCAGGAAGATCCCCTGGAACCTACTCCAGTATTCTTGCCTGGAGAATCCCATGGACAGAGGAGCCTGGTGGGCTACAGTCCATGGGGTCACAAAGAGTTGGAAGTGACTTGGCACAGATGCATGCAGAAGAGAGCTAAATGGCGGAAATACCCCACAAATAATTTTCCCTGACCCAGGTCTGGGAGTTCTAGATATAAATGGGTGCATACTTTAATGAATTGTTTATGTTCAACAAGTCCTCTTGTGTGGGAGGCAAAATAATGCTCACCCACGGAGCATTATTTCTTATTATTTTTTCCCCAATAACGGTCTCTCCATGTGAACATACCCTGACTCCCCAGAGTCTGTGAAAGTTACCTGACAAGACAAAGGGCACTTTGTAGATATGATTACGGTTACAGACCTTGAGATGGAGAGGTGCTCTTGGATTATCTGAGTGGACCGGATCTAACCACGTGAATCCTTAAAATCAGAGAACGTTTCCTGGCTGTGGTGAGTGAGAAAGAAAGGGCAGCCTGAGAAGGCTTTGATGCCTTACACTGATCCTGGGGAATCCCAAGGACAGGGGAGCCTGGAGGGCTACAGTCCATGGGTTTGCAAAGAGTCAGACATGACTGAAGCGACTTAGCATGCGTGCCTGTTGGTCCTGAGCTGCTAGGGCTGTGTGCCAAGAACTAAATTCTGCTAACAGCCCCAGTGCATGAGGAAAACATCCTTCCTAGAACATCCAGAAAGGGAGTCAGACCTGCCAATGCCTTGATTTTAGCCTGGTGCGACCTGAATTCTGATGGACAGATCTATAAGGTAATACATCTATATTACTTTAAATCACAGAGCTTGAGGTAATTTGTTGTAACAGCAATAGCACACCAATACATCTCAGTTTCTCTGGTCTAGTGTTTTCCTTAATGGTAAGGTGGTTTCTGAGCCCAATCAGGAAGTGCTGAATCATTTCTTTTCAAAATCAAAAGCTCTGGCTCCAGTGTTTTGATGAATTCCAACCCGTGATCCTGGGTGGCTGGAATGTCAGAAGACTTGGATGATGGGGAGCTGAGAGGACATGGCTGAATATTAATGGAGCATCCTTAGTGTTTCCAGAATATTGATTATCCTACTTAACCTGATTTCAGTTATCATATTTTATAGATAAGAAACTGTTTCTGGGAGATTCAACAGCTTTTCTGAGCTTAAAGAAGTAATCAGTGACATAGTGAGGTTCTGAACCTCTAAAAAATGCATTCTTTCCATCTCTTGCCCCATAGTTGCACCCTCCTGGGCTGACCTCAGGAGTCAGGAAATCAAAAGTGTAGTGACTGAGGATTCCACCACAGTACACCAGACAATAGAATCACTTGCCAGTTTCTGCTCTAGAAAACAAGGAAATAGAATCACTTGTTTGTTTGGTTGCTAAAATATTGATGAAGATGGAGGCCATCATTTACAAAAGCCCACAGTGGGACTGGGGCACCCAGACCGATTGGTGTGTCTCTCAATGTACACTCATGTTCCCACCTGCGTAGCTGGCTTCTCTGATTACTAAGCAGCAATGCTTTGTGGTTTGCGGAATACACACCTAGTTTCTTAGCAAAGGAATTAGGTTGGTATTTAACGGAAAAGAGGATTTGAAAAAATGATTGATTATTTTAAAGGATCACTTGGGACTGGCTTTGCAGATCCTACCGCCTTAAGCCAGATCTTGGTTCGATTGCTGGCAATCCTGGTTGGATTAGACGTGTGCAACACGACCCTGAAATCCCAGGGTTCTCTGCCGGCCTTTAAACAGTCCTGCATGTCGCCCAGAGAGAACGCCGGCTATCAGCTAATGAACCCCAGCCCCACCTTGGGCTGGGAGACGGTTTCTTTCAGTTCACCCTTAAGGCTGGTAGAGACCTGGATCTGTTTAATGGGTGATTTGAAAGCACTCATTTTGCAGCATTAAGTCACACAAAAGTAGGAAAGAGGCATACAGAATGCTTCCTGCTTCAGGGGAGCATCTGGTATAAAGGGAGCAAGGAGGCTGATCAAAAAGACCAACAGGTTTTCGTAAACACGGTGTTCTGTGCTCTGCAGATGGGGGGAATGCCAAGGACCAGGAGCACATGCCCAGGTTTGGGGCTGGCAGTCAGCTGTTTATGGTGTGTGTTTGCTTATGGGTTTGTCAAGGAGGATGGCTGAAGCAGCCCCAGCACCGTCTGTGGCTTGAGAATCAAGTGTGTGTGCTGTGTGTGTATGTGCCATGTGCGTGTGCACCGTGTATGTGTGTACTGTGTATGTGTGGCACGTGTGCCATGCATGTGTGTGTTATGTATGTGTGCACCTTATACAAGTGTGCCATATGATATGTATGTGTGCACCATGTATATGTGTGTGTTGTGTGTATGTGTGTCCTGTGTGTGTGTGCTGTGTGTGTGCCGTGTGTGTGTGTGTGTGCTGTGTGTGTGTGTGTGCTGTGTGTGTGTGCTGTGTGTGTGTGCTGTGTGTGTGCCATGTGTGTGTGTGTGTGTGTGTGCTGTGTGTGTGTGTGTGCTGTGTGTGTGTGCTGTGTGTGTGTGCTGTGTGTGTGTGCTGTGTGTGTGCCGTGTGTGTGTGCCATGTGTGTGTGCTGTGTGTGTGTGTGTGCTGTGTGTGTGTGCCGTGTGTGTGTGTCTATGCACCTGCTGCTGAGGTCTAGGGGGTGAAACTGGCACCTCTAGTCACCCTAGCCCATGGATGTAGAATCCTAGCTAGTCTGTTAGCACTTCTGAATTCCCTTCCCAAAAGCATGCTCTAGAACCTTCTCTTCTGTCAGCTGCTGGAGTTCTGCCTATTTGTCTTGGCCATTCTTGTCCTAGCTGCTCCCTCTCCTAGCTCCTGGCTGAGGCCAGTGTCCGATATCGCGCTGCTGTCTGTTGGATGGATGTCTTCGTGTTGTTTTCCCCAGTTTGTAACTTGTTCTTCAAAGCTCTCCCCCCACCCCTTCTGCCTCTGGGTCAGCTTCCATCTCCCGTCCCTCTTATCCCAGGCCTCTCCTGGCCTCTCCCCTCCACTCTCTGGGTGCTCTGTATTGTTAAAGTCCCAGAGTGCCTCATTTGGGAGTTGGAATAGCAACAGAATGGACCCCAAATTCATCCCTTTGGTGCCTCCTTGATTTACACCCATTGGGTTTATAACTCCCCTTTGAAGCTGTAACTTCGATCCTGGAGCCCAACCAGCACAGTGCCCAGCTCTGCAGCTTTGCTCAGGAATTGCCCCACAAGCTAGGATAAAATCCTTACTGAGATTAAAAAAAGTGACAACCTCTCTCTTCTTTGTTGACTGTAGAGGCCTGTTTTAAAGAAGACTATAATAAAAAAAAAAAAGACTTTTTTCTTTGGTTAGAAAATAGTCTCAGAGTACACTATGCCCTAAATCAGGATGCTATATGTTTTCTGTACCATGAAAGCGTTTTCTTTCCTCCCTCTACCCCTGCAATTCTTACAATAAAATAATTTAAATATTTAAAGACTAAACACTTCTTACATTGGGTAGTTAGTGTCTCTTTGGAAAGACTTTTGGATTGTATCTGGGCTTATTTCTGTCAACTAAGTCTTTATATTCAATTATTTAATGTGCATTGTGATGGCTTTTTATAAACACTCCATATTAAGCGAAAAATATTGTAATCAGAATAATCTGGCTTAAACACTGCTTTCAGCACATCACAACTCTGCTTTGGAAATTCTGGGTTATTTGCTAGTTGCTTTGTCTTCTAATCTAAATTTGAGCGTCTGACTCTCCAGGTCCACTTGCTTCTGACCCCACCTGATCTGTCCTTTTCAAATAGTTCTTTTTGAAGTAGTACTTTCTCCATGTTCTGCTCATAATGAACTAGAGGCTGTGTTGTAGTTGGTGACAAAGACCCTGAAGCCAGAGTTCCTGGGTTTGAGTTGTATCTTTTAGCTTCAAAACTTTGGCAAATTGCCTGACTTGCCTGTTTCAGTTTCCTCATCTGTATAATGGGCTAAAAATATGACCTGCCTTATAGTGAGTGGTGAGTGCTTACTACAGCTCTTATTTTACACCCTCTTCTGGTGAGAGAATTGGTGATTTAGATAAGGAGACAGTTTTTGTCCTGTTCCTCCTTTTTTCTTTACATCTCAGGTGTAGATTCCCTTGCTCTTGGTTTAATCTGAAATTGATATTTTAATCATTTGGAACATTTAATTAGTATTATTATTTCTATATATATATTTTCAAAGACAGGACAGATTTCAGGACAGTTTTTCCTGTTCAGAATATGTAGACTAAACAATTTTCCTAAAAAGTAGCGCCAAATCTCTACTCTCGGCCCTAACTCTTTGCAGATACATACAAAGTGTTATCTTTAATCCAGGCAGTCAAATAAGCTTTAAGTTTGCATCACTTTTTATGTTCACTGCCATATTATGGAGCATGGGAACTCTAGGCACAGGATAATTTATTTATGAATAAGGGTTTGGTTTGAATCAGGAGACTCTAGAAGTGAAGTGTTTTCGTGGTGGTTTTTGCTATTTTGAAACTTTCTATTCTGGTTCCTTGGCTCCCCTCCCTCCAGACAAATCCCAGGAGCCAGTTGACCTTCAGAGCTTAGTTTGAAGTTCATTGACAACATTGGGAAGTGAGAATGCCACAGTGGGTCAGAGTCCTAGTCTCTCTGGCCCAGTTTTCTGTCACCAATATTGGGGGAAAGTATCTTTTTTTTTTTTTTTAGGAAAGCATGTCAGAGATCTACCACAGAATTATCTCCAGGAAGTCAGGGGCTTACCCTAGCAGTCAGCAAAGCAAGGCATCCCAATGGATCAAACTGGCTTGGATGCTCATAATGAAACCCTCATAGAGAAGTCAAAGGCTCTCAGTCATGGAGTCTGAATTTTTTGAACTGTTCCCAAACCTATTAGCAGAAATCTACTTCACCCACTCACTTTAAAGAACAATCCTCTTTATTTTACAATACCCTAATGAAGAAAATACTTTTTGCATCATGAATTTAAATCTTGAATTTAAAGTCTTTAAATTAAAAGACTTTCTTCTGATAGATGAGCTGGTAGCCATTAAGTATATTTCTCTCTGAAGAGAAATCAATGGGGTTCTTCTCTTCATAGTTTAGTTGAGGGAGGCAGCATAGGGTGATAGTTAAGAGAACAGATTCTAGAGGTGGAAGATTTGGTGATAGTCAGCAGCATGGTCCTGGGCAAGTTCCCTCACCTTTTGTAAACCTTGATTTTCTCATTTGTGATTGGAAACAAAACAAAACGAAAAGAAAACTTCTCTTTCTCTTTTATGTATAAACACACACATGTTTATTGAAGATTTTTTTTGAAACTTGAGTGAACAAATGCATAGAGTGATTAGGAACCTGCCTGGTCCCTGCCAAGACTCCATACATGGAAGTGCAGTCATTGAGTGCTCAGGTGCCTTTTATTTCCTGTATTTTATTCCATACAAGGCACAGAGACAGCAAAAATGAGTAAGAAATGGCCTCTGCCTTTGAGAACCAGGCAATAAGTGACTATTACAAGGCATAGGAAGTCTGTGGGTTTAGTCAGGAAAAGAAGAATCAAGTTGGTTATGGGTTTGTTGGGTGTGGTCGTGAGGTGATGGTGTGCTCTCCTAAGTCCCTTTGGTCGTGTCCAACTCTTGTGACCCTCTGGACTGTAACCTGCTAGGTCCCTCTGTCCATGGGTTCTCCAGGCAAGAATACTGGAGTGGGTTGCCATTTCCTTTTCCAGGGGACCTTCCCAACCCAGGGATCAAACCCATGTCTCTTATGTTCTCCTGTATTGGCAGCTGGGTTCTTTACCACTAGCGCCACCTGGGAAGGTGGTGAGGTGAGGAAGCGGTCTTCAAAATGGCAGCAGGGCCCTCCATAATGTAACTTCTGCCTTGGTGAACAGTCTCATCTCAGACTGCTTCCCTTCTTGCTCACTAAACTCCAAGTACACTGGCCATATCTACTCACTCAGCAACCGTTTAGTAGGTAATTCTTGAGTACCTTCTTTGAGCAAGACACTTCTGTGAGTAAGTAGTAACTAAAGTGAGTTGGAACCCTGCTTTCCTAGTATGTATGTACTGCCAGTATCTCAGACATGCTAAGTTCTTTCTCACCTCAGAGCCTTTAATCTCGTGTCCCTTCAACCTAGAATGTTCTTTCTTTGATGCCTTCTTCACTCTAACTTCCATACATCCTCATGTCTTAAATTTTGCTTTCTTAGACAGGCCTTGCTTGTCTCCCATCCCCAATCCAATTGGAATTAAATTTTGCTGTTATCTTTTCTCCACATATTCTTAACTTCTATTTCAAAACACGTATCACAGTTTTTTTGTTTTTTTTTTTTGTTTTTTTTTTTTAATTTAACTTTTTTTGACTGTACTGGGTCTTCATTGCAACATGCTGGCTTAGTTGCCACATGGTATGTGGCATCTTAGTTACCAGCAACGAAACCCATGTACCCTGCATTGGAGGGCAGATTCTTAACCATTGGATAAGGAAAGTCCTTCTCACATTTTATTTGTATTACTGTTCGTTTACTGACTAGACCATAAACTTCATAAAGTTCCAGACTATGTTGATTTTTAAAAACAGTTTATTGAAGTATAGTTGATTTACAATGTTGTATTAATTTTTGCTATAGAGCAAGGTGACTTAGTTATACATACATATGTATATATTTTTCATATTCCTTTCCATTTTGGTTTATCACAGGATATTGAATATAGTTCCCTGTACTACAGACTAGGACCTTGCCGTTTATCTGTCCTATATATAACGGTTTGCATTTGTTACTCCCAAGCTCCCAACACTTTTCTCTCCTACCCCGTCTCCTCTTGGCAATGACAAGTCTGTTCTCTATAGACTGTGTTGGTTTTGTTTATATTTTATCTACTACATCTAGGACTTAGCTGGTTTACGACAGATTCTTAACATATATTTGTTGATTTAATAAAAGATTCATCTTAGTATTAAACTCTATTTTCATTTTACAAGCACTGATGGAAAAATCTGTGCAGATTTTTAATGGTGATAATGCATTTAGATCAGTAGGCTTATTTGGGTTCTGTTAACTGATTATATGTGTATATATATATGTATATATAATTTTTTAATTGCTAAATTATGATCCTGGGGAGCTATTCTTTATGTTTGAAAAGCTTTCAAATAGTTTTCTTTTCCTCCCCACAGGATTAGCTTTTAGAGTGAATTTTTCTTGGGATTTTGTCACGTTCTTTAATCTTTATAATAACACAGGTCACTCAGTATGAACGTCCTTGGGTGTTTCAAAGGCTCATTCTTCAGATGGAAAATGTAAATCTGCTCCCTTGATTGCCTGTGCTGTCAGTGTAAGCCCAAATCTCTGGAGATAACATTTAGAAGAAAATGAAGAAATGGGTAATGCACCAAACAAATGTTACTTCTTTGTTTGCCTGCTGGGGTAAGGACTAGATAGGAAAGGAAGTGGGATGGTCGCTGGACTTAAATGTCCTCAGCTGATATTAGACTGCAGGGATGGTCCAACAGAAACTCTTTCTTTGGCAAAGCTGACAAAAACCAGCCCACTGTGTTCCCATCTTTTTGAAAAGTGTTAGTTCAAGTTTCAATAGTGTTACAAAAGAAAAAAAACTGCTATCATGGCAAATGATGCTGTTGAATGTGGACGGAAACCCCATAAAATTGTATGGGTGATATTAATTTAGTCACCTAGGGCTTAATAGTCATTTTACGGACATTAAAAAAAAGTTTTGTAGCCATAATGTTTTATCCATCTTTATGGTCTCTTATGCTGTGTTTAATCAGTGTAATTATGAGAGAAGATAATTAAATATAGTACTATACAGTTCTTAAGATTTTAATGCTGTTATTACTAAATTAACCCCCCAAAAAAGATACTTAAAATTTAAGCCATTGCAAATCTTAAAGGGAAATATCCAGTCAGAATTTTCAGGAAGTAGTTTAAATAATAGAGGTATAGCTGTGACTTCTTTTTTTTGTCAGTTTATTTATGCCATTTAAAATATTTTTTATCTATAACTTGGAAGGAAAATCAAGTGGAGAAGAATATCTATACTCTTCTTTGAACAAAAGTGGTATCTCTCTTCAGTTCAAAATGGTTACATTAGAAATAAATGACTGCTCCAAAGGCTATTCAGTACTTCATTGAAAAGCTGAGATTATACATGCAATATCTTTTATTGTGTATGTGTATTCAGTACACATTAGCTGTATTATTACCTGGGCATAAATAAGAAACATTAAAAAACATTTTTTAAAACAAAAACAGGGACTGCCAAAACTTGAACATCTATTCTGAACTCTCTTGCTTTAGGGGAAGCACTTGAACTTCCATTTTCTGTTATGAAAGCACATATTTTACAGCTGGTTTGACTGTAATTGAAGGGTCCTTGAGCTTAGTGGGTGCTTAATAGATCTCTCTTGATCCATGCTCCTGTGGATCTCTGTGGTGGAGCAGGCATTGAATTGAGCTCAGACAACCACCAGGGTTTAGATTGGGAAAGCAGGGTGGGGGGTGTGCTGGGATGAGGAACCAGTGTGTGAGCGAAAGGGAAGAGGCTTGAAATTCCTGGGGAAGAGGCAAGGAATGCCTGACTGATCTTTTCTACACCAGAGCATCAGAGCTATGTAGTGGAAAATAAGTCTGAAGAAGAAGATGAAGAAGAAGAAAAAAAATCAAACCAGAATGTGGAGGCTTAAAATGACATGCAAGAAGTACTGGACTGAATACATGGCATATTATTCAGCCTTAAAAAGGAAAGAGATTCTGATACGTACACAGCATGAGAAACCTTGAAGATATTAAGCTAAGTGGAATAAACCAGACCCAGAAGGACAGCTATTGTGTAGCTCCCATTTGTATGAGGGACCTGGTCAAATGCATAGAGACAGAAAAGAGAATGGAAATTTCCAGGGGCTGGGAGGAGGGAGAATGGGGAGTTATTTTTTATGAGTACAGGAAAGTGGGGAAGGCTACACAACAATATGGATGCACTTATTTCCGTGGGATGCACAGTGACAAATGGTATATTGTATGTTATATATATATATATATTTCTGTATGTTGTACTATAATAAAAACTTGAAGAAAAAGTAGTGGATAGAATTCTGTAAGCAATGAGAGGCATTGAAGGTTCTGGTGAATGGCAGGATAAGACCAAGTGGAACCTTTGTTTTTGTTTGTTTTTTTCTGAATGTCATCTTTGGAATTAAGCTCCTGATTTTCCTTTTTTTAAACTTTGTACTTCTGTTGACAAGCTATGTTTGAGATCATTTTTGTTGCCATCATATAGGAAGATGAGTATTCAGTCTCTGCAATTTCATGAGAAAACTAACAGGGTTGATGGATGCAAGTTTCTCATGGAGAATGTATAGTTGACAGTGAAATTGGGACAGCAATCAATGAGCCAGAGCTGGTACCCCATATTTGAAAGACTTCTTGGCAAACCCAAAGACATTTTGATTTGCCTGTGTGCTTCTAGGAAGCTTGAGTTGGATAAAGCACTGAGGCCTAATGCTGAAAGTTATCAGCCTGGAATTAATGAAAAATGTGAGGCCAGCCCTTAGGTTTGAGCGTAGTTTTGTGCACTAAATTGATGTTGTGTTCTTTTACATTCTCTGGCAAACATATTCTCATTGTGTGCTCAGAGGAAATGATTAAAAAACATCATTAAAACACTTCTTTTTCTCTCTTCTTCATGGAAGAGGCCACAAGTGTCTGCCTTTTCAATTTGAACCAAACCCTCTTCTGCATTCTAATAGTGGCTCTAAAAGCCGATGGTGTGGTTCAGAGGCTCGCGGGATTTTACACCATGAGATTTGCAGAGGAGGCGGGTCACTTATCATCATTTCTGATCTCCTTGTTTTAGAGACAGAGAAGCTGGAGCCCAGAGAGTCATCATTGATCCTTTCCTCTTTCCGTCAGTTTTCCTGGCAGTTAGTACACGTTTATACCCTAATGGCCAGGCTGGGCAAAGAGAGACATGCCAGGTACACTCAGTTCAAAAGGGAAGTCCTCCTGGGTGATAGGAGAGCTAAGGAGAGGACAGAGCACGGAAGGCTGCCTGGGAAAAAGCAGGTCGTGGAGGAAGCCACCGCAATCTGTCTTTATATATGGAACCATGGAGTTGGAGCTCAAGTCTCAAGAGCTTTGTTTGGGCTGATGGGGACTTTGCAATGAGCCTGGCATCAGCTTGATATAGAACTTAAAAAATTTTTTTTTGGATCACTCCAAATTTATATTTATTTTCATTTGTTTATTTTTTTATGTTAACTTTGAATATAACTTTAGTTGCTTTTACAAAATTGAAGTATAGTTGATTTACAATGTCATGTTGATTTCTCCTGTACAGAGCAGAGTGACTCAGTGATAACACATATATATGTTCTTTTTAATTTTATTTTCCATTATGGTTTTTCTCAAGATACTGAATATAGTTCCCTGTGCTATCCAGTAGGACCTTGTCATTCATCCATTCTGTATGTGATAGCTTGCATTTGATGTAGACTTTTGAAGTTACATCTGGGGTCATATTTGGCTTCATCCTTTATTAACTCTATTATTTCTGTTAACCTCAGTTTTCTCTTTTGTGAAAGAGAAATAGCATCTCCTTCATGGAGGTGGTCTGAGGATAAATGAGGCAAGGCTTATAAGCACAGAGCAAGTGATCAGAAAGAGTAGCTGTTATTGGGGGAATGATCAGGTGTAATCTCTACTGGGAGGCCTTTCTGACTCCCCCTCTCCCTTGTCATCTACAGACACCTAGGCCCCTCTTTATGGAGCCCTTGTCTTGTGGTGCTATTATTCACTTACAAGTCTATCTTAAACTCACAATACCACTGTTCCTATAGATTAGGGATGATGTTCTACTCCTCTTTATGTCCTCAGCATTTAGCACAGGGTTTGGCAAATAATAGCTCAACTACTGTTTGACTACCGGTCGGATGGATGAATAAGAGAATGGCTTTATTTGACCTGTCCTGCAACAACCAAGAGTGCAGGAGCTGTTGACCCTCTGAAGGTGGCATGTGGAGAGCAGCTGGTCTGTCAGAGTGAAGAGGGACCTCGATTTTTGGGGCCTTTTCCTAGATGACAAATCAGGAGGTGATTTTTTTCTTTGTAAACCTTATTTCTAAAATTCATAAAAAGGGATTTGGAGAGGGCACAAAGTTTTTGGAATGCAATTAAACAATATAAGGAACCTTAAAAATGTTTATAACCTTTGATCCAACAATTTTACTTTTGAAATTATTTCCTAAGGTAATAATTGAAAGGTTCAGAAAGAACTTTTTGCACAAAGTTGTTCAGGGAAGCATTATTTAGAACAGCAGAAAATTGAAAAAAAAAAAGAGCCAACTATTTTACTTTGATGATTAAGTTATTTAATCATCAAAGGAGTATGATTTAGTATATTTTGGTATAAACATACATTGAAATAAGATGAAGCCATTAAAAATGATGTTGAATATTGTAATAGCATGGACAATGTAGGTATATAGGCAAAATTAGTGACATATGCAAGTTTAAAATATGCGTTGAAATATTTCCAGTAATCATATACAGATGTGAGAGTTGGATCATAAAGAAGGCTTGAGCACCGAAGAATTAATGCTTTTGAATTGTGGTGCTGGAAAAGGCTCTTGAGAGTCCCATGGACTGCAGGGAGATCAAACCAGTCAATCCTAAAGGAAATACACCCTGAATATTCATTGGAAGGACTGATGCTGAAGCTGCAACTCCAGTACTTTGGCCACCTGATGCAAAGAGCCAACTCATTGGAAAAGACTCTGAAGCTGGGAAAGATTGAAGGCAGAAGGAGAAGGGAGTGGCAGAGGGTGAGATGGATAGATAGCATCACTGACTCGACATGAATCTGAGCAAACTCCAGGAGATAGTGGAATACAGAGGAGCCTAGAGTGCTGCAGTCCATGGGGTCGCAAAGAGTTGGACTTGACTTAGCAACTGAATAACAACAGCAACATAGAAATAAAATAAATGCACACATAGCAATAATTGCTTCCATACTACAATAATACTGGGTGATTCAGTTCAGTTCAGTCGCTCAGTCATGTCCGACTCTTTGCGACCCCATGAATCGCAGCATGCCAGGCCTCCCTGTCCATCACCAACTCCTGGAGTTCACTCAGACTTGCATCCGTTGAGTCAGTGATGCCATCCAGCCATCTCATCCTTGGTCGTCCCCTTCTTCTCCTGCCCCCAATCCCTCCCAGCATCCTCCATATTTTTCTATACTTTTAAGAAATATTTATTACCTTTATAACAACAAAACAAAACCCTTAAAACATTTAGTTTCCATAATTCATTTAAAGGCAGACAACTGGGCACCATTTTCAGTGTGATTTTCAGGAGGAAATAGCCTATACCAGCACCGCTGCCATCTCCTACCAGGAGCAGGAGAAGTCGATGGATCAGTGCATCCGAAGTGACACAATGACACAAAGCTCCTGCCTCCAGGGGCATGTCTGATGTCCCTGATATCTCCTCTTGGAGCCAGACACAAAATACCAGGGAAAAGGTGCCCAGGAGATGAGGACAAGAGTTCTGAAAGGGAGGGCCAAAAAGACAGCTTGAGAAAAGGATGTGGAAAACAGAAGCCATTAGGATGAAAGAGGGATGGTGGTATAGGAATGGGGGAAATGTGAAGAAATAGAAAAGGAAGACAGCTGGTGTTTTGGGGGGATATGAAGAAAGCCCTCGATTAGTCCTTTGTCCAGTTAGGTTGGTGGTGGACAGGGAAGCCTGGCATGCTGCAGTTCATGGGGTCACAAAGAGTCAGACACGACTGAGCGACTGAACTGAACTGAGTCCTTTGTATTGCCTGGGGTTCCATACATTCTGGTAAAATAATAGATCGATAGGTGCTTTGCTTTATTTCCTTGTTTTTATATAGCAGTGGTATCATTAGGCAACAAATAAGTGGGCATATCCACCTGACTTCTGTCTCTAGGAGGCATTTGTATTCAAACTGGAAACAAGAGCAATTTTCCCTCCCATGCATCTCTGTCACCTTGAGCAGCTGGCTCATACTGAGCTGGGACTCCCGGCTCTGGGTGATGGACTGTTGTGTGACTGTTGTCTACCCACAAACACTTTGTTTTCCTAAATACAATATCCTCTGAAAGTTACCCTGGTGCTTATGGCTGAGCACTGAGGGATAGGATTCAGAAATGCGTGCCGTGTTTTATTCTGAAACCTTTCAGAGATGACTTGGCGGGATCGCTTTTTCCTGCCATGAACCAATCCATAAAATGGGAATGCCTTGCTAGCATTTGTCACTGGCTGGCATTTACAAAGGTGTCTGTGAGAGGAACTTGATAGAGGACGGGAGACAAAAGGAAAGAAGGAAAGAAGTGAGGAAGGAAATAGCTGAGTGTAGGGGAAAGAAAGTTGCTTTTGACTTCAAGTACCTGTGGGGAGGCAGCTTAACTCATTTACCTAATGACAAGGTAAAAGCACTTAATTTTTATGAGTCTGTTTCCTCATCTATAAATGAAGATAGTCACACTTAATTCAGGGGCTGTGATGAAGACCCCATGACATAATATGTGTAGACACGTAACACATACTAGGTGGTCACCTATGTGACTTCTGTTCCATTACTGACTGCCTCCCTTATGCCAAGAATTATGCTAAGTGATTTCCAGGGCCCCTGCCTAGTAATTTAGACAGACAACTCCCATTATTTCCTCCGAACGCAATAAAGTTGTTTTGAGTATATCCTGATAAGTAATTGCTTCCTTAATGATACTCTAGTGGAATACAATATGGAAACCTCTGAAGGTTCTTATGCTTGAAACTAATTTTTAAGTACAAGTGCTTACAATTAGTCTTGCCTTGGCGTGATTTGTAGCATACCAAAAAGCCCTGGGTTTCTAAATATAGAAATCAAATACCTTGAATCCTCTGAAAGCCAAATCAGAAAACCTTACACAAAAAGAGGGTATGCTAGCACTAGTCTTCAACATAATTGTGTATAATGGCCTAGGGAACACTGGCTGTTCAGTTAAGAAGTGTTTTAGGAAGGGATGTGTTTGATTTGTATATATAGTATATATACAGTATATATATGTAATATGTGATGTGTATACGTTCATGTACTCAGTCGTGTCCGACTCTTTGTGACTTGCTGGACCATAGCCTGCTAGGCTTCTCTGTCCGTGGAATTTTCCAGGCAAGAATCCTGGAACAGCCATTTCCTCCTCCAGAGGATCTTCCTGACCCAGGGATCGAACCTACTTGTCTCTTGTGTCTCCTGCCTCAGCAGGCAGATTCTTTACCACTGCACCGCCTGAGACGGCCTTAATGTGTGTATAATGTATATGTGTGTTAGTCGCTCTGTTGTATCCGACTCTTTGCTACTTTATGGACTGTAGCCCACCGGGTTTCTCTGTCCATGGGATTCTCCAGGCAAGAATACTGGAGTGGGTTTCCATTCCCTCCTCCAGGAAATCTTCCTGACCCCGGGACTGAACCTGGGTCTCCTGCATTGCAGGTGGACTCCTTACCATCTGAGCTACCAGGGAAGCCCAGATATACATATAATGTATATATAATAACTAACCCCCAACCATGCCCTCAACTCCCGATACCCATCATAGCACATAAGAAAATTTCTTGGAAAAACAAACTCAGTAATTAAAAAAAAGTCCAAACCTTGTGGATAGTAATGCTTGGATGATGGAGTACTTTGCCAAGCTGGTGGTTAAAAATTTCCCACGCAAATAGAAAAAGGAAGAAAATATGAGTATTCACTGAGATTCCTGGAATTCCATCTTATTTACTGTCCAGCAGTTCTAGTCCTGTGATAAAGGAGCTTTTGGGAACTGCACCTGCTTTTGACTTTGCTAAACAATTCTTAGACATCATGTCTTTTTAATCCTCACAAGGTCTCAGGCAGTAATTTTTCAGTAATTGAAAAAATGGGCCATGGAAAGGTTAATTGATTTGGCTAATCAACAAGCCAGAATTAGAGCCAAACTTCTACTTGGGGCCTCAGTTTGCTCACACAGAAAATGGGTGTGATCACATTTACTTTGGACCAGCAGCATCAGCATCACTTGGGAACTTGTTGTGATGGGATCCCTGGAACTCATCCTAGACACCGTGACTCAGACTCTACAGGTGAAGTGCAGCAACCTGGGGCTTCCCAGGTAACTCGGTGTCAAGAATCTGCCTGCCAAGCAGGAGACAGAGGAGACCGGCGTTTGATCCCTCGGTGGGAAAAATGCTCTGGAGGAGGAAATGGCAACCCACTCCAGTATTCTTGCCTGGGAAATCCCATGGACAGAGGAGCCTGGTGGGCTACAGTCCATGGGGTTGCAAAGAGCCTCAGCAGTGTTTTAACAAGCCCTGCAAGTGGTTTGGAGCCCTCCCCGACTCCCTGCCTGCTTGGAACCACTAGGTCTGTTTCTTCTGCGCTGACTTATTTCCTCGTGACTATTTGGTAGACCCAGTGGTCTTCTGCTCTATAATGCAGTCCACAGACTAGATGCTCTAGAGTTTTGACTTCTGTTTTGCTCTTCTCATTTATCCTCTGCCTCTGGTAAGATTGAGAAGCTCTCTGTATCACAAGATCCTTTGCAGAAAATTGGGTAAACACAATCAAAATATTTGAGAAGACATAAAGGTATTAGGCAAAATTTTGCTGATGGGACATTTGGAATACATGTGTAATTGTCATTTGTGAATGGATCATGAAACTTAGAGAAAGTAATAATGAGTCAGATTGATTTTTAATATTTCAGAGATACTTGAAGTCTTTGAAAATTTAGAAAGATGGAAAGACAGAAATTGACATTAGCTCACATTGCTGCCATGCTTTTAACTGTAAAGTATTTATGTATCTGTTATTTTATGTTAGTCTTATGAATATTTCAGGCTGGTAGATAGGGAAGAGATTGTCTTCAGTGTACAGATGTGGAAACTGACTCTCAGTGAAACTAGGCTAATTTCTGAACTTTACACTTGAGAAAATTGATGTTAACAGGGCGTTGCATCTCTTAACCCTGTAGGCTATAGCCCTTCCTCTATGGACCTCACTGCCTGTACATTATGTCTTTTAGGTAGCATAGATGATCATTTATATTTCAGTTTCACCTTGTGCCAATTAGTGTTAATAATTTTACAACTCAGCTGCTATTCTTCAATAAGTTTCACATATACAAAATAAGAGATGTACTCTGGGTTCTTGTACATATCAAAATAAGCCATCAGAGGTAAAACACAAATCAAAGATCCTTCACTCGCTCAACAAATGTTTATTGAGGTTTTACTCTGCTCTCAATACTGGGTTGAATCCCTGTGTTTACAGTCATCAGCACAGCCAACCTCCACTGGATTTGTTATTGTCATTTTATTACCTCTAATTACGTGGCTTTTATTAACGCATGAATTGCTGTGAAGTAGGCCTGTTCAGCCTCCTTTTCTCCTTGGAATCATCCTGGAGACACCTCTGAGGACTGGCTTTAAAGCCACAGGTCCCCAGAGAGCCTCAGTCATACAGGATAGTCAGCAGTGACTTGGACATACAAAGCATCATGTGAACTACTGCCCAAATCAACGTCTGGCTAAACATGGAGTTTACTTCAGGGCCACATGGAGGTGTTTCGTAAATGAGAAACGGAAGGATGTATGGTAGGGGAAAACACTATATACATTAAGAAGCTTGCCTCATAGTGGAACTTCCTAAGAAACAAAGATTCGATAAACAGTATTCATTCATTTGTTTGGCATTTTTTTTTTTTTTTTGAGATGCTATCCTAGTATTGGGCAGATGGGCAAGTTCATTGTCTTTCTGCAGCTTGTTTTCTAGATAAGAAAAGGAATAAATAAGTAATACACTGCAGGGTTATATATAATAAATAATTAATACATTGCATGACTGTCTATGAGGGGGAAGGGTGGCTCACTTAGACGGGGTGTCAGGGGAGGCCTCCTGGAGGAGGGGAGATCGGGGAAGCTGTAAGGAGCAGCTCAGGCTGACAGCTAAGGAAGAACATTCCAGGAAAAGAGAATTCTCCATGCAGAGCTACAAGAAGGGAATGGACTTGGGCAAGGTGGCTGAAGAATGTCCTAGTGTATGTACATTGTTTTGGGCAGTATAAGGATGGGCGACTCTGTTGAAAGATGGGCATAAACAAAATCTTTAGTCTTGACCTTCAGTGAGAATATGTAGCATGGAGTGTAGTATCAGAGCAATGAACGATGAGGCTATGTCCTGTCTTTAAATGTTCTAAGGAATTTGGAGGAAGTGAACATCAGTGAAGGACTTGGGGAGGGGATCATGACAGAGGAAGGGGATTAGATTGGTGGGCAGAAGGAAAGGGAAGGAGACCTTTCTAAAGGGGTCAAGAGCTGGAGACTGTACCTAGGAGAAGGTACTGCAGAAGGTGGCTCGTTTTAGAGTGTCGTGGTGTCATGGAAGAGCGCCCAGGGTCTGGGGTCAGGCTGCCAGCTTGGGCTCCCAGCTCCACCCTTTACTGGTGGTGCAATTGTGGGCTTTGTGTGTCTCATTCTCCTCATCTGTCAAGTAAGTGTTGTTCAGTTCGGTTCGGTTCAGTTCAGTTCAGTCTCTCAGCCGTGTCCAACACTTTGCGACCCCACAAATCGCAGCACGCCAGGCCTCCCTGTCCATCACCAACTCCCAGAGTTCACTCAGACTCAAGTCCATCGAGTCAGTGATGCCATCCAGCCATCTCATCCTCTGTCATCCCCTTCTCCTCCTGCGCCCAATCCCTCCCAGCATCAGAGTCTTTTCCAATGGGTCAACAGTGTCTAAGTGTTCTGGTTGTCTATTTCTACATGGCAGTCTTCACCTAAATGTGGTGACCTAACACATGAGTTTATTATTCTCTCTTACAGTTTTGTGGGACCACTGGGATTTGCTGAGCAGTCCTGCATGGGGATTCTCATGCAGTCACAGTCAGACCTAGGCTGGGGCAGGAGTCAAGTGAAAACTCCGTGGAGTTGAGTGTGCAAGATAGTGTCTTCACTTGGATGTCTGGCACCTGGGCTGGGATGGATGCAGAAGTTGATGGCTCTCCCTGGACCACTTTCTATGACCAGCTTGGGTTTCCTCCCTGCATGACAATTCTCTGGGGACTCAAACTTCTTCCCTGACAGCTAGCTTCCCCAGAGCAAGGTGAGAAACAGAAAAATTCATGACGTCATTTCTGGTGCACTGTATTGGTCAATCACATGCCGGTTAGATGTAAGGGGACCAAGACCCCTACCTCCTCAATGGGAAGAATATCAAAGAATTTGTAGCCATCTTTCATCCACCACACTATCTTATGGATTGTGGGGAGGAGTGAATAGGTTAGTAGAGAGCATTCAGCAAAGTGCATGGTACACAGAACACTTTCAATAGTGTTGACTATTATAGCGATGGCGATAAGGGAGGGTCTTGAACACCAGGCAGGAGATTTGACAGGTCAGCGCCCATGGAGTGGCACGGTCATCAGAAATCCTGTGCTGGGATGGTGGGAGAGGAGGGGTTGGAGAGAAAACTCACTCGCTAGTTTGTGTGTGCTTAAAATGAAGATTTTGTTCTGCTGGATTTTTTTGTTTGTTTGTTTGGTTTTTTGCTAGGTTTTCTCATAGGCAGTTGATAGCTCTTGCTTAACTACTTGATTGATTCATTCTTTTGACCTTGGTGATCATTCAAATGATCGGAGTGCTAGGTGAACAGGATACAGTCCTTGCCAACGAGGGAGCGAAATTTCAAACCAATGTGTGTCTGTGTGTTAGTTGCTCAGTCATGTCCGACTCTTTGTGACCCCATGAACTGTAGCCCAGCAGCGTCCTCTGTCTGGGCAAAAATACTGGAGTGGGTTGCCATTCTCTTCCCTGGGGGCTATTCCCACTCTCTGACCCAGGGGTCGAACCTGGGTCTTCTGCATTGTAGATGGATTCTTTACCATCTGTGCCACCAGGGAAACCCCTTTCAAACCAATAGTCACCAATAATTAACTATTTATGATTGTGCTAAGGGCCCCAGGAGATCATAATGGGAGACCTAGCCAAGCCCCTGCAGATAACAGTCAGCCCAAAACAAGAAGGATAAGGAGGAATTGCCAGGTAAGAGCCCTGGGAGGAGGGCCCAGCAGCAGTTCAGGCAGGAAGTGGAGCAGAGCTCAGAGAACTCAGAAGCCTGACTGGCAGCACTTGTGGTCGATGCAGTCGGTTCCAGGGGCCAGTGGCAGGAGCAAGAGTTGACGAAGTGAGTAGGGCTCCATCGTGCAGACCATCAGAGGCTAGTTAAGGACTGCAGATTTTATCCTAAGGGTAATGGGGTTCACAGGAATGGTGGTATTTGAAGAGTTACCAAAATTGCAAAGTCTTTTTTCCTGAAGAAGAAGGAAAAAAAATGTCTTAAAGAGATGGGAGATGGTGTTGAGGGATGGACTTGACTGGTTTCACTTGAACAAACAAATCACCGGTTGCCATTTATCCCCAATCAGCAATAATCCCAGCATGCTCACCCAGGGTCAGTCTGGACAAAAGCTGCCCACTCTGCTCCTTTCCACATTTGTCAGCCTGTAATAGCATCCTTATCTTAGGAAATCTCTAGATTGGTCCCCAACATAAACTGTTTGCTGGGCAGCCAGGGTCAGCCATGCCTGCTAAGCTCACGGACTGACCCAGGTGCCCTGTTTGAACTGCCGGGGGTCCAGCGGAATTGAAGCAGCCAGCCTGAGGTGGTGGTGTTTACTGATACAGGGTTGGGTCTGGAACTGTAATTTCCCCGCACCCGTGAAATCCACTTGCAGTAACCAGTTCATGGGCTGAATTGGCCAAGTAATGCAGGTAGCCGAATTCCTTCCCTCCCACTGACCTCAAAGAATCAGACCATTTAAAACAAGCTCCATTCATGCAAGGAGCAGGATTTCTCATAGAGTGGGTGGGCAGTGTAGGAAAAAAAGTCCCTCGAATTACAAAACAAAACAGAAACACATATACATGACTTTCACTGTTCTATTTTTTTAATTTATTTTTTAGGCCTTCACCTTTCTGTGTGTGCCGACATTGAAATGAAAATAGCCTCCCTTGGGAAGGGAAGTGATTTTACTAGGTAAACTTCTGTAACTATCTGCTAGAGAAGGTTTAACAGCTTTGAATATTGCCAGTGAGAAATTTGGGCTGAAAAAAAACTCTTCCTTGCCCAAAGGGGTTAAAAATGTGAAGCCTGTTTCTTTGTGTTTCTTTTCTTTTGTTAATGGGAACTGACGTTCCCTACAATCAAATGGGACTGAGCCTAATCATATTCTCCATGACAGAAGAAATTAAGGTCTGTGGTAGAAAACATTATAATCCTGACAGAATTTCCATGCTCTCCAAAAGCCCAAATTACTCTGTTTACTAAAATCACATGTTGGCGGGTCTTTGTTTTAATGCTCTGATTTGGGGGCCTACTAATTTCCATTTTAGGGGGAGCAGGGAGGCTTCAGTGTTGTCAGTAGCCTCCCATCATTTATCTTTGGATGTGCGTGAGCAGACGAGTGGCTGCAGCCTTTGACTAGAAAATCTCCCCCATGCTGGATAACTTTAGGGTTTCGGCTGGCCAAAGGCAGTAGTGAGAACTGACTCACTTTATTTTTCTCTAAGGCCCAGCATGATTTCTTCCTTCCCAAATGATCTGTTTGGGATCTTCCATCAGTTAAGCTGTCCAGAATTTATTAATATTCTGTAGAGTACTGGGGCTCCAACCCCATACTCCAAAAATATATATATATATATTTTTTTTTTCTGATAATGGATGCCGTGATTGTATAAACTGCTTTTCAATGACTGTATCCAAAGAAAAAGTAGTCATTGTAAGTACATTATTTGGTTACACATATATGCGGGTGATATTAAAAACATTGAATGTGACCAAAGTGGGCAGTGTACCTGATCAGGGTGCATTCCTATGTAAACAACTGGCATAGCAGTGGTCAGAGATGGGCTGGTACATGTTTAACAACTGACTCTGTCCCCACAAAACTTTGTAACTAAATCCTGACTCATAGTGAATGTTGATTTCTGTAATGTCAATACTCCTACCACATTCAACTTCAAGCCACCAGTATAATGTCACTGGGCTTGCAGAATTTCTGCAAATTTAGCAATCTGTTCTTAAAAAAGTCAGCATACACCAGTTCTAGTACAGCACTGTCTGAAGCAGGTACATACCAGTTTAATAGCATCCGTGCACACATACATACAGATACACATGCGAGATCCTTTTCTCTTTCCAAAAAAATGTGAAGTTGAAAATGACATATAAGAACAAGTCAGCTGGGAATAAAGTGTCTGAAGTGTTACTAGATGAACCATCAGGGTTGTCAAGAGGAAAGCTGCAGTTTGATTATTTTCTGCTTCTCCATTGTAGTGAAGCTACCACTGAACATTCATTTCCAAAATGCATTTCTAGCCAAATGTTTTTTTTTTTTTCCCCTAATATGCTTCATCTGAGGGGAGAAAATAATTTTGTAATCCTGGCGATTGGTGAAGCTAACTTGAAAGTCACCAGTTTAAAGAACCATTTTCATATTTGTTATGTGGACAAAATAAGTGGAAGCTATAATCAAGAAATTCTGCATAAGAGTGCATGGATTTGAACTGATTTCAACTTAGTGGGTAATGAATTCTACAGCATCAACGTTGAAATAATTCCTTGCAAGGCTTCTTGGGGCAGCTACGTTCTAAAAATGGTCGATTCTTCTATTAAGTCACTGTTCTCCATTAATCCACGATCTATTTTAGAAAGAAAAACAATCCCATGCATCTGGTGAGAGTTTTGATTTGAGTACTTCGTTGCTCTTTTTTTACGGACAAGTCCAGAGTTGCTTCTTACAAGTGTAGTCCTTACAAAGAATTCTAATAGGCATCCTGCTGAGTGTTGTCGGTTCTTAAGTCTCTTTTCATTTGAATTGGAGAGAAATAGCAGTCAGTTGAAATACTGGTCTCTTTGGCAGTGGCCTTTGCAGAGCTGAACAATACAAACCAACGTCCATCATCACGCATTACGACTAAATCATTTCTGTCGAATCGCATGTAGCAGATAAAGGTGATTTTTGCTTTGTAGAGCTTCTGACAAATATTTCCCGATCATCCATAAACATCTCTATTGGTGCCTCTCTGGGCTCTGGAACAGTGGTTCCAGCAGAGTACTGCTGTGAAAAAATTAAAGTCAAAGATATACTTGTGTCATCCTTTTTGCTTTGATTTCCTTATATATTGAGATTAGTTTTTGATTCCACTTGGGAGAAAATAATACAGTAGCTCCTAGGGAAAACCTGTCTTCGGTTATACTTAGCAGGGAAATGAGTCAAACTGTTGAGGCGCTGCCAGCTTCATTATTATAGGATTATGCATTTTAATGGGACACAAGTTCTAAGGCCTTTGGGTTTGATGGTTGCATCACACATGTTTTAGTTTTCCAAGCATCCTGAGGCCTGGAATCTCCCTAGTTTTTAAAAGCCAGGTGTTGAGTGACCTCTGTTTCTTTTTGCTTCATTTTAATCACTTGATCCTTCTTACACGGTCTCTTTGGGATGAGGGAATCGACACCAGCAAATTTAATTCAAAGGGCACCTCTGTTTTGGAAGCTTTACATGATGACTTAGCAGAGAGATGAATTTCCTCTTCTTCAGAGCTTGCTTTAGATAATTCAGGCTTGCACAAAGAGGAATCAGGCCCTACATTTGGCAACTCTTCGTCGGTACAGCTGGGACTAGGGGGGAGAAGATGGGGGTCTGGATATCTTGGTGGCCTTGTAAGGCTGATTTTTTTTTCTCTATTTGGAAAGTGCTGGAATAGTGTAGTTTTAGAGGACTTATAGGGCCGACTTACTGGGAGTCATTTTCTAGCTACTGATATTGTTTGCTCAAGTGCAATTTTTGTCAAAATAACAAACAGGTATTCAGCAAGTTTATTTAGTTTCTCTAGTTGTCTGTGTGTGTCTCTCTCAGCTACAATCTGTAAATCTGGATGATCGCCACGACACGCTGAGATGCATTCTTATGTAAAGCCTTTGCACATATTCCCAGGAGCTTCTCTGAGCTTTTTGCAAGGGAGACACCTGTTTACCAGCTTGAGCATCAAAACACGTCTCTCTGTTTTTTAAATAAGAAGGCCCATAGCTTGCAAAGGATGTTCATTGCCCAGCAAAATATTTTCAAGTTCCTAACGCTTAAATATACTTCAGAAATGTCAAAAAGAGTGAAAACCAAGTTTTCATTTTGAATGCATTGCGTTGTGGTGAAAAGAGAGAAAGAGAAGGAGTGTGTATATCATGGCTAATATTGAATGCTAAGGTTGTCTACTTTCCCTCAGACCTGACTAAGGAAAAGTGAAGCAAGTAGAAGAGAATCTATGAGGCATATTAGTAAGGGTGTTTTATTTATTCTTTGTGAAAACTGTGTTGCTCATTCTAGACTATAAAAGAGATGCAACATTTTCTTCCTTTTATGATGTTGAAGATAGAGGATAATTTTAGAAAACAGTTGTTTAAACCTGTCAGAAGCAAAGTGCTGGAGAGGAACTTCTCTGGCAGTCTGGAGGGTAAGACTTGACCTTTCAGTGCAGGGGGTGTGGGTTTGATCCCTGGTTGGGGAACTAAGATCTCACATGCCTCTCAGCCAAAAAAAAAACACAAAAAAACCCCATGAAACAAAAGGAATATTGTAACAAATTCAATAAAGACTTAAAAAAGAAGTTTATTGAAAGTTTGTGGCAGTGGTTCACAACAAGTACACATTTTCTAAGAAAATCCATTATTTAGAAATTTAAGTTTACTAACTAAACGAAGAGAAGTCCACTCCAGTGTTCTGATGCCTTCTTCTGGTGCTCTTGCTATTGAGTTTGTCATTCTGGGTGTCTCGTGTTGGTCTTTTCTGGAGGCCTTATCTTACATGTGAGACACACCTGGGTCCAGAATGACTCTTAGCAATTGTCTTTCTTTTTGATGAGCCAGCTTTTTGAGCAACAAACATGAAAAAGTAACAACAACAACAAAAAAATTGCTATGAAACCAGAGATAGCCCCATGGATAGAAACAGGTACTTTAGAGAAAAGTAACATATCCTTCTTAGACTGCATTCAACGCATTCGGCAACAATTTAATGGGAGGAAAAAATTTCTTCTCGACTCCAAATGTCTGCCTTGAGTTATGAGTATCAATAACATTAGCCATAACTGCAGATAGAACTCTTACTGGTATGAACGTATAATTCTATTAAAAATAAAGCTCACTAAGCTACTTGGGAAGAGAGTACGTACAGCGGTGAATCCTAAAGCTAATTGTGTGATGTTGAAAGCGCTTCCTAACCCATTAATTTTTTTTTTTCTCTTTAATTTCATGGACTGTTTCTTTGGTCTTGCATTGTGGTACAAGGTAACTAAAAGTATCCATCTGGCATATTCATGAACCCTCATTTATTAATTACTTCATTTGTATTTGTTATCTTTCCTGACACTTCTCTATTTTCACAAGGAAGTAACTCTCATCTCAGGACAAACTAGGTCTTTGCTCAAATGAATACTTCATTTCTGATCTCTTCTTCTTTACTTTTCTGCTCTGGATTGATTTGTTTTGTTTTAAATCTGGAATAATCTCCCTGCTCCTCTACATCCCTGGAAATAGTATTCCCCCTGAAGGTGACGCTCACATTCTGCCTTGTCTGGGGAGTTCATCAGACTTCGTTACACAGCACCAATACTTAGTTCTCTCTCTGGTATTTCTAAATTCATCAACCAGATTGCCGTTTCTTGAGAGAAGGGATTCGGGGGCTCCCCCAAATGACACATCTTTGGTTTAATCAGAAGTTGTTGTTTGATTTAATAAAGACTATTCTGACAATATCAGAGACAAAAATAGCACATAAGGCTGATTTAGGCCATAGCCTAATAATAGTTTTCTGTGTATCCTTCAGTGCTTTAAAAAAAATACTGCGTTTGGTTTATTGGCACTTTTGATGATGCCAGGCTAAGAATAGGCGTTCTTATGAAGCTGTCCACTGGGATGCGTATAGCTTTCTGTGAAGAAGTTATCGCTTATTCTGGACCAATCGAGACACAAAAATAGCAGAACAAAAAATGTTTCCTTTGCCTTTTCTGATGCTCCCTTTGATCAAGGATTGCTCAATTTTGTTAATTCTCTTTTTTCCTTCTGGTTCAAACTTCACTTCAAGTTGAAAGGTTTTAACTATTTTCACAGGTCTAAGAGCCCTTAGGCCGTATCATGTATAATCCTGTCATTTCACAGATAAAGAAATTGAGGCCCAGAGAAATGTACTAGGAGGTCCAGGCTGGGCCAAGCTGCCTAAAACTCTACCAGCTTGATGCTTTCTGCAGTCTGCCATGTACTCTCCTGTCATTAGCTACCTGCATTTTTCTATTTACTGTACTTCATTTGACAAATCATTAAAAATAGATAGCGTAACACTGGCCCCGGGACTAATCTTTGAGCAGCCCCATTATTTTTAGCTTCCCATGTGGAGGATTGGCTATTTATCCCTGCTCTTTGTTTCCTCTCACTTAAGAAGCCTTTAATCACAACAGAACTTTACCTTTCACCCTGTAGTTCCTGACTTGCCTGCCTGGCCTTAATAGCCTCCTATGAGAGAGACCTTCTCCACAGCCTTTAGAAAGTCTAAATAAATTATGCCCACAGATTCCTTTTTATCTGCTGTTTTTAGCACACAATTTTCCCAAACAAAAAACCAGGCCAAAGTGCACGTTCGTCTTGGTAGGTGCTTTGAAATGCCTTTCTGTGGAATTTATTCTTTTCTTGTGCTTGGGTAAAGATGGATGCTTGTCTGGGGCCTGGGCTGTGGAGTGTGGCAGCCAGCTCTGAAGGGAAAAATCCAGACAAACAACTGGTTTCTCTGTCTCTAGGCCACATGGCTAGTCTGCCTGCGTGGTTTTCAGAGGTAGCTCCTTTGGTGGTGTTGCCTCTTCTTGCTTGCATGCACGCGTGCTCGCTCCTCTGTCCCTGGGATTCTCTAGGCAAGAATACTGGAGCAGGTAGCCATGCCTTCCTCCAGGGAATCTTTCCAACTCAAGGATCAAACCTGCGTCTCATGTCTCCTGCCTTGGCAGGTGAGTTCTTTACCACTAGCACCAACTGGGAAGCCCTCTTCTTCTTGCTTGGGTGTGTGTGTGCTAAGTTGCTTCAGTCCTGCCCTACTCTGTACAACCCTATGGACTGTAGCCTGCCAGGCTCCTCTGTCCATGGGATTCTCCAGGCAAGAATACTGGAGTGGGTTGCCATGTCCTCCTCCAGGGGATCTTCCCAACCCAGGGATCGAACCCACGTCTCTTACATCTCCTGCATGGAGAGGTGAGTGCTTTACCACTAGCACCACCTGGGAAACTTAAGTCCTGCTAAAACTGGACTTCTCAAAGCCCCCTCAGCTCTGAAGCTTTGGGAACTCCATTCTTCCTTCTCTTTCCCTACTTTAGGCCTCAAAGCAAGTAGGACCTCTTCTACCTTGGGGGTCTCTGGTTCCCTCTATAAGCTTCGGTCATGGAGCCACAGCTCTTTTAGACATTTGATATCACTCGACTAGACTGGCCATACTTCCCTGATGAATATCAGGGACTTGCTTGATCAATAGCCACTGAATGAATGACTTCTGTATCCCCAGTGCCTGGAATAGGGTTGGAAAATAGCTAGAATTCAGTTCATGTTTATTATTTACTAGTCAATATAGGAATGAATAAATGAATGACTAGGGGTGCACAACTATGGTTAAAAGTAGTGTGCTCCGCAACTATCTGAATGACTATGGGTGAGCTACTTACATAGTCTTTAAAGCCTCATCTTCTTCATCTGTAAAATGGGAATAATATTACTTAGGGCTAGAAGAAGCACAAGCTGGAATCAAGATTGCCGGGAGAAATATCAATAACCTCAGATATGCAGGTGACACCATCCTTATGGCAGAAAGTGAAGAGGAACTAAAAAGCCTCTTGATGAAAGTGAAAGAGGAGAGTGAAAAAGTTGGCTTAAAGCTCAACATTCAGAAAATGAAGATCATGGTGTCTGGTCCCATCACTTCATGGGAAATAGATGGGGAAACAGGAGAAACAGTGTCAGACTTTATTTTATTTTTTGGCTCCAAAATCACTGCAGATGGGGATTGCAGCCATGAAAGTAAAAGACGCTTACTCCTTGGAAGAAAAGGTATGACCAACCTAGATAGCATATTGAAAAGCAGAGACATTACTTTGCCAACAAAGGTCCATCTAGTCAAGGCTATGGTTTTTCCAGTGGTCATGTATGGATGTGAGAGTTGGACTGTGAAGAAAGCTGAGCGCCGAAGAATTGATGCTTTTGAACTGTGGTGTTGGAGAAGACTCTTGAGAGTCCCTTGGACTGCAAGGAGATCCAATCAGTCCATTCTGAAGGAGATCAGCCCTGGGATTTCTTTGGAAGGAATGATGCTGAAGCTGAAACTCCAGTACTTTGGCCACCTCATGGGAAGAGTTGACTCATTGGAAAAGACTTTGATCCTGGGAGGGATTGGGGGCAGGAGGAGAAGGGGACAACTGAGGATGAGATGGCTGGATGGCATCACTGACTCGATGGACCTGAGTCTGAGTGAACTCTGGGAGTTGGTGATGGACAGGAAGGCCTGGCGTGCTGCAATTCATGGGGTCCCAAAGAGTCGGACATGACTGAGCAACTGAACTGAACTGAACTTATAGGGTGATGGTGAGGATCAAAGCACAAAGTGCTTGGGACAGCCCTCAGTTAGTTTGATATCTTTATTTCTATTTTTTTTTCCTAAATCAAAATATAATAACTTTCTTCTCTCCCCCAGATGCATACACAGCAGAAATTAATTTGGGTTCTACTCGAGAGTTAGGGAAATGTTAGGGACATTTACAGTCATAAATGTACTGAATTAGCCCAAGACGCAGTGGCCTAATGAATGCCTACCTTACAAAAGACTTTTGAAAATTAATTTCTGTTTTCAGAGTTCTTACAATGTGTCAGGCAAAGTACATATGTGATATCATTTCACTCTCAAAGCCAGTTGTTAAAGGTAGCCATTGTTATTCCCATTTTGCAGAAAATGAAACAGGAGCTCAGAAATGTCAAAGGCGAGATATTGCACGAGTAAAATCCAAGTGTGGACTTCAGGTCTTGCCATTGCCTTTGTAGGAAGACATCATTACAGAAACCAACATAAGATTTTTTTGAAAAGTATTCTTAGAGTAGCGTTGGAGGAATAAGTTCACTTGCAGACAAGGCTCCTCAGCAGCATAATCATGCCTCCTTATTTTTGCTTCAAGAAGGTGATAGATTATTGAATGATAGCCTGTTAAATAATGATTGAAAAGTAAAGCATTGAGACTTTGCTAACTGGTTTAGAATCTTTACATGGATGCTCAGCTGACTCAGCAGCTACAGAGATGTGGCTGGTTCCTTTACCATGGTGTCGGTTTCTCTTTAGCCCTGCTGTCGCTCTCTCTGCCCATCTAAAATGGAACCCGCTGTGGAAGAGATATTTGGTGTTGACAAATGCAGCATCACGTTGTCTGACCTCTTGCATCAGGAGAAATTGTGATCTTCAAGCTCGACCAAGACAGATGAGAGCATTAATGATCCTGAAAATCATTCTGGAATCCAACAGAAGAGACAAATGGAGCAGAGCCCCCAGCCTCAAGGGTCGGAATGAAAAGTGCTGGCTTCAGAAGCGGCTCCCTTGGCCTGGCTTCTGGATGCACTGAGTGCCTGCCAGCCTGTGGCTCTTCGTGCAAGCCAGAACCCTTGGATATGTATTGTCCTCTCTGAAGAGCAGGCCCAGGATGGAACCTTTAGAATCCCCCAGTTTGGTCTGGCCTTGAATGCTCAGGAAGGTCCTGGCAGTGTAACCTACAAATGTTCTGAGCTTCAGGGAAGAGTTTCTCAACTGTGGCACTGTTGGCAGTTTGGACTGGATAATTCCTTTGGGGCTGTCCTGTACACTGCACTGTCGAGTATTTTCCAGAATCCTTAACCTCTACCCATTAGATGTCAGTCGCTTTGTCCTGGTTGTGACAACCAAAATGTCTCCAGACATTGCTAAATGTCCCCTGGGAGTGCAATCAAATTGGTCCTGGTGGGGAACCACAGCTGCAGGGTCATTGGCATGTGAAGGCTTGGCCTGAGCACAGCTGGTCAGGGAAAAAAAGACTTGATTCATTGATGTATCTCATACCACAAGTGTACTTTAGAATGTTCAGCAGCTAATGCACTCTTGGATGCAATTCTGTAAGATGTTCAGGGCCTGATACTGTAAGACTCCATGCATTTTCAGTTTTGGCCTAGCCAAGGCCATTTTCTTCCAGTGGCTAAACCTGGGAAAGCAGATGCATGTTTTACAGCCCTCCTCCCTTGCTCGTGCAGACCTTGCAAATCCATCATGACACTTTCCTACTGACCTTAGAGGCTTCAGCATCCTTTCAACAGAGGCTCCAGGAACCTATCGTTGTTCAGAAGTAGTATGCTGAACTGTCAGCTGTTTGTCATTTCTGGGTTTGACTCTGTGAACTCAATCCAAAATGTTAAAGACATTGGTGGGAAGAAAGTCTTTAGTTCATAAGGGGGTCAGGACCCTTGATTGCTAGTTTCTTTTGATTTCTTTCTGTAACACCCAAAGCCTCTGTTACTTATTTTATAAAATGGAGTCACCTTTTCTGGCCAAAAATGGAATGCCATAAGAACTGTTAATTATTCTTCATGAATTCTTAGATGGTAGAAATCAGGCAGCCTTAGGGACTGAAGAGATGCTGTGTATATTATGATCTAAGTTAGCAGAGGAGAACATTTTTGCCTTCATTCTAGATTTCCCAGGCAAATTTTGAGTTTGTGTTAGTAAACTCTAACTCTCAGTACATTCAATAGGAAGCAATTTAATAAAGTTAAGGTTTGTACCCAGGTGATAGAACACTTTTTTCCTTGAAAATTCAGTGGTAAAGCATCTGCCTGCAATGCAGGAGACCATCTACAATGCAGGAGATATGAGTTTGATTTCTGTATTGGGAAGATTCCTGGGAAAAGGAAATGACAACCCACTTCAGTATTTTTACCTGGAAAATTCCATGGACAGAGGAGCCTGGCAGGCTATAGTCCATAGGGTTGCAAGAATCAGACACAACTTTAGTGACTAAACCGTCACCACCAAGAAGAAAAAAGAAAAGGAAGTACTATAACAGAAATTCTATTACCACCACCCAGAATTAATAATTTCTGATATTTTGCCACATTTCTCTCAATTTTTAAATTAAAGAAATAGATCTTCAGAGATAAAGTGAAATATTCAATCCATCTCTAGTTCCATGACCATCCTAATCTTTTTGGTGGCATCCCATATTATGAATTTGTTGTCTATCTTACTAAGGTATTATTCTCTTCTTTTATTTACCTAAAATATGAATCTATAAAAATGTATTTTATAATTTTGGACATTATAAAATTGCTTTTTTCACTCAGTGGTATGCTTTTGAAGTTTATGCAAGCAGATACATATAGATATAGTTAATTAGGAGTTGAAAACTTCCTCTTATATTTCGTTGTATGAATATAGTTTATTTATCCATTCTTCCATTTATGAACATTTATATTTTTACCAGTTTTCCACTTCTAGAAATAATCTTGCAATGAGCAATCTTTTAATTTCTCCTAGAGTTTCTTTAGCATATGCACCTGATGTGAAATTGGTGCTTCATTTGGTATATACATTTTGAATTTCATTAGATATTACAAATGTTCTCTAAAGATGGTGGTACCAGTTTATACTCTCACTAAACATATATGACAATTTCCATTTCCATACATTCTGAGATCAGCTGGATTAAAGCTCCATAATCTTGTTTGACTTTTGAGCAATCAGCCAGTTGGGTCATAGTATACTGACTGGATATTTTGATGTATGCCGATCATTCTACCATAGAAATCAAGTATATTTTCCAACTTGCCTTCCAGTTCACCAGAATATGAAGCCTTTTAAGTGGCAAATGATAAAGCTATACAGAATCAGAGATTACAAGCATTCCATGCTTCTGGATTCTCTGGTGAATGCCCCCTGCTTTGGCTGGTATATGGCAATACCTTCTTTCACCATTTCATTGACTTATGGTTCTCTTTGATGTCTCAATCTGAGCTGGGCCTGCCTTTCATATAATAAGGTTTTTTCCTCCCTTTTCCTCTCTTTCCTGATTCTCCAGTGTGAAACTGATGCGAATACATTATTTAGTTTCCCTGCAATCTCCTTATCCTTTTGAATATCTCCTTTGTGCACTGCTTGTCTGGCCGATTCACTGATCCCTTTGCAGCAGTCTTATTTCTGATGTACTTATAGAATTTAATATTATTTGTTGTGTTATCATTGGCTGTTTGTTTTCAAACACCATTTTTAATCCTCTCTAATCTTCACTTTACATCTCACCTGCTAAAGTTTATTCTTCTGTAAGCCTTACACTGGAATGGATTTCAGTTTCTTGAAATATTGGGACCTTTTTCTTTGGTCCTAATAGTCTTCTGAATCTTGCCAGTTTTCTGATTTTTTTTTTTTCCTTTGGTCACTGTTTTAATTTTTGTCTGGTGTGACTTTTGTTCTAATTATGGCTTAAAATTTGGAATCTCTTTTCCAGGGGACTTTTCATGGTAGAATTCCTAAGTGAATGTTTTACAGTTTCATTGTGAGATAAAACAGTAAACAAACTAAAAAGAAAAAAAAAAAACTTCTAGGAAAGTAAATTCCCTTGTGCTTTAACAAATCACTTCCCTTCATACTACTGGTTAGGTCTTAGTAACAGAGTGGAGGCAGAAGTATTGACAGTGGGTCAGTAAGTTGCAACTTTATTTCTTTTAGTTAATGAAAGTCCCTTCCCTCATATGGGTTTTTTGGTTCCTATATTTGCAGATATAAGACAAAGGGAGAAGCAAAACATCAAAGTGGATTTTCTGATGGATAAGAAAATTAAAGCCCTTCTTCCCCATTTTTCCTTGTGGCTGCTTCAGTGGGACCCCCTCAGGGCATATTCCTTGGACCATTCCTCTTCTTTGTTCTCCCATGTAGTCTCATTTAACCTTTCTAATTATACATATGTTAGACCTTTTAATATTTCCCTACTGAGGCTCTGCTCATTAAAAAATATTTCCTCTCTGTTCTTCAGGTTGTGTATTACCTACTGATCTATATTCAAGTTCATTGAATCATTCTTCTGGTCTGTTAAGCCCATTGAATGATTTTTTTTTTTTTTTAATTTCAGATATTCATTTTTAGTCCTAGAAATTCCATTTGATTTTTTTGGGTAGTATTTATTTTTATTTGTGAGATTCCTATCTACTCATTTGTTACAAGTATGCTTTCTCTTATCTCATTGGTCAAATTTCTAATAGTTGTTCTAAGAACATAGTCTGTTAATTCTAACATCTGGGTCATCTAGTCATCTCCATTGATTGTCTTTCTCTTAATATTGGTCACAGTTGCTTAGACTTAGGTATGTTGAGTAATTTTAGATTGTATCCCAGATATTACCAATTTTATGTCATAGAGATTCTGTTATAGTCCTCAAAGAGATGGTAATTTTTGTTTTGTAGGTAGTTAATTTAATTGAACTCAGATAGAAAACTCTATTTCTTGGGTGGCAGCAGCTTAAATCTGAGTTCAGATATTTTTATCTTTAGCTGAGCAGCTTTCAGATGGCCCTATCATTTGTAGTTCAGGGTCACAGAGATTTTCTGTCCTTTGATTTTTTTAGGCCAGAAAGACAGGATTTTTTCTTTCCCCCTAAATAAGCTAAACACCATAAAAATGGGAAACTCATCTGTGACAATATATTTTTCCAAATATGTTACTTTCTTGAACCTGTCTACTTTTGTTTACTTTGCAGAGCCTTATGTGGTTGTTTTTGGTGTTTTGTCCACAGCTGATAGTTGTTGTCTGTGGGATCATCAATATGATAGGAGCATTATCAGCCATACTGGAGGTGGATCTCCCCAACGTCAAGATTTTAAATACCATCTCCAAGTTATAGATGCCATATTTTCAGCTTCACCTCTGAACAGTCTCTTGAATTTTATACATATATAGCCAAGGTCCTATTCATCATGTCCATTTGGATATCCAGGATACATCTCAAATACAATATACCTAAAATAAATATTTTGGCTTCTCTATGCAAAATACCCCTCTCCCCATTCTCAGTAAATGGAATACCTGCCCCAACCCCGGCCCAACATTGATGTTCAGCTGGGAGTCACTCCACACACTTTTCCTTGCTACTCTCCTCCATTCAATTCATCAGCAAAGCCTGTTGGCTTATATGCAACATAACCTTTGAATTCATATACTTCTCTGTCTTAATATTATCACCATTATCTCTTTCCTTGATTAATGCAAGTCTCTCAATATTAGTCTTCCTTGCATGTACCCAATATCCTCTACAAACTAGGCATCACACACTGGCTAGAGTCCTCTTCAAATATAAGTCAGATTATGTGGCTCTGTTTAATAACACGTCAGTAACTTAGATTCTTGGCTGTTAACATAAAATCCAGGTATTTCACGATGGTCCACCTGGCTAGGTGTGATCTGATTTCTTTTTACCTGTCCAACATCGTGTTGGCCACTGTCTCCACCAGGTTCTAGATACACTGTCCCCTCTGTTTCTTAAATGGATTCCAGTCTTTCTTGCTTCTAGGGCTTTTTTCACTTAGAGTCCTTTTTATCTGGAATGTTCTCCCTTTTGCATTACTGATACCTTCGTTTTCTTCTGCTTAATCTCAGGTATTTTCTCTTTAAAGTGACCTTTCCTAACCAATTTGTAGAGTTACTTTCTACCTCATCTTGTTTATTTCCCTTGTGGTGTGTGTCACACCTGTAATTATTTTATTTATTGGTTTGTAATCTTTGTTTGTTTGTTTGTCTTTCATACTGGAGTGTCAGTTCCTTGAAAGTATTCTTTTCTATCTTAAATGCTGTTCTTCCTCAGTATTTGGTACGGCGCCTGGTATATAGAAGGTATTCAACAATATTTGTTGAATAAATGAATGAAACTAGGAGTACTGAGCCTTTCTTCTTTAAAATACTAACTCCTTAAGTCTTTCCCATTTTCCAATACCTCATGCCGAAAGGTTGAAAGAAGTCACTGATATAACTGTGATTTTTTAAATTCATATCAACCCTCTTTGAGATGTTACTTTCATTCCATTACCAATTAGCTAGGTGTTCCTGGGTAAGTCTCACATCTTCTTGGCCCCCCTTTTATTCCATCTGTGAAATGAACAAATAGAATGAGAATCAATGGTTTACATTTTTTAAAGCTGCATGAAACCTTCTCGTCTTTTATTTCCAATGAAATCTTATGCAGAACCTCAAATAGCTCTATTTAAAGTGAGATGGTCTACAGCCCTTCTCACTCCCCCACTTGACCTTTGAGACACCTTGGTAGAGTCTGAGGTCTTTGGATACAGCTTGCAAACTGTTGTCTGTTCAGCTCAAGCAGCCTTTTACTAACACAATTGATTTTTCTGAGATGAACTCTGAGGCAAATAGATGGCAAATAAATTCCATATTGTCCATGTGGTTAGAATATGATTAATCTCTCTATACTACATGAATCAAAAAACATTTGCAATTGTTAAAAAATTAAGTCAAGAGAATATGACCCTAAACTTAACAAACCAAAAAAAAGTTAACCCAATTTAAATGTACTTCTGAGAAGATGTGCTTTCAAAGTTACTTTCCTTTTTCTTTTTTCCTAAGAGAATAGCTGTACTCCCTGTTAGTGGGGAAAGGCAGGGCATCGGAGCTCTGGAGCCAGGGTCTGTGTTCTACCTGTTCTCTAAAGGATGAGGCAGTGGGCATCACGGCTACAATACTGTTCTGCGTATTTGTTAAAACAGGCAGGCTAGTGGAAAGAGGCAGGACTGGATACAAGAGTGGGCTCATGAGTCAGCCGGGACTCTGGTCATTGTTAATTAATGGTTCCAACAACTTCATCTTCTGAACCAGGTCCTCTGCTGGTACTAAGTCAAGACTTCCTTTTCCTCTTCTATCCTTGGGCTCCTCAAAGAGTCTGTCTTTATCAACTCATGCTCTTTTATTCTTACTGGAGTGGGTTGCCATTGCCTTCTCCGAAGTGTTTCTTAATGGCCCTTAACTCTCCTGATTTTCTTTTTTTTTGAAACACTGACGAGTAGAATTGTTTTCAGCTTCTTCCTTGTTTCTCCTTATTTTGGGGAGAGTATAAGCTTCTTGAGGCCCAGAAGAAGTATTAGAATTGTCTCAAATTCACAAGAGTGCCTACCACAATGCCAGGCATATAACATGTACCTTTGACGTCAGTCAGTTCAAACAAATGTTTAGAGAAGACTTTTTTCCTCTTTATGAAAGTAAGGTATATTTATTATAGAAAATTTAACATAAGCAGAAAGAAAAAAGTGTGTCCAAGTGTTAGCTGGGGAGAGCTGTCCCCAGTGTCTTGGTAGAGTGAGTAAAATCCCACTACACAACTCGTGGAAACTTGACACCCTTTTCATGCTACCGCTGTGTCTGGGCCATAGAGATGCCTCAAGGGTGTCTTCCTGATTTAACTACATAGATCTGGAAGTGAGCCTTTTGTTCCTTCACTCAATTTTCTCTCCCCTTTTCAACAAATGAGCAAACAAATCCATGCATGCAAGGCGTTTGTGTATATAGCAAACTTTACTTAAGGCTTGGGAGATGGAAGAGGCTTAAGTTAGAGCACAACAAATCACTTCAAATTAAATATAGAAATGCCAGCTCTTAACAGACATTTGACACCTTGCCATATTGCTTGGCCATTTTCTTTATTCATCTCTATCCCCACTCCACCTTTTTTTCTTTTTCCTATGGCCCAAATTTCTTTTTTATTTTTTAATATGGAACATACTTAACTAGGTTTTTTTCTCTTTGCATTTCCTACCATGGATGTAGTCTAAAATGGATTTTTCAAAATGAGGGTCATGAAATAAATTTTGATTGTTTGGTGAGGTAGGGAAGGGCATGGCCAGATAGAAAGTTTTCTTGAAATTTTGTTTCAGTTGTATGTGTGTGTGTGTGCATGTGTGCACGTACTAGGTCACTGTACCTGTCAGACTCCCAAGAGGAAACAGAAGACACACTTGAGTTAGACTAATTTGAATAAGGTTAATAGCTAGACTATTGTCAAAGGTGAGGAAGAGGGAAGGCACGAAGGCAGGACCCAGGGACTAGCCAATACTGAGCCATTATTAACTGGTCCTTTTGATTTTTGGGGTCTTGCTCATGCATTCTATCCGTGTCTCTTTTTTACCCCCAAGAGATTTAACCTAGAAATAGTTGCAAATGAAAACAGCCCTTTCTAGGTGTATAAATGGGTAGAAAAAATGATGGCATGAACCTAAACATCATTTAGCAGGTACTAATGTATTAGTTTCCTATTGCTGCTGTACAGATTACCATAAACTTAATGGCTTAGAACAAAACAAATTTAATATCTTACAGTCATGGAGTTCAAAAATCTGAAATAGGTCTCACCAGGTTAAAGTCAAGGTTTTGGTAGGACTGTGTTCTTTTTGAAGGCTCTAGCTAAAAATCTCTTCCCTTGCCATTTCTCATTTCTAGAGGCTGCCTGCATTCCTTGGTTTATGGCTTCTTCTTCCTTCAATCCAGCAATGACCAGCTGAGTTTGACTCATGCTGCCATTTCTCTGGTTGTCTCTTCTGAATCCCTCTTCCATGGTGGTTGGTGATTAATCACAGTGGGATAATCCAATATAATCTCTCTATTTTAATGTTGGCTGATTAATAATCTTAATTCCTTCTGAACCCTTCATTTCTTTTTACTGTGTAACCTAACATATTCACAGGTTCTGGGCATTAGTATATAGACACCTTTGGAGGATCATTTTCTGCTGCCATAACCATAGTCACAGCTGTTGAAGGATTCTAAGGCACACAGCTTGGATGCTACAACAACCAGAAGATACAGTGTGCTTTAAGCAGTGAGCCTCAATTGAGGGGAGGAGATGGTTCTTAAAGAGAAAAGCAAGAGAAATTGAACTCTGGGCCAGCTTCCTGATTTGCATCTGGGTAATGATACAAAGATAAACTTATTGTTTGGGGCAGGTAGTGGGCAAAGAGGAAGCCAGTCTTCTCATTTCTATTTATTTTTTGTTATCAAAGGCAATGACCTTCAAACTGAAACTGGGTGCTCAGTGGTTTCAAAGCTAGGTAGTCATGGGTCTGACTCAGTCCTGAGCCACCCCTCAGCACTGCAGGACTTGGATTCAGCTTCGCAGGACCACTGCGGGTAGTTGTATCCACATCCCATAGGAAGGGAGCCAGAGCAGAGGACTGGAAAGTTACAGATGACTTAATTTTTTAAAAAAGAATTAAATGGATTTTGAAAAGCCTGCAAACCAGCGACTATCAATCTTCAGAAAAATTCTAGTAAAATTCAAGAGAAGTAAATAGCTGGTTATTGAACACAGAGAAAAAAAGAAAGATCACTAAAGTCAATGAAAAAGAAGCCAAGCTAACCTCGTTTCTTTTCTGGTGGACTATTAGACTAATGAATCAGGACATGTGTAGACAGTGTGAATATTGATTTCATCAGTGTATTTGACCAAGACCCTGAAGGTTATTTTTCTTCTGTTGGGAGATGGTAGCTAAGTTGGAGAACTGGTGGAGGGGGGTGACACTTAGGAGAATTTACTGCTGATCAACAACTATGTTCCAGATTTTGACATGTCAAATTTAAGATGGTCACCAGGTTATCACTCTCACCCCACAAGCCTTCTCTGGTTAATATCATTGTCCTCTGAGATGCTAACATGTAAAATCACAAGTTTATACATCAGTATAAACTTCCTTCTTATTGTTTGTGTTAAATCCTGTCAATACAGATTCTAAAATGTTTTTTGGCTCTGTACTCTTTAACATCACTGCCACCATCCTGGTTTAGGCTCTGGTTCCTTTTTACCTGGGTTAATAGTCTTCCTGTCTTGAAGTGTGCTTCTCTCCTGTAATATACCTAAGAGTGTTCTTTCCTTAATACTGACCTAATCATATTGCACCCCTCTTCAAAAACATTTACTAGCTTCCAGCTCCCTGTTTGGCTCATACTCATTTTTTATTGCTAATATTAAGTCCAGATGACTGGCCTCTCATTCTCTTTCCTCTATCATTAACTTGAAAATACCAACACTACTCAAAATAGTGTTACTGAGAGCTTCAACTTTGCTTTACTATTCATTTATTCACTCACTCACTCACTCATTTATTCATTTGTTCAATGAGTTTTATTAAACACTGAGTTAGATGTTGTGGAGATAATGATGATAAGATATAATCCTAATTTTTCAGAGGTCTCGCAGCCAGATTTTAAAAATATTGTCTTTGACTTCTTTTGTGCTACAATGACAGATTTGAGTAGTCGCAACAGACACTGTGCAGGTTGCTGCTGCTGCTAAGTCGCTTCAGTCGTGTCCGACTCTGTGTGACCCCATAGACAGCAGCCCACCAGGCTCCTCCATCCATGGGATTTTCCAGGCAAGAACACTGGAGTGGGTTGCCATTTCCTTCCCCAGTGCATGAAAGTGAGAAGTGAATGTGAAGTCGCTCAGTTGTGTATAGGTTACAAAGCTTAAAATATTCACTATCAATCCCTTTTTAGAAGAAGTTTGCCATCCTCTGGCCTAGATCATCACTTAGAATTTACAGATAAGGGAGCTAGAATAGGGAGGTTCACTATGTTGACCAAGGTCTTAAGGTAAATCTGTGATCCAGCCAAGAACCCAGTGACCATACTGCTCTTGTTCCCTTCTTGTCCATCTGCTCCTGTGGATTCTCTTCTTAACTTATTAATACTGATGATTCTTCACCTCCCCCGTTTTTGTGTCATTCAGATTTATTCTATAGATTGAGGACATATCCCTAATATCAATATGCTTATCTCCTTCAGGCCCTTCAAATGTTGTGCAAATTCAGCAAGCCAAATATCCTTTAAATTCTGTACACTTGTTGGATTTTGGGGTACAGGGACCCAGACAATGCAATAATGAGGATGATGGCTACTATGTTTTAAGCAGAGGCAAACATTGCAGAAGGCATGTAATTAACATAAACACAGTTACTACTATCATTTTGCAATGAAGATGTTATTATTTATATCTTGTAGATAGAGAAATGGAGATTCAGAATAATTTATTAATGTGTTCAAGGTCACAGAGACAGTAAGTGGTAAAGACTAAATTAGAATCCAGCTTGATTTTGCTCCCCAATTCTTGTTCTTTCCACTCTAATGCCCTGCTTCTTAGTGATAGCCTGGTATACAATTGGCCCCTGAACAACATATAAGTTAGGGGCTCAGACTCCCTCCCCACTTTCCTGGGCATTTGAGAATCTGTGAATGACTTTACAGTTGGGTCTCTGTATCCTTAGTTCTACATTCGTGGATCCAACTGCAGATGGTGTAGAGCTGTAGTATGTAAAGTATCTGTGTGTCAGTGCACCTGCCCAGGTCTTGTATATGTACTTCACTTTAGTGTGCCCTCAAACCACTGTTCCTGTGTATGTTATCTCATTTAATTGATTTTGAACCTCACAACAACCTACCAAAATGTAAACTTCAAGAGAGCAATGACCTTGTCTGACTTATTCTCAGCTATAATCTTAGCATCTGGCACAGTGCTTGATACAGAGAGGGGCTTAGTATTTTCTAGAACGAGTGGGTCAGCTCACACTCATAGAAGTGTAGAAGGGGATGCCCTTCTGCCCTAAAGCCAGTGACACATGACTTTTGCTAAAGTCTTCCTTTATCATTCAAACTCTCTTTGTAACATGTACACTTTCTTCATAATTAAGAGGACTGTGTTCGCCTATTTGCCAAGGACAATTTCAGTTTGCTTCCATTTTTGCACAATTATTAATAGAATCCCTTTTTGCTTTCAGAAGTGTCCTGATTTGGTCGATGAATCATATGGTCATCCACTTGGAACACTTAAAACATTGCTGAGCCCAGGAGGGTTGAATTTGGAAGTGTGGTGGAGAGAATTTGGAAGTGTGGTGGTTGAATTTGGAAGTGTGATGGAAATGTGCTCATTGCCTTTGTGAAAGGACCGACTCTGGAGTCAGACCACCTGGGCTTTAATCACTTGCCAGCTGTATTCTTGCTGTGCAAGTTGGGCATGTACTTAACCTCTCATTGCCTCCATCTACTTTTGGAGATAAGACTGAGACCTGTCTCGCAGGGTTGCTGGTAAGGATTAAATGAAATAATTACACAAAGTGCTTACATCAGTGCCTGCATCATAAGACTCTTAAGTAGTAGCTCTGAGGGGTACTCTGTCCTTTAACAAGCTAAAATAAGTTTGGAGATCCGTTATTGGAAGTCACCACCCTGCAGCATTCACTTGGAGTCAAGTAAAATGTAAAAACCTCCCCTCCAAAAGGCTGTCCCATTGCAACACAAGCCGGTAACCAGCAAATGTTTATAGATCAAAATACCCTGTACTGAGTGAGCAATTTACTTCAAGTTCTCTTAGTCATCCCAGATCTGTCAGCTTGTCCTCTGGTTGACCAAATCTTCCAGAACAGAAACTTGTCTTTCCTGATTCTGCTTACATTCCAATGGAGTTGGGGTGGGGGCTTGTGGAAGGGTGTCCCCTTTCAAGGTCTGCCACTAAAAGCCGATTCATATTCCCTATGTACATTTCTTACTGGGACTATCCCCACCCATCGCAGACAGCATTTTGCTTGTACATTCCCCCCAACCGCCCCTTCCTGAAATTTGCTTTTAAAATGAAAGCATCGGAACAATACAGAGTTTAGTTAAGCTGGACATGAACAGTCTCTGGTTTAAAAGGCACTAGAAACAAACAACAACTAACTTCATCTTTTTTCCCTTCTTTTGTACAACACTGTTTATTAGACCAGATGATGTACTCGACTCCAAAACATTCATATGGAAAAAAAAATTGAAGAATTGTGATTAAAATTGATTTTTTCCCTTTGGGAAGTTGGAATCAAAAATGGTTACCTGCTCATTTATGAAACAGATTTATTCTGTTGACATGGAGGCTTGTTTGAAATGTAATTGAATTTCTGTTACCTAATGGAAAGTGACAGTTAACAGTATTTATTTTCCATTTGTGTCTCAGCAGATAACATAACACAATTTTGATTTGTAGTTAGCTTCGGAATCTGAGATTGTTCTATCTCTGTAATTGAAAAGATGGGAGTGTGATGGCCCCAATACAATCCTTTTTTGTTTTTATACAACCAGTAAAGGTAGCTTTAATACAGTAAACAGCCTCTCTTCCATGCCGCTAATGGTTATATTCAGATGTACTGCGTGAAGCATGTGTTTCTTATTAGGCTCTAACACATCTTTCTATGTTGATAATCTCTCCATTTAGAGTCCCATTTTTTTTTCTCTCTGCAACTAATTCTGTAAATAACCTCTATTCTTTCTTCTCCCCCTCCCTTTTGTGCAAAAATAACTTCTAGCTTGGAAATAAAGTGAAGATTCTCCACAAGGTTTGCAACCATTGCTGTCTAGCTGACATTTCTGGGAGCCTGGTGGTCAGGAGATGGGGGTTGTAGATGAAGGATGACTTTTGAATGTGGTGGGAATTCCACCTAGAGGTCTGGGCTCTCATGGCTGGGAAAGGAAGGCTTCCTTTGAAATGATGTTACCCTTTTTCTTTCTCTGAGTCTCGACTGAGAGGTACAAGAATATAATGACTTCCAAAGTGGACTGAAAATGGAAGAGAATGCTTATTAAGATGGGTTTCTTCTTCATTTAGAGAAGTTGGAATTCAATCTTGAGCCTGTGTCCCCAGGCAGAGATTCATTTCTCTCCCCATAACTATATTCCTCCAATGCCCTCTTTCCCAGAAACCCGTTTGGATGGATAATTTCTGACTGCCACTGAAGAAACACTGAGTGTGCATGACAAATGGCAGAAACGGAGGTTTCACGGCCGCTGGACTTCATTATGGAATGCCCTGCCTGGCCCTTGACTTGTTAAGTGACCATGGGAAGCTCACTTCATCCACCTGCTATAAACGAGGGCCTCAACGGCCTTCAACAGTGGTTGGATGAAAGGTCTTCAGTGAAGCTACAGCATTTTGATTCAATAAAACTGGCCTTCTGCCTCAGGGCCACCTCCATCAAACACCCTGTCAGAGTGCTCGAGTTTAAGACAAGTAGCCAAGATGGCCCGGAGGGCAGGGGCAAAGAAGAGTTCGGCCAGATGCTGACCGTTCATAACAATGGCCTGCAAGAGGAGAACAGACATTTCAGCTCTTGCTAATTTAAAAGTGGCCCATCCGTCTCGTGGGCAGTGCAGCTCTCCTCTGCTATTCCAGCAAGGATATTACTCAGTTCCTTTTTTTTTTTTTTTGGGTATATGATGTTTTGTAAACAGTTATGTAGCCATGAAATCAAACCTTTTATACAGCATCAGATATCATAACCATCAATTATTATTCTATCATCAAACCATTTCCTTGTTCATGCTGAAAAATGAATCAAGAAGGAAGATGGATTTTTGAAAGTGGCCTGAATTTAGAGTGGCCAGGGACCTATAAGAATGCTGTGTCAGCCTCGAGAGGGACAGCTTTCTGGGAGGGGTGCCTGAAGAGAATAGGAAAGGCTGTTCCTAATGTAGGAATTGCATTGATTCAAAGTGAAAGTTGCATTTCAGAATCAGCATGGCCCGCAGGACGATTTTAGAGAATGGCTCTTCATTCAGTAAGCATTTACCGGGTACCTGTTACGTGCCCAGCCCTGTGTCGGTTAATGGGATATAATAAAGAGACTTCAGGATCTTTGCATTTGAAGCGGTCACTGGTTCTAAGAACCAAGAAATCTTGGCTGCCTGCTTCAAAATGCATGCACACATTTTTTTTTTTTTAGATGATGATGGGATAGGGAGAGTGCATTTTAAACGTTTCATTAAATGCTGACCCTTAAAGAATTCTCTTTGATGGCCGTAGAAGCTGACTGCAATCTCTCTCAACTGATGTTGCTTATTTACTAATAGACCCCAGGCTATTTTATGACTTGATGACTCAGTTTCTCTGTCAATAAAATTATGTCAGTAATTTTACCTACCCCATAGGGCTAGTTGCAATTTGCTACAAATTTTAGGGATGAAAAGCTCTAAATCACTACTGATGTTATTATTTACTTAACAGCTAGAGTTCAATTCTCATCAACATGAACCTCATTAACCCTGGAGTTGGATGGTTTTGCCAGATAAAATCCTCCCAAATTATGGGATCGGAAAGATCTTGTATTTCTTTTTAATTATAAATATTGAAAAATAAACCAACTTTTATTAAGATAAAATTTGAATTGGATTTATTTATTCACCATTAACGGACTCATAAATGATTATTATATTTTTTAACTTTTTATTTTATATTGGGATGTAGCTAACAATGTTATGATAGTTTCAAGTGTGCGGCAGAAACTTAGCCATACATATACATGTATTCAATAAATGATTATTTTGACTTTTATTGTGGGATCTTTTATATATACTGTAATTGTGAATAAAAAGTCAGGGGTGGGATTTTTCTCTTTACAAATGAAGACCAGAAATAAGCCCTTTAACAGCTCCAAAAATGTATTAGGGACCTAGGTCTCTTCTGTTTTTTCATAGTAGTGCATGTCTTTCGGTCTTGCGCCTTGAAGATGAAAGACATTTGCTGAATCTCCAGCCATTATTTCCATGTTACAGATAGGAAGAGCAAGGGCAGAGACAAAAAGGGGGTGAGTTCCAGTCTTCTGTTTGTTATCTTTTAATGGAAATCCCAGCCCATCTCAGTCAATGACTTCTGCTTGTGTTTACTTGGCCAGAACTTTTGTCCCTACATGTAGCTGTAAGGGAACCTATGAAATGGAGCTTCAACTGGGGACCTTGGTGCTCCAAATGAAACTGGGGCTTTATTATTAAGCAAGATGGGAGAATGAATTTTAGGTTAGGCGGCATGCCTAACAGATATTAGGTAGACGTTCTCTGTGGCATACATGTACCAGTTTATCAGCCAAGGGTCAATTTATTACAGATTCAGCTTACTGCCAGATGTCAAAGATAAATAAGTTTATCTAGCTGGAAATGTATATTATACATTTGTAGTTATGTGTTTGTGTGTATATATACCTATTTTTACACAATCATATATTTTGATATATGCTTATATAAAACTTCATCACATGAGTATGTATATATGCCAATATGCCTATATCCTTTGTTTTTAACTTATGCAAAAATGCTCTAGTTTAGAAAAATACCATTGTTTAAAGGAGGAAAAAACCCATAAAAGAAGTAGCAAGACAGTTTTGCCTTATTTCCAGATAATGAGGTCCTATATAGCAAAATGTGGCAAATGGAATAATGGTATCAAAATATGAGGAAGACACAGATAACAGATGCAAACTGTTCCTGAAGAAAGATCTGGGGATGCCAGAGTCCTTTTGTTTATTTCATGCTGCTCCCATCTAATCAGACCTGACCTTTAGAAGGCCTTGATGTGGGACCCTCATCAGATTGGAAGTGATGAATTAAGTAAAAGCTTAAATTGCAAATATGAAAATGCTTAATTTGCACATCACAAGTAAAAAGTCACATGATTTTTGATGCAAAATCTAATTTTAACACGTGGTTCTTATAGATGATGTTGACTGATACAGTTAACATAAAATGATTTTATATTTCTCCAAAAGGTGCTTTCTCACCTGGAATTTCCTGCTTAGAGCTTGCCTTTAGTGATGCTTTCATATTCTAGTGTAAGATTTGTCTTTCCTGAAGGACCCAAACAGCCTAGTAATAGTCCCTAAGGCTGAAGTTACGTATGTATTAGGCTGGGCCATCCTTTGTTTGTCTTCCTCTGTGCCGTAGAGACTTGATTGGCAGTCCATGTTCATGATAACTTAAATAAGAGTCATACTTGGACTTATTTGGAGAAGGAAGACCAAATCATAGCCCACGTTTTCACCCCACCAGGATTGAGCAAGGTGGTTAACCATTTTGACCCCCTGAAGGTACTTTATTTAGTGAAATACTGCCCCAGGGCACTGTAGAACCTTAAAAAATCCCATATACTTACTTGTGCATACAGTCCTGCCCCTCAGATAGAGCTAAGTCCTTCTATTACGACTTCTTAGGCAATAATGCTCATGCCTAAGACATAGACTTTTAACATTGCAATGTCCATGTATTTTTTATTCCACTGGAAACCATGGCTTTTGTGAATAATTTTTAATAGCAGAAGTCCCATTTATCAACTAAGTTCTGTGGTTTGACCGTGGCAATCCACACTGACAAATGAGGAAATGAGTGACTGAATTTAAAATCAGGTCCTTAGAGAAGTTGTATAATAAAGAGCATAAAATTTTCACCGCAGCTGTTCTTTGTGTTCATCTGTGTATTTGGCTGTGACTTTTGGCAGCGTTTGTGCATTGGTTTTGGTATAGAATATTTTATCCCCTTCTTAGTAATGAGACCTATGGTTTTAGCCGACTCAATTCTGTACTTCTTTTTACTGCTTGGTCCACCAGTGGCCTATTAGCTGTTCTATTACTGTAGCGAGAGGAGTTGTTTAGGTTCTTATCATTAAACATTTAGTAAGCACACTTATTAAACACATATGTAGTATAAATGCTGTTTCACAGAAGGGAGGCATAGGTGCTTCTAGATGCTTATATTTGGAGAGGACTGGATTTGTATGACAGATACCAGTACATCACAGATATTTATAGAAACTATGTGTCTTGGACATCTGTCTCTTGGTTTTGTTTTTGGTGTGGAGTTGAGCATAGTAAAAGGCGTGTTTTATAGAGACAAGATACATTTCCTGCTACATTTGAAAGCTCAGAGAGTGCCTGTTTCTGTGAACATTCAAAGCCTAACTCAGAGTTGGGTATGTGTAGGTGCTTAGTTGGTGTTGGTTGAGAAATCCCATATTAGTCAGAATAAGTTGGTTCAACTGCATTAACAAACAATCATCAAATCATGCTGGTCAAGAGCAGTCATACAGATCAATCACTGATAAGAATGATGACCAACATTTATTGAGTAGCTGCAACGTAGTCAACACTATTCTATATAGTTTACTTGGATTAACCATTTGAATCCTCACAGCTAAATGAAATGTGATCTATTATCATTACCATATTACAGTCAAGAAAACAGAGGAATAAAGTGGTTAAACAACTTATCTGAGGTTACACGGTAAGTCTCACAAATCCTTGGAAAGTCTGATTTAAACATTTGCACTTGTAATTGCTATACAATATTTTTGTAACCATTTAATGTTTTTGCCTACCAAAGCCTCTCCTTTTTCTTCTTGCTAATAGCATATGAATTTTGATTTTTCTCTCCCAAGAACTGGAATATTAACTCAAATTAGAGCTACAATATGTCTCCATGGAGGCAGCTGGTAAGAGGGTCTATTAATTCCTGCTACTTGCGTCCCCTGTTATCTAGGTTCACATTTTTTCTGAAGCCTGACTCTAGTCTTTCAGTTAGTCCTATGAGTTATCATATGTTCTCTTATTCTCTCTTTGTGAAAAATTCAGTTCAGTTCAGTCGCTCAGTCATGTCCGACTCTTTACGACCCCATGAATTGCAGCACGCCAGGCCTCCCTGTCCATCACCATCTCCCGGAGTTCACTCAGACTCACGCGTCCATCGAGTCCGTGATGCCATCCAGCCATCTCATCCTCGGTCATCCCCTTCTCCTCCTGTCCCCAGTCCCTCCCAGCATCAGAGTCTTTTCCAATGAGTCAGCTCTTCGCATGAGGTGGCCAAAGTACTGGAGTTTCAGCTTTAGCATCATTCCTTCCAAAGAAATCCCAGGGTTGATCTCCTTCAGAATGGACTAGTTGGATCTCCTTGCAGTCCAAGGGGCTCTCAAGAGTCTTCTCCAACACCACAGTTCAAAAGCATCAATTCTTCGGCGCTCAGCCTTCTTCACAGTCCAACTCTCACATCCATACATGCTGCTGCTGCTGCTGCTGCTGCGTCGCTTCAGTCATGTCCAACTCTGTGCGACCCCATAGACGGCAGCCCGCCAGGCTCCCCCGTCCCTGGGATTCTCCAGGCAAGAACACTGCAGTGGGTTGCCATTTCCTTCTCCAATGCATGAAAGTGAAAAGTGAAAGTGAAGTCGCTCAGTTGTGTTCGACTCTTGGCGACTCCATGGACTGCAGCCCACCAGGCTCCTCCATCCATAGGATTTTCCAGGCAAGAGTACTGGAGTGGGGTGCCATTGCCTTCTCCCATCCATACATGACCACAGGAAAAACCATAGCCTTGACTAGATGGACCTTAGTTGGCAAAGTAATGTCTCTGCTTTTGAATATGCTATCTAGGTTGGTCATAACTTTTCTTCCAAGGAGTAAGCGTCTTTTAATTTCATGGCTGCAGTCACCATCTGCAGTGATTTTGGAGCCCAAAAAATAAAGTCTGACACTGTTTCCACTGTTTCCCCATCTATTTCCCATGAAGTGATGGGACCAGATGCCTTGATCTTCGTTTTCTGAATGTTGAGCTTTAAGCCAACTTTTTCACTCTCCTCTTTCACTTTCATCAAGAGGCTTTTTAGTTTCTCTTCACTTTCTGCCATAAGGGTGATGTCATCTGCATATCTGAGGTTATTGATATTTCTCCCGGCAATCTTGATTCCAGCTTGTGCTTCTTCCAGTCCAGCGTTTCTCATGATGTACTCTGCATAGAAGTTAAATAAGCAGGGTGACAATATACAGCCTTGACATACTCCTTTTCCTATTTGGAACCAGTCTGTTGTTCCATGTCCAGTTCTAACTGTTGCTTCCTGACCTGCATATAGGTTTCTCAGGAGGCAGGTCAGGTGGTCTGGTATTCCCATCTCTTTCAGAATTTTCCACAGTTTATTGTGATCCACACAGTCAAAGGCTTTGGCATAGTCAATAAAGCAGAAATAGATGTTTTTCTGGAACTCTCTTGCTTTTTCCATGATCCAGCGGATGTTGGCAATTTGATTTCTGGTTCCTCTGCCTTTTCTAAAACCAGCTTGAACATCAGGGAGTTCACTGTTCACGTATTGCTGAAGCCTGGCTTGGAGAATTTTGAACATTACTTTACTAGCATGTGAGATGACTGCAATTGTGCGGTAGTGTGAAAAATTATTTTGGCTTAAGTTAGCCGGAGTTGGTTTCTGTTGCTTACAACCAAAGAACCCTGATTGACTCTGAGCATAGCCAACAGTAGAGTGGTTCCACTTTAGTGATACATTTCTCTTTCATCTCCATGTCTCTTGGCACGGAGCAGTAAAAGCTTTGGATCCTGGCAGACTAGTCTGTTTTGGCCACTTTTTTTCCTGTGTACAAATGGGATACTCATTCGATGGTAATTGAATGGAATCAAAATGTTAGGGCTCTCACTTCCTTTACTTCCCTGAAAGCTCATGATGAGCTTCAGGTGTTTGTTATTTTCTGACTCCCAGGATGGAAACTAAACACTTGACGTTAGCTATTTTTGACCTTACAGCAATGAATCTTTTTTTGCAGTGACCCTTTTCTTCTAGATACAAAGATTACATAGGGATGATTTAAATCTATTCATTGGCTTTTATGATCCATTTATACCTCCAAGATGGCCCATGAAGGTAAATTGTGTGTTTGTGTTTTGAAGTGAGCTGAAGGCTGCGAGAAGCTCATGGAAAGAAAGAAGAGGCTTTTAAAAGTACATTTATGAGAAGAATTATATCAAAGCATCACAGCCTAGTGTTTCAGAGCAGGGGCTTTGTGGGAGAGTGATCACAGGGATGTAGGTTTAATTCTTCCAGCTCTACTACTTGGCGTCTCTGGGAAAGCTATGTAGTCTGCCTGATTTTCCCATTTGTGCTAGTGAAGTTGTAATGCCTACCTTGTGCCTGATATTTATTAAATGATGTTCATTATTGGTCATATTAATTTAGTGCCCAAAACCCTTTCTAGTTTCAAGTGAGGGCCACTTTGGTACTTCTTTAGTGTCTTTTATTTATTGTACTTGAATGTGTTATCTTCTAAAAATATTCAAGTCCTTGTCCTCTGTTCCTTTGCCATCAACCAAAATCAATCCCAGGTATCCAAGACAGGCAGTCTCCACACATTGTAGACTTGCAGTGGGGAAAAGAGTAAAGTGTTGATTTGATTGAGGAGATAGGAGGACATATGCTTGAGGGTAGGACAGACCTTGATGTCCATCTTGATCTCTCCATTTACCAGCTGTGTGACCTTGGACAGGTTTCTGCAATTTGCCAAGTAATAAATCATACCAACTTCACAGAGTTGTGAGGATTAAATGAGCTAGAGCTATAAAAACTTAGCATAGAGCCTGGGTTATAACCATGGAGATGCTTTTGGTGATAATATTATTTTCTGTTTGAAATATGAATGGGTTACCACTTTAAAGCATTAATCACAGGTACACACAGATAGGATTGCAAGTGGTAAAATGTTGCCATGAAAGCTGCTAGGTCCTGTATTTATGACTAATTCTAACAAATTTT